>NW_024412395.1:11801799-11827600 GCF_014898765.1 Herpailurus yagouaroundi
TCTTCCTTTTCTTTCTTTCTTTCTTTCTTTCTTTCTTTCTTTCTTTCCTGTTTCTTCTTTCTTTTCTTTCTTTCTTTCTTTCTTTCTTTCTTTCTTTCTTTTCTCTTTCTTTCTTCTTTCTTTCTTTTCTCTTTCTTTCTTTCTTTCTTTCTTCCTTTTCTTTCTTTCTTTCTTTCTTTCTTTCTTTCTTTCTTTCCTGTTTCTTCTTTCTTTTCTTTCTTTCTTTCTTTCTTTCTTTCTTTCTTTCTTTCTCTTTCTTTCTTTCTTTCTTTCTTCCTATATCACTTCTCCAGGGAGAAATCTGGAAAAGAGGTGATCATGGACAACTCATGAATCCTTTATAGCCCTCCATCCCACCCCCCGTGGCTAAATGAAGGGGCTGCATGATCTCTGATGTTTTTTCCGCTTGGAAATTCTCTGCTCCTTGATGTGTCTTTTTCAAGACCCATCCAGTTGGTGTGTACTTCCTGAGCAGAGGGAGTTATTAGATTTTTGGTAAGAGAAGATGAGTTGAGAGTTGAGAACTGGCTGGAATTCTAGAAACTTGGCTCAGCCCAACTACCTGGGGTAGCTTCGGTAGTCAACCCACGCCTCCGAGCTCTGAACTCACCCAAAATACAGACAAAGGATGGTGGATAGAGAGATGGCAAAGGAGTCTCTCCATAGCTATGTCTCACTCCCTGGAGTGGCTTAGAGAATGGCTCTCCCTTTGTCCAGCCCACCCCTTCTTTCTTGCTCCATTCCTAATCTATACGTTACTGATTCTTCTCTTTGACTTGAGTTATTTCCTAGTGTTCACTCTACTTCCTGAGGAGGGCTTATCTTTGACATTCAACTTAAGCCATTCAGGAAATTCAAGTGTCATTCACTTTGGATTAGAGAGAGAATTTGCGAATCTTGGTGCATCTGTTTCCGCTGTGGGTACCAAAGTCAGTATCTGATATCCCAGTTGTTCGAAATCTGCTCCTGGATTGCCATCGGGCACACAATGTATAATATTTATATCAGTAATCGATGGACTCTTCCTATTGGATAAATACATATGAATAGTGCTTCCCAAATATAAAGAGAACAATTGTCCTTTTCATGATAATGAATGCTATTGACGCAGAAATCTTCAATAGCCCATCCATATAACTTGAGATTTTCCTTAAAGATGAAAATCAAATACAGACAACAAAACAACTGAATACCAAACAAACAAAAAGTAGAATCAGATCTATAAATACAGAGAACAAACTGATGGTTCCCAGAGGGGAGGGGCTGGGGAATGGGCAAAATGGGTGAAGGAAAGTAGGAGATACAGGCTTCCAGTTATGGAATGAATGAGTCACAGGAATAAAATGCACAGCGTAGGGAATATAGTCAATGGTATTATGATAGCGTTGCATAATGACGGACAGTAGCCACACTTGTGGTGAGCATAGAATAAGGTATGGAGGTGTTGAGTCACCATGTGGTACGCCCAAAAGTAATGTAACATTGCAGGCATTTAATGGGATACGCATAACTGAGATCTGAGGTAAAACTACTGTGCATCTTGATCAAGAAGAGAGCCATGCTTTTTAATTTGTTGTGGGCTGTGCCGCTATCCTTGGTTTTGCAAAACCTAAATCTTTTATCTAGGAATCCTTGTTTATATTTGGAACAAATTGTAAATCCTTAGTGGTTTTAACATTTTGTTCAATATTCGCTTTTCACCTTTTCTCAGCTTAGGGGTACTTCTGGGTGGGCACTTGCGCAGAAAAATGGGGAAAGTCCGAAGGAGAGAGACGCCAAACCACTTTTTCAAATCACCTAACCCCAATGCTGAGGAAGTGGCTTGAAATAAACAGGCAAAGACTTTGCTAACCTGGGCCTCTACTTAATAAAGTTAACAGAAGATAAACTTGGGTAGCTGGGACTATTTAATTGCTGCAGGAAGACTTCTAAATGCTTTTGTTTATTATTATTATTTTTTAATGTTTTATTTTTGAGACAGAGAAAGAGACAGAGCATGAGCAGGGGAGGGGCAGAGAGAGAGGGAGACACAGAATCGGAAGCAGGCTCCAGGCTCTGAGCTGTCAGCACAGAGCCCAACGCGGGGGCTCAAACTCAGGGACTGTGAGATCATGACCTGAGCCAAAGTTGGATGCTCAACCGGCTGAGCCACTCAGGCGCCCCTAAATGCTTTTCTTTAAAAAACAAGAATGTGATTTAGAGACTGAGTGTTTTTTTTGTTTTTTTTTTTAACTTTCACTTTTAGATACACAAGCAGATAATTCCAACAAAAGAAAAGGTTGTTTCCAGTGCGGTCTTGCTTAGGAACAAAGACTCATTACCTTCTCTTATGAGTCCCAGGACAGTAGAGCTTTCGTCCGAGCTCTGCCTACTGTGCGTCTTTGAGCCTCTCATGAACCTTCTGAGCTTTGCTTTCCTTTTCTGTGCCTCCTGTGCTCTAGGGGCTTTTACAAACATGATCTCATTAAGCCATTGATGGGAAACAAAATGTTAAGTCCTTTACACCTCTTTTCCCATTCCCCTCTCCACCTCCCCCGCAAGTAGTGAAATAGGTTGGGACACACAATCCAGTATGTAGGTTTGAATCTCAGGTTACCACCTTTTATCCTTGTGCAAGTTACATAGTATGTATCTGAGCCTCCGTTTCACCAGGAGTATGTAGGTAGCAGCGTTCCTAGCTTGAGTCTAATCCATTCTCACTAGGAGTCAAAATGATTAGGACATGTCTAGAAGGGTTCACTAATTGAAGGGGATCCCCTAGACAGAACTCTGGATAGTCGCTTGGCAGATAGCACAGAATGTACATTTTTGTCTATACCTTGTTTATATGCTTACTTTATCTGGAAAAGTGCTAGTTATGCCAATCAAATGTTAGGCAGAGAGATAAGCACTCCAAATGGGCTGCAGAAACCTAATGAACCAGCACATTTTTTTTTCAGTTAGTTATAGAAAACATTATTGGCTGCTTATCCAACATCCATTCCTTCCAAAGGTACTCCATTTTATTCCAGTTTCCATGTTTATCTATGTGTCCATGTGGTTCCGGGGAGATAGACTCCTCCCTACGGGTATGAATACCGATTGGTTTAAAACAGTCTTCATAGCATAACATCCTTTGCCACCGATTGGTTTGAGCATGAACAAGAGAGACAATTAAGGCCAATGTGTCATTGGGAGATGGTATCTCCTGGAGGCTTTTTCTCCTTATAATAAGAAGTCAAAGAACGGAGCGAAATTGTCAAGATGATAGAGAGATGGAAAAACTTAGGTCCATGAAGTGACTACTGAGCTGCTGACGCAACTAATCTTATGGGAGAATACATGTTCGTCATTGTTTATGCCAGCTGATTGAGAATCGTCAGTTGTATGCAGCTGAAAATACACTAGCTGACACAGTGAGCTTCTGCCTAGTCACCTCCTGCGGCCCCCTCCTGGGGAATGGAGAAAGAATATAAGTTCCTAAGCAATCGCCATTCCTGGAAGTAGCTGCCGAGGACTCAAAGAAGTCGGTGATGTTAAAGGTAAAGTAAGTGGTCCAGGTGTTACTACCCAGGGGTCTATTATATGTTTCTTTAGATGAAATTAGAATACAACTCATGAGAGGACAAGCCACCACGTTGCTGCCATGGGGTTGGTTGTAGTTTGAGATAATGCCTTACCTCCTCATGGGATTCAGAATCAGATACTCTTGGTTTGAGTCACTACTCCACCATTTCCTTAGGCAAATGGCTCAAGTTTCTTATTAGTAAAATAACAATAACAATAACAATAATAATATCTCCTAGGGTTGCTTTGCAGATTGAGATAAAGCATATAAAGGTAATAGCATGGTGCTCAGCACATAAAAATGCCCAATATTTGTTAGTGATCATCACCATCATCGTCATCATCACCATTGTCACCATCATTATCATCATCACCATCATCATCACCATCACCCTCATCATCACCACCACCATCATCACCACCACCACCATCACCATCACCATTGTCACCATCATCATCGTCATCACCATCATCACCACCACCACCACAATCATCATCACCATTGTCACCATCATCATCGTCATCACCATCACCATCACCCTCATCATCACCACCACCATCATCACCACCACCATCATCATTGTCATCACCATCATCACCAGCGTCATCATCATCACCAGTGTCACCATCATCATCCTCATCACCATCATCATCACCATCACCCTCATCATCACCACCACCACCATCATCACCACCACCACCATCATCATCACCATTGTCACCATCATCATCACCATCACCATTGTCACCATCATTATTGTCATCACCATCATCATCACCATCATCATCACCATCACCCTCATCATCACCACAACCACCATCACCATCACCATTGTCACCATCATCATCATCATCACCATAATCATCGCCATCATCACCACCACCATCATCATCACCATTGTCACCCTCATCATCACCACCACCATCATCATCATCATCATCATCACCACCACCATCCTAAGGTTGAAATTAAACTTATATCTACAGTCAATGCTGGTTAACAACTTCTTGAAATTTGGTCACTTAATGATTCTATTTCTATAGAAAATGGTTTATCTCCTTCAAAAATAATAACCTAGTAATAATGGCTACACTTTATTAAAAAGCTCACTATAGGCTGGATACTGTTCTAAGCATTGTATGTGCATTATCTCATTAAAACTTCATAACAACTCCGTGAGGTAGTTATCATGATGATTATTATATATATTTGAAAGATGAGAAAACTGATGAGGTGAAGTAACAGTCCCAAATTCTTATGGCTAGTAAGTGACAGAGCCAGCTTTGAACCCAGGCAGTCAGGCTTCCGGAAGCATACTCGAAAGATTCTATGCTTGAGACACTTACTGAGTGCTTACCATAAGCCACTGGTCAAGGGCTGTGTAAGTATAAACCCAATTAATTCCCAATCATTGTCACATAGGTGGTAGGAACCATGAAGGGTCTGAGTGAGACTTAACCTATTTTCAAGCTGACAGGTTAGCCGGCCATCATTTGTTGGATGCTAGTAGAAGATTCCTGGCTTAGAGACAAAGAACAATGTTATTCACAGTAATAGAAGTAGTCAGCGTACCAGCATTATTGTGCCAATTCCCACAGACTGATACAAAGAGGACCAGATGACACCGGTACCCACAGTGGGTTGAGATAAACCCTCAGCTTAAGGGACCTGAATCTTTTTTTAATGGGCAGTAAACATGCTACCCTTCACTCTGTACAGAGACATGATCTCTGTCTTCCAAGGCTATATAAACCTCCTTGAAAAAATAGTCCAAAACACAGGCTGGTCAGTGCCTTTCTCTCAAGATGTGCAGAAACTTGAGCCCCACAAAGAACTATCTCAACAACAGGTACTATTATTAGCTTTATTTTACAAATGAGGAGATTAAGGCCCCAAATTATGTAAGTTGTCCAAGGTCACGTGGCCAGGTTTAAACTTCCACTCTGCCTCTTCTTTGCTATGTGACCTTGCTTAATCTATATAACCTGCCTATTTTGCCTTCTTACCATCTTAACTAGAGTCACTTCCTTTCCCTTCCCACTCTGTCTCCATGTCAATGGCTTGACTTCTCACCTGGATCATTCACTGTCCCAGTTTCCAACTCCTTAATTTTGCTATTCTTTCAATCTTACCTGCAGATTTCGGCCAGGCTCTGCTTTCTAAAACGCAAATGTGATCGTATGATTCTCCATCCTTCAAATCCTTTAATGACTCTCCCCAGCATACAGTGCTTACAGCGGCATGTGTGGTCCTCACTCTCTTGACGACCTTTTTATGGTCCCTCCTGCTAGAGCTAATTGCAGTTCACACTCTCTCAAGCGTTCCACGCACTTGCACTTGTGCTTCCCTCTGCTGGGAAGCCCTTTCTCTCCATTGCACCTGGAAACTGTGATCCCAGTTTTTAGAATCTTACATGTTGCACCTCCTCAGTGAAGCTTTGTCGGATCCGTCCCTCTCATCTGTCTGATGAGTACTCCCTCTTCCTTTTGTCTTCTTCTCCTGCCTCTCAGCTCCTCATTTCTGGTGCTCCTTTCTCCATTCTTCTGTCTTATCGCATCAGATCCCCGTAGCTTCAACCATCTATGTTCTGCCAATAGCAAAGACCCCATAATCCCCAGAACCATATGTGCCTTTTACCATGGCTTCTGGAGTCAGTCGTTATCCTCCATTTTTGAAGTCTGACTTGCTTTTCTCGAAATCGAGTGATGATTTGACCTCTTCAGTAAGTGTGGAGATTGGTGGTTGCCTGGGGGAGACTGACTTGAATGGGCCTATGGGAAACTTTTGTGTTGATGAACATGGTTGATATCTTGATTATGGCAGTTGTGGTGCTGGGAACAGTTCGGGTCAAGGAAATATTAGCTGAAGTTTTGGGTGGAACTTCTGCGGCAAGGTCCTGCAAAAGGGAGCAGACTCAGCTGGCACGTGTCCCTCTGCCTCTTGTCTTCTCTACTTCTGCCTGGATCTTGGAAGCAGCAGTGAAGGTAGAGCAGCCATCTTATCGCCATGAGGCAACAGGCAGATGGAGAGCATGACAGAGCAATAAACAGGACATAGCCTGGGGCCCTTATGGCTTCATGGAGCCTTTTTAACATCCCTGCATGAGCCATCTCCAGATACCTCATTTGTGCTTCAATCATTTAAGCCATTGGTTTTCAGATTGCAGCCACTGATAAACCAGCTCCTAACTGTATCTTTGAAGCTGTGTGTCTATACCGGTAAAATCCAGAGGATGAGTGAGTACTATATTCAACCAGTGTAGGCCAACCAATTGATTTGAGATTTTGACTCAGCGGTGAATGTCATTTGCTTACCTATCTCCTTCTGTAACTAGCAGCATTTTACTTCCCCAACATCCAGACATTTGCTTTAAATTTTCATTTTCCCCTGTTGGTGTGTCTGCATCATTCTTGGTCTCGGGCTTGCGGCTCAGATGGAAATCAGGCCCTCCCCAACTCTACAGGGTAGAACGGGTTCTAATGTAATCAGCTCAGGCCAGCCCTGGAGAATTACTTTGTTCTTTGTTTTTATATAAAAATCTGCCAACCGGAACCAAAATAAATCAATAGTGGCTAAACATGGTGGTTCCTCTTTTCAAATTTCATCGGACCCCTCAAGAAATCTGAAAACAAGAATTAAAGAGATTGCATTAGGAGTCCTCATGGAGGCTGACGGGGGAATCAGGGCTGCCTTGGGCATAAAAGCAGAGCAAAGCTTGCGTTCTTCATTAAGCCCAGCCCTGCCTGCTTCACCTAGTTCACCTCAAGGCCCTGGCTCAGTCCCAGGCATGACAAGATGGAGGTCTCGAGTCCAGCCAGGTTTGGTGTAGCCCACTTTCGTTCCTGGCCAAAAGACTCACAACTTACACACCCTTGAGATGGGGTTTGTTCTGTGGAAAGATATGTCCAAGTTTCCCCTTCCACTAGCAAAGAGTCCAAGGGTTTAACCTTTCTTTGAAGATTCTCGAAGCAAAGCCTCTCTCTCTCTCTCTCTCTCTCCTTCCTGGGCCACTTTGGCTTATTTCTATTGCTGCACCGAGCCCCTAGTTCCTGCCAGCCACTTCACAACATCTGGGAACACTGAGAGGAATGACCTGTGTCCCACCCCACAGACTCCCGTGCTGGCAGAGCTCTCCCGGAGCTCCATCCCCGACCCATGCAGGCGGCTGCTTGGGGATCACATTGGCATGGACTTATCAGGGAGATACTGATGCCCTCAGTCTAGGGGAAAGGGAGGCTGGAAGTTGGTGTTTTGACTTCATTCTGTGAGTGAGTCTCATGCAGGGCCAGATTTGGGAACCTTATCCCTAGGGCACACAGAATTCTCTGGTCTGGCCAGATCGCTCCATTCACTGCTCCCTTAAGTCCTGTTCATGCCTGCCTCTGCTCAGGCCCTCCTCTTGCTCCATTCTTATTGCAATCTGACTATCACTTCAGTCCCTAGAGCTGGACTTGGTCCTAACCATCTTCAAGAAGCCATCAGTGACAACCCTGATTGGCAATGATTCCTCCTTCCCTGGGCGGTTTTACGTCGGGCCCTCCCCTCATTTGGGGTGAGTCCACAGCGCCACGTTGACTTCTCTTGTCACAAGTATGCCTCATGTCATTCATCCAAGGGTAAGCCCTTATAGGCTGCGTGTCTGTTGTATACTTTCTGGTCTTATAATGCCCTAGACCATGTGTGACCAAGTCACAGGACCGGACAGTTCCTGCAGTTGTCCAAACTATGAAGTTTGGCCTCATGCAGGCGTGGGGTTAATTCTTGGCTCTGCAGTATCTGAGATCTGTGGCTTTGGTCAGATTCCCAAGTCCCCCCAGTTGCCTCAGTGGCAGATAAAAGGCTTGTCACAGAACTAGGCTCCCAGCGTTGTTGACTTAATGGCAGTTATTGTCATGATAGATTTGGTTATTTCTTTTCCTTCTTTTTATCTCCTTCGCTCTTTCGACAGAATTCTGGTCATTGGTGTAAAAATAATGCAGAGATACTAATACGAGGGCGGTGTGTAACCTACACCGGCAGGCGTGTTCTGGTTGTCACAGACCACACACCATGCAACTCCATTACATTTGAAAACGAGACACCGTCACACCATGGATGTGCATTTAGCATATGCGCTTCGCACTTAAGACGCTGTTTGTTTCTCTTTAGGTCCTGTGCATGCAGTGCTGGCATCACCTGGGAGCCTCTGAGCAGTACAGAATCTCACGCTGCACTTCGGATCTACAGGGTTGGCAACTGCATTGTAACAAGATCTGCAGGTGACCTGTATGCACGTTAGAGTTTGAAAAGAGGCCGCTATAGAGAAACTTCAATAACGACAACAGGGAGAAGAGGTCTAAGATACCATTTGGCCTCTCCCCTTAAGTCCTAACTGATGTCATGCCCTGCTTGGTAACGCTTCCCTCCACACTCCGAAGAGGGGGCTCTTTTATTTTTTGACTTCTGCTTCATGGGAATCCTTAAGTGGAATCAGTCATTGTTCACATATTACCGCTCCTCAGTATCTTCGGCCACCAGGCTTGCTTTAGCTAATGGATTCTAAAGGGGTGAGATTATGACCATGTTAGACCCATTAACATTTATATCTCCCACCGGCAGTAGAAGTAGATAGGCTTGCAATTCGTTTATTCATCAGTGATTTCACTGAGCATCCAGGCATTGGGGGAAGGCCCAGAAGATAAAAAGATGACCAGGAGATGGCCCTTGCCGTGCTTGATGAGGAAGGCAGGTGTAAGTAACAGATCATTACAGTCCAACATGTGCGCAAAATAACGTGGGGCAGAGAGGAAGTGACTTTGAACTCTGCGGTGAAACTGCTGGTGAAGGTCATCTTTCCCTTTCCTGCTTTATAGAAAGGAAGACCCGAGGAAGGGGCGGTTCGAATAAAGGGACACCCGTGGAAGATCTGTGCGAATCTGACTCACAAGCCTCCTTCTCCTGTGGACAGGCTTTTTTCTCGGGCAGGCACAACAGCTTCCCACACCCTGATGAATCCTTGACTCCAAGGATCAAAAGTGAGGTCTTTAAATTGATTTCTTCCTGAACTGAGGCCTAGAGCTTGCCTTGAGTCTATTCTTCCTGCAATTTCTCTCCTTAGGTTTTTTCTAAATATTTCACAGCATCTCTACTACAATTAGATCGGAAAACAAAGAAATAAACCTTATCGGCGATTTCTGCCAATATCTGGCAATACCGTGGAAAGGATGTTTTGATTAGGCAATTTTCATTACTAAAAACACTGCAGCACAATAAATTAATTCAATGTTGCGCACTTATCTATTAGACACATTACTATAGGAGTATAAAAATGTTAATTATTCATTATCATTGCTCTGATTATTTGTTGTGGCTGATAATTACATTGAATATATTTTATATCAGTAATAACCTTCTGTCTACATTTACAACATGTCGTATCTTGGGGGCTTGTCAAGTTTTTTCCCCAAGCCTTTCCTTTATTAAGACACAGACCTCAGGAGTACATAACCTTTATGTTGAAGGCTGATTTTCTTCTTTCATATAAAGAGCAAATATTATAGATTAATTAATCCAGGATGATTATAATTTAATCACTCTTCCTCTGGCTTCACAAGGGATTCGGCTTTTATTCAGTTGCTCATTCGTATTGTTATAAAGAATAAATGCAGTCATAAAATATTTGTGTGCTATGAATTCACAGAACAACTAACTGAGAACCTGGAGGGGGGGATGCGTGCCAGCCGGGTACCCGCTTGAGTCCCACGCCGTGTGGCCTCAGCCTGGAATACAAGCTAATGACCCACAGGTGAAGAGCCTTAGCTCGTGCACAAGAGAACTGGTCCCTAACCCAACTGAATGTGGGGTAGTTCAACCACAGTCAAAATATTTCAGTTTCACAGAATTTACCGAGCGCCTCTTATACATCAGCACTGTGTTAAGCTCTGAGCATAAACTAACTGCTTGATCTTAGAACCACTACTTAGTGCCTTTGTGCCTAGGTTTCCTCATCTGTAAAATGGGACAATGACAGAAACTTCACGGTGTTGTGAGGATTAAGTGAGTTAATAATAGGTACTGAAGTGCCTTGAATGGTGCCGAGCCCTGGAAAACAATGAATGGGAGCTGCTACTTGCTTGTAATTTTTTTTTTTTTATTTATTTTTGAGACAGAGAGAGAGAGAGCATGAGCCGGGGAGGGGCAGAGAGAGAGGGAGACACAGAATCCGCAACAGGCTCCAGGCTCCGAGCTGTCGGCGCAGAGCCTGACGCGGGGCTCGAACTCACCCACCGTGAGGTCATGACCCGAGCTCAAGTTGAACACTCAACCGACTGAGCCACCCAGGCGCCCCCGCTTGCTTGTAATTTTTACTCGCATGTTCCCCTTGTCAAGATGGCGGCAGATTGTAAGAAGTGACTAACAACTAATTGTCCAGATGCAGTGGCAGTGATCAAAGTCCATTGGAAGATAACAAATGCAGGATGTGGTCTGTATGCCTGTGCTGTGTGAGGAGAGGCTTCCAAGAGGAGATCTTTGGAGCTGACTCACTAAATAAATAGGCTGCTGTGTTGCGTCGGCTCACTGTGGGGTGGTGGGAGCTGGAAGGGGGTCCGGGTGGTGCCATTCTAAGAGGAGGGAGACCTGTCCCTAAAAGCTGAGAAGCCCATCGGCCGCGGCGGAGATGGAAGAAGCCGGTGAGCTCAGCAAGGACCGGTGGAGACAAGCATGGAGGCTGGCGGCTTGGGCCTCACCCTGAAGGCATCAAGGCACCACCAGAGGGTTTTCGGCCGCAGAGTCACAAATAAGATGAGCATTGCAGGACTGGCCTAGCCACGGCCCGGAATGTGGAAGAGACGGTGGCTGAGAGTCTGTGGAGAGACGATCAGTGGCAGGATCCAGGCGGGGGCTGTGAGGTCTACGCCGAGGCAGGGAGATGTGGGCAGGAAGGCGTTCAGAGGCCCAACAAACCCCACACCTGGTCCAAGGACAAATCCTGAGAGGGGGCAAAACTTTTGAACTTGGTTTTAAATAACAGCTATGTTATTGGTGGGGCGAAGGTGGGGGACAGGAGGAAAGGAAGGGAAAGGTTACAGGCAAGAAGCACGAGATGAAGATAACAAGCGACATTTATTATGCGCTTATGGCATGCCAGGCATTGTGCAAAATGCCTCACTCCTAGCACCTCCTAAAACCCCACAGGAGTTTAGTGAGGGAAAGGCCATTATGATCCCCATTTTACAGATGAGGAAACCGAGGCTCCGATTGTTACGTATCAGGGCCGCAGAGCCAGAAAGTGGTAGCTTCAAACTCTGGAACATTTGATTTTATTTAAAAAAAGAAGTTTTTTAATGTTTATTTATTTTTGAGAGACAGGGAGAGAGAGAGACATCACAAGTAAGGAGGGGCAGAGAGAGAGAGACAGACACAGAATCTGAAGCAGGCTCCAGGCTCCGAGCTGTAAGCACAGAGCCTGACGCGGGGCTCGAACCCACCAACTGTGAGATCATGACCTGAGCCGGAGTCGGACGCCTAACCGACTGAGCCACCCAGGCGCCCCCGGAACATTTGATTTTAATTGTCGGTAAAATGAGTGAATGATTCCGGTGACTGCAGGATTTCATTCCACAGCCTCCCTGGGAACTCTCAGAGCCCTCATACGGGGTTGCTGCCTGTGTGAGCATGATGGCGAGTTCATTGGAAAACCTACTGGGCTTTTGAGCAGCCATGGTTAAGTGTCACCCCAAGTTTGGGTTTTAACTGCTATGGGAAGTGGCTCTTCCCGTAAGGTGTTTGTTCTCCCTGGACAAGAAGGCTGGGCCTCGGGGCGCCTGGGTGGCTCAGTCAGTTAAGCCACCAACTTCGGCTCAGGTCAGGATCTCACAGTCCATGAGTTTGAGCCCTGCGTGGGGCTCTGTGCTGACAGCTCAGAGCCCGGAGCCTGTTTCAGATTCTGTGTCTCCCTCTCTCTCTCTGCCCCTCCCCTGCTCATGTGCTCTCTCTCTCTCTCTGTCTTTCTTTCTCTCGAAAATAAATCATTTTTTTTTTTTTTTAAAAGAAGAAGCCTGGGCCTCAGGCGTCTGCGCCATTCTACAGACTGCAGGTGATGCCTGGAACAGTAACTTCTCAGCCAGCGGGCGGGGAGGATCTATGATGCCCATGGAAACGTGTGTCTGGGTGTGGGGGACCGAGCAGGCGGTGAGGAGGTCTGCCAGTCGCCGTGGGGCTCTCTCTATGGGGTGAGCCGATCTCTGAGGAGACCCAGAGGTGGAGGAAATGTTCCAGCCGAGGAAACACGCGGGACACCCAGGCTCAGGGCACCGAGGTGAAACAGAAGAAAGCAATTCCTGAGCTCCTTTTCTCTGTGGGCCTCAGTTTTCTCCGGTGTTCGGTGGGGCGACTCTTCACAGGACTGCAGTGGGGCTGGTGACAATGTAGATGCGGCAGATAGCAGCGACAGCCCAGGAACCCCGCTGATGTCAGCTCTTGGCCCGGGGAGGCGGCCCCAGGCCACCCGGAGACGCCCAGATCTGTGGGAAAATGTGTGCCTGGCTGTGCCCCCCACCTGGCGGCCGGGGTTCTGTGACCCCGGGGCTCCTGACACGTGGGTCGGCCTCCAACGGGGATGTGAATAGGGATTTGGGGGGGGCGCTTTGAAAGACAGACTGCAAGAGATTAATTAACTTAAAGAGTGCCCTTAATAATGAGTTCTCGACCCTCACTGCATATTAGAGGGAGCTTCCGAACTGCTAAGGTCCAGGCCTCCCCTTGGGGGTTCAGGTTCATTTGATCTCTGGAGGACGCCAGCATGGGTCTATTTTTTTTTTTTTTAATTTTTTTTTTCAACGTTTATTTTATTTTTGGGACAGAGAGAGACAGAGCATGAACGGGGGAGGGGCAGAGAGAGAGGGAGACCCAGAATCGGAAACAGGCTCCAGGCTCTGAGCCATCAGCCCAGAGCCCGACACGGGGCTCAAACTCATGGACCGCGAGATCGTGACCTGAGCTGAAGTCGGACGCTTAACCGACTGCGCCACCCAGGCGCCCCAAACATGGGTCTATTTTTAACCCCCCCCCCCAGGGTATCCTAATATGCTGTCAGAGCTGAAACCACCAATTTCGACAGAGAGTGAAGGGCCGCTGTTTAGGCATCGCCGGGCATTAGCCTGAGCTCCAGGGCGGTTTCTCCAAGCATAGGCGCATACAGGGGCGGGCGGCTTGGTGGGAAACTTCCAGAGCCAGGGAAGTGCCACAAAGCAGGCTCCTGGGACTCTGGGCCGGCCATTCTCCACCTCCACTGGGGAACCGTACGAGGTGGACAGTGACGCAAAGCATGGGAACAATTCCTTGTTCGGCGTCACCCTTTTCTGTCCGGCCCAGACAGGGAATGAACGTGAAACTCTGGCGGGCCCTTCCAGCCCAGCTCTTCACAGCCGTGTGGTGGGATGTGGGCTGCCCTTGAGCAGAAGAGGTGACTGCAGGCTCGAGGGTTGGAGCCGTGCTGGTGACCCACGCTCCCCATAGCGCAGGGCAGGTCTTGCCCAGCGTGGCGTAATCTGTGCCTGTGCGGTCGACTCTCAGTTCTGCAGGAGAGGATTTTCCTGTTTATGGATTACAGGTGGCTGACTGGTAATCCCAGCCTCATTTTCTCCACTGCTCCACACTCTCCCGGGTCTTCCTCCCCGTGGCCTGGATGGCACCCAGGCGCCCAGAACTGTGACCTGAGCAGACCGGGATGCCAAATCGGCTTTCCGCGTTCAGCCTGCTGCCGAACACGCCTCGGGCACTAAGTAAATGTCTGTTGACTGGTTGGTTGAGGCCCCCAGATCGTGATGTGAAGTTCAGAGCACAAGAGAATTATTTCTGGATTTTCTTCCCTCCTCCATTGTGCTGATGAACAACAGTTGATGGTGATACTTCACCTGGCCAACTTCGGCTCAGGTCATGATCTCCTGGTCCATGAGTTCGAGCCCCGCGTCGGGCTCTGTGCTGACAGCTCAGAGCCTGGAGCCTGTTTCAGATTCTGTGTCTCCCTCTTTCTGACCCTCCCCCATTCATGCTCTGTCTCTCTCTGTCTCAAAAATAAATAAAGGTTAAAACAAATTTTTTTTTAATAAAAATAAAAATGCCCTCCAAGTCCAGGGACAGAGAGCAGAAATTTTCTCTTTGTTGCCAAAGTGTCCTCTTTTCATAACCTCTTGTTAGTTCAGCTGTATTTCAGACCAAATATGTCATCTACCAGTTTCCACAGTGGTCCAATCTCTACCTCATTTTTAACATTTCACCATTGAGACACTACATTTAATAACGATTACATCACTATTCAGATGTGTTTTGAAAAATTGACAGAGACAAGTCTTTATAAGAGAGCAGTTGTCTAGATGAAGGGCCGAAGTAACTTCCGACACCATCATAGGTTAATATTGGGTTAAAAGAAGAGAAGGTGATGGGGCGCCTGGGTGGCTCAGTTGGTTGAGCATCCGACGTCAGCTCAGGTCATGATCTCACGGGTTTGTGAGTTCGAGCCCCACGACGGGCTCACTGCTGTCAGTACAGAGCTTGCTTTGGATCCTCTGACCCCCTCTCTCTCCGCCCCTCCCCCACTTGTCCTTTCTCTCTCTCTCTCTCTCTCTCTCTCTCTTCTCCTCCTCCTCCTCTCAAAAATAAGTAAATCTTTAAAAATATTTTTAAAAAAAGAAGAGAGGGTGAGGTAACCTGGTAGATATATGGGAGCCAGCTCTTAATTTTGAAAAGGTTGTCAAAATTTGATACATGCTCTGGGAGTCAGTCTATAAAATTACTTGTTCTTAGAAAGTATGTTTGGATTTGAAGAGGGAAGAGCCATATGGAAGAAGGATGTCTCCCGAGAAGACAAGTCTTTCACTTCAGTGGGCAATTTGTTCTTTGCTAAAAAAATGTAGTTTTAGGGGCGCCTGGGTGGCGCAGTCGGTTAAGCGTCCGACTTCACCAGGTCACGATCTCGCGGTCCGTGAGTTCGAGCCCCGCGTCGGGCTCTGGGCGGATGGCTCAGAGCCTGGAGCCTGTTTCCGATTCTGTCTCCGTCTCTCTCTGCCCCTCCCCCGTTCATGCTCTGTCTCTCTCTGTCCCAAAAATAAATAAACGTTGAAAAAAAAAAATTAAAAAAAAAATGTAGTTCTTCTAACAACCTTATATGAAAGAATGAGGTTCCTCCAGTGAAATGTGAGAAAACTTCTTAGAGAAGTTACTTCTCAAGCTACGTCTAAGAGAGGGTAAGATTTTAGTAGCAAACGTTGTGGAGAAATGCGTCCCTGACAGAGTGAGTGGGTTGATAGAAATGTAAGGACAAGAGAGGGTCTGTATGAGAGATGACGAGGGAACGAAGCCAGTTTCTTTTGAGGTGCGAGTGGCAAAAGGAGAGGAATCTGGAAAGTTTGAGAACTAATTCTTGCTAAACCGCTGTGAGCTATCATGCTAGCAACATGGACACTTAGCGGGTCCTCTGAAGGGCAGTCCAGAGAAGTCAAAGATCTAATGGTGGCAATCCCAGCCCTGTGGCTACCCAGGGAGGAAGATGTCTTAGATAAGACCTTTCCAGCTTGTCCCAAAGCTCTCTCAAAACGTCTCCGTGCTGGTATGTGCTAGCCCAGTCTACAGGGTCTGGAGGCATCTGGATCTCCTGATGGGTGGGGTGGGGGTTCCTCCTTCCTGTGTAGGTGAATTTGAGGAGACAGCTCAATGTTGAGACTATAAGGTCAAAAGCCTGGGCTCAAATGCCAGCTCAGCACCCTACCTGTTCTGCAGCCTTGGAAAGTTCAACCACTATGTGCCTCGATTTCCTTAGCTGCAAAGTGGTGGCACAAAGAACAGTACCTAGCTCCATGGGTTATTGAGAAGACAAAAGGTTCAGAGAGTGCCTGGTACATAATTCGTGTTAAGTGCAAGCTGCTGTATGGGGATTATCATTACTTCTTTTGTCAGTGAACCATCACTGCTCTTTGCTCCTTTGCCTCCCCACCTCTGTCTCCCCACCCCTTTCTTGCCAACCTTTCTTCTCCTCTATAACATAGCAAACAAATGATGATTCTCTTCTTTGAGCAGCACTTTTGCAGTGTGCAAGTGCTTTCAAACACACAACCCCATTTGGCCCTTGGGTATAAACACTTTGCATGTATGAAAATGAGAACAGTAGCCCCCCAAATAATAAATAGGCTTACCCGAGGTCACTGTGCCAGCAAGTGGCAAATGAACCCAATATGGTGGCCTTAACTCATTTGTTCATCCATTCATGTGTTTTTCATCTGCCCCTATTTTTTCAGTACCTGCTCTGTGCCAAGAACTGGGCAGGTCATTCATTGGCGATGTGGCTATAAAACACTTGATCTGGCCTCCCCAGGACTATGGTCTAATGAGGAGCAGGGGGTAATGGAGAAAGTCTGGTGGTAAGCGTGGAAGGAAACATGGTTGTCCTAGAAGCATCCAGGAACTGAGAAGGAGGTCAGGGGTTTCAAAGAAGGTCTCAAAGTTTTCTAAGAGATGGAGCCTACAGATGAGTCTGGAAAGACAAGGGAGAATCAATCACCAACACAGGAAGAAGGAAGAGAACTCCACCTCTTCCTTCTCTAACCGCCCCCCCTCCCCTGCTGTCCCAACACACACTATCTCTATTGATTGTCAACAGCCTTGAGTTTAAAAACGAACAGGGTTACTGGTATTTTCTGCGTGCCTTCTACGTGCTTGGACTGATGAGGCTCAGCCCACAAGGAGCTCACCATCTCACTCCTGGGTGGAGACCTGAGCAGGACAAATTGGGGGGGAAACAGGGGTATCCAGGATGAGAGCAGGTGCTGTGTGCATGGTGCAGCCATAAACGTAACTGGCCCCAGGTGATATGCACAGATGCCCAAAGTGGGTGAGCCCACGGGCTATTTTCTGGCTTGTCTCAGCCCCCCACGTCACATTAGTTCCACATACCAGACAGAAGGCCCTTTACAAGTCGCAGACTAGACAGGAGGGCCTTTACATCTGTTACCTCATTTGTTTTACCTGAAAACTGTGGAGAGCAGACTGTGTAGAGAATATGGAAATTGCAGCGAAAGAAGAGGCTAATGATTTGCCCAAGGTGGCTGAACTAGCTACCTGTTGCTGTGAGACAGATTATCCCAAGTCTTAGTGCCTTAAAACAACAATAATCACTGTCTCTCACAATCTCTGTGGACCAGGAATTCATACCAAGCAGAGCAGAGAGGGTTTGTCTCTGCTCTACAATGCCTATGGCCTCAGCTGGAGGACTTGACGTTTGGGAACTGGATTCGTCTGCAGACCAGCTCCCTCACGTGGCTGCAGGTTGATTTGGGCTGTCTGCCGTGGTTGTGGGTTGGCACACTTTTGCGTGGCCTTTCCACGTGGCCCGGACTTCCTCACAGTATGGTGGCTGGATCCTACGAGCAACCGTCCAGAGAAAGAAAGAAGCCACGTGGAAGCTCTGCCTTTAAGACCTTCCTCAGAGGCCACAAAGCACCACGTTGTTTCACGGGAACAATTACAAATGTCCATCCACCTTCAAGGAAGAGAACACAGACACCACTTCTCAAAGATCAGTGTCAGTGTCACATGAAAGAAAAGCACGTGGGATGGAGTATACCTAGGACACCTTTGCAAAAAACAATCTCCCATAGTGACACAACTATGGGGTCCTCTCCCATATATGGCTGCACTAAAATCCCTGCCCTTCATTAACAACACCATCTTCCCAGCCGGAGGAAGACACGCTTGTCCACTGATGTCTGAGTACCCAGAGGCACACTTGACAGGCCCCAGAGCTGGGCGATTACCGCTTAACATGAAGAACACAGTCCTGGGCTTCGTCCTCTTTTGACTTCCTGTCCTCTGTGCTCCCCAGCCAGAGCTTTCAAAAGAATATGCATGCCAGAACCCCTGAGCTAACAAAGCTCAGAAGAATAAACACCAGTGCAATCACCTAAACAAGTTTGTCTTCCTGCCTTCCTGGGTTTTTTGGGGGGGAGGGGGAAGGACATCCCTAATCTTGTTTCCAGCTGTTTCTGCATTTCTATGCTGCCTATCACCTTTTAGACCCAGATGCAATATGAATTATTCATTTGATTTGGGGCAGGTGCACCCATTTCCTCCCAGGACCCGAGGGGCAGGCATAGGAAATTAATTCACAACGTCTGTAGCTTGAAGTCACTTGCAATTTCCACACCATGGAAAAAATAAACCGAAGATATGGGACTTGAGAAAGCTCAAAGGTGTTGAGAATAGTCATCAGCAATTCTTGATTGTCTCTTAGACAAAAGATGGGCACCGATTCCTGCACGAAAGGTTTACGTTCACTGAGGAAAAGGGGCTTCTCGGTCGTGGAGGTGATATAAGTGAATGAGGGAGGGTCACAGAAGATCTTCCCTGGAAGTCTTGAGATAATGGCACCTATCTGCCTGCATACAGTGGGAAGGACTTGCCACCTTCTCAAGGTTCTCCCCCAACTGACTCTTCTATTATTCACTGAATATTCCAGGTCTAACACGTTGAGGTCTCTTCCCCCTGGACATTATATGAGTCTGAAGGGTGAGCACTGAAGATGAACATGGACTGTAGCCCCTACTACGGACCAGCCCTCATCACTCCGTGTTTCCCAAGAGCCATTTGATTATGATGTGCTCTGTGTCATCAGAAATGTCATTCATGTCACAATTTCTAGCACGTTGGGGGCTGGCTTTCCCTTATTATAAACTTCAAAAAATTCTCCAGCAGTCCTACTCCTCCAAACAGGTCCTCAAACATGGGAAATTTCTGACTGGGTTGGATTTTTTTTTTAGTGTAAGAATAAAAATTGCTGTAGATTAGTAGAGCTGGATGAGAAGAGGGAGTAATTTCTGATGGTTTCTCTTGAGTTCTAGGGTTCCTCTATGTTTCCACAGGCCCTTCACGTGAGGGGAAGGGCAGTGAGACAATGGAGTTCAGCATCAGCTACGGTATCTTCTGTTTATCTCTTTTATACACTGAATCAAGGAGTCTTCACCTCATTAACAAAACAAAACAACAACAACAACAACAACAACAACAAAAACCACACAACTTTTTAAACACTAATCCAACTTCCTTGATATCTAGAAGGCAAGATGGATGCGGAAAGAGGGCCATTTCTTACCCACAAAACATCAAATGTGTCCAGAACAGAAAGAATTGTCTAGAAACGCAATACCCCAGTTACTTTTCCTTCTAGAAAAGTCACCTTCACACAGGGTGTTTTAGCTATAGATCACGCGGTTTTTCCATGAGTCAAAAGCCCTTGTTTGTTGGGGAGCTATGGAAACAGAAGGTTTACAAGGTGCTGCATTGCCTTTTGAGAATTACCTTGGTAGGAAGGCTCTTTTTTTTTTTTTTTTTTTTCTCTCTCCTGAATTCATTTTTGTTATTTCAGTAATTGGTCTACCTGGATTCTGGGGACACTTAGGCACCTGGTTGTATTGATTCTTTTCACACTTCAATTTGAAAAGGGTCTTTCTCCATAAAATACACCTACTCTGGTTCTTTTGTCCATTGCCATTTTACCTGGGAATGGTTTGGCCTTAGCAACCCCTACTGATTTATAAGTGTGAGTTACAAAGAAGCCATGTAACTATAATTCTAAGTGCTTATGGTTATTTATGGCATGCAATTTAGCAAATGCATCTGTTGCTAGCAATATTCATCTTATAACATTTTTAGGAAAAAAAGTTCTCAGAACACTGAGCGTTGATTTTTTGGTTAAGATTCTTTTACGATCATCTCCTAGATGATAGCTGATATGATTATTAATTATTGCTATCATTCTGATTATGAATATGCTGCAGAGGTGCTGAGATTTGGGGCATTCAATACAATGGAATTTTCCAGCTAAAAATAACAGTGATTAAACTAAATTCCTGTTATGTGCCAAGCATCTTATTAACATATCTTTTTATCTAAGTTCATAATCAACCTCATTTTTTTTTAAATTTTTTTTTAACGTTTATTTATTTTTGAGACAGAGCATGAACGGGGGAGGGTCAGAGAGAGAGGGAGACACAGAATCCGAAACAGGCTCCAGGCTCTGAGCCGTCAGCACAGAGCCTGATGCGGGGCTTGAACTCATGGACCGCGAGATCATGACCTGAGCCGAAGTCGGAGGCTTAACCGACTGAGCCACCCAGGCGCCCCAACCTCATTTTTTTTTTTTAACAGGGGATGGAATTGAGGCTTTGCCATGTTTGGTCACATGTCCAGTGACTCACAGCTGGGAACCAAGGACCTACATTTGGACATGGCTTTGTCTGACTGCAAGGTCCATGTTCTTTGTCACCTCAGTGGACTAGCTGTCCTTCTACATACATGCCATTACAAGTCCCTTTGATTAGAAATATGCACTCTTTTCTTATGAAAGCAGATTCAAGGCACTCTTTAAGCTTTTCTAGGTAGCTCTGAACTAGCATTAAGAATTTCAAGTTGCTACAATAACACAAATATATCCTGTTCACTATGCATCTATGTGAAATAAGGCAAAGGGCTTTACATATTTCAAACCTGCACAAGATCCCTACAAAGTGCATATCATTTCATCGACACTGGGGTTGAGTAACTAAAGTCCTAAAGAAATAGAAGGTAACTTATCCACCAGAGAAGGCAGACACGAGAAATGAACCAGGTCTCTCTGACCCCAGAGGCTTTGTGTCCACACTGCCTTGCAGCTTTTCACAAATAACAATACACCGTGAAGAGGTAGAGGCACCTCATGTGTGCATTTGAATGATATGAAATCAACTATGTGGGTTCAGGAAACAGAGAAGACCGTGAATCAGAAGCACGGCAGTTTCCTGCTTTTAGGCTAAATGAACAAGCATGCCTCTGTTATTCCCTTCATCTTCTCACTTCTTTCCTCCCTCCCACAGCAACAGCTTCTTGAGTTGCAGAGGACGGCTCGTGTGTCAGAAGACATATGTCTTCATAGGAGCCGGCTCCCGTGTCCAAGCACACTGCTGATGTTCAGCTGTGGGGAGAAGGAGCCGGACTGGACCCACTGGAGGACAGACACTGGTTGCAGTGGAACATCTTGCTCAGGTACCTAAGCTCCATAAGAGAAGAATATTTTACCACTTCTTCACTTTTCTAACCCTTGCGTCTGGCACACCGTAAGCCCTCAAAACGTCAATTACTCGTTGGTGTATGGTTAAATGAAATGCAAAAAGGAAGAAGAATTTCAAGTTGTTTAAAGATTAAAAAATGGCTACGTAAGGACTGTAAGAATTTGTCAGGGAGTTTATCTCTATGGCGATTGACCCCCATGTTAGATATTTTTAGTGTGTGTGACTTTTCATTTTCAGTACCTTTTCTGCCTCCTCTCTAACTGTGAACTCTCACTTCCCGTGTGCGAAGATAAGTCACACGTGTGTGTTACGGCCAGGTGCAAAGTAAGAGTGAGTGGATGCAAAATGAGGACGGCTGAGCTCAAACATGAGCCCTAGGACATCTGTGTTGGCCTCTCAAGACTTTCTGTTCCCTCTGGGCCCTCAGGCGCTTTGCGGATCCCTTAGTGCAGAGCGACTGGCTCTGAGTTAAGGATATTTTACTGTAATCATTGTGACCGCTGCCACTACAACTATAAGAACGTTCTTGTATCTTGTCGAATACTGAGATGCTACTAATTCCCTTTACAAGAGTGTTGGTTTGCAAAAAAAACCAAAAAAGTCCTTGTTACCCGGTAAGCTGATGTATACAGTGTCCCCTTGCAAAGATACCCAAAACGGGGATGGGATTCCATGGTTTTGTGATGAGTTATATTACCCTATTATTGGTATCCCATAATTATTATTAATGTTATTACTATTACTATTTAAGTAGGCTCCAGGTGTGGAGCCCAACGTGGGGCTTGAACTCATAACCCTGAGATCAAGACCTGAGCTGAGATCAAGAGTCGGATGCCTAACGGAGGGAGCCACCCAGGCGCCCATCCCACAGTTTTTGATTCGTTGATTTTATCAGATATTAGCTCTATACCTACTCAGGGCCAGGTACTCTGCTGGGCTTGAAAATATTGTGGCACACAAAACCACATCCTTGTCTTCGTGGAACCTACATTCTATTAGACATTCTATTAGAGTTTTCTATGTGGATTGTGGCTTAAAAATTCTCTCGCCCCCATCGTCACCTGTGACCTTCACAAAATTCCTGAGCACTAGGTGGCCTCGATCTTCCCACTGCACAGGCGAAGAGACCCCCCCCCCCCGGACTCTCCCCTTTCCATCTGGCAGGACCCAGGACTTGGTGAACTTTGTCAGAGGAGAGGAGGCAAAGGAGCTGAGGGTGTGCGGGAGTGTGCACAGGTGTGTGCACATCTGGGGGACACGACAGCCATGAGGCCTGACGTCCCAGAGCCGAGCTAGATGTGGATTCACCCTGCTTTGGAGCATCTCCCTTCTGGCAGCCATGTTGCCTTCTCTATGGCTCTCCTCCCCACCTCAAGGACAGGTCACGAATACCAAGGAAGGTGCTGCTGGGCCTTGAGGGGTAGGGGGGGGGCCCTTCCTCCCTCAGCTGTAGGGTGCGGCATGTGCGTGGACCCGTGAGCACATCCTAGCGTCTATCCTCCTGCGAGAGCAGAGCGGTGACACATCTACCTGCAGGAAAGGACACGTCCGTCCCCAACAGGGCATTACACCTCTGCAGAGACTCACCGAGCAAGCATTTACCACAAGGCCCAAATTACATGTGTTCCTTGTCCGGAAGCATCTCTTAAGTGTCGAGGTGCCCATTAATTCCGTGGCAGCGGGAAGGTCTGCTGTGCGGGGCGTGGGGGAACAGCAGCAAGTGAGTTCTCAGCCTTCAGCTCGCAGGACCTCCGCCCCGGAGGACACCGGCAAGGACTGTCCTCGTCGGCAGAGAAGGCCGAGCTGCCTTGCTGCAGGGTGTCTCGAGGGGCCGAGAAGAGGGGAGACGCGATGGAAATCCCAGGGAAATCCCCCCCTAACAAAATCCGGAGATTCCTCACTTGCTCAGGCCAACAACCCTTTGATTCCTGCGTCCCACCCCACCCGGGGGCCCTTCACATTTTCTCCAGGGAATGTTTCGAAATATCCACGCACTAGAATAAATCAAAGCTTATGTTTATGGCTCCTCATTATCTCAACTCTCAAATGAAAGCAACTCTGCGGCTTGCCTGCGAGGCCGTGAGGATTCACAGAGTTGCAGTGAGAAAGAGGTGCCGTGTCCACACTGGCTCATCCGCGTCCTGAAGCAGGGCCCAGGCGGATCTCGGTGTGGGCCACAGTTCCGCACTAACCTCTCTGAATTTAAGTTTCCCCGGGGTGAGGACACTATTACCCACAATGGGGGCTATGGTGTGGAGTAAATTAATCAGATGCATCACAATAAAAAAAAACAAAACAAAACTCTTTTATAGGGGTGCCTGGGAGTCTCGGTTAAGCATCTGACTCTTGATTTTGGCTCAGGTCATGATCTCACGGTTCATTGGATCACTGACGGCACGGAGCCTGCTAGGGATTCTCTCTCTCTGCCCCCCCCCCCCCGCCCCTCCCCTGCTTACTCTCTATCTCTTTCTCAAAAAATAGATATATAAACATAATGACCCCCCAAAAAACCTCATTTATAAAAAAAAAAAAATCAAATGCATCACTACCAAGCACAGGACCCGGCTGGGGAGTAGTGTAAGGCTGGGGACATACTGATAATTTCAGACCCTTCGGATGTATCCTGGGACCACGGGGGTCAAAGAGAAGATAAATTTGTATAGCACATTAGAGAGCTGAAAGAGCTGTCATTTCCAAATTTAATTCCATGATTAAAGTTTTTAATGACAAAGGGTATCCTTTCATTATAGTCTGTCACCCACGCAACCAATCACAGTTGTGCTGTGAACATTCAACCACGTATTCGCTCAGTCTCAAAGCACTGCACACAAGTTTTCCTTCAGCTATCCAGAGGAGTCAGGGACATTGTCGCCACTTGAAGATGGGGAAATTGGGGGTCAAATGCGATTGGTGACATCCACAGGGACACAGGCTGGCTGGTCTCAAGCCATCCCATTGCCTGGCTGGCAGGCTAGCACGTGCAACGCCTCCCTTTCACCACCAGCTGCTCCCCAGATAAATCTGCTAGATTCTCTTAGAGGCAAAAACAGGGCCAAGTACAATAGCAACAACAACAACGACAAAACCAAGAATTAATCTCGCTCAGAATCTTCTCTGGAATCTTTTACCTATAGGGACCATTATAAAGGTGACCAGCTCAGGAGCTCTGTGGTGGAAGTGACTTCCCCGGGGACAATAACGACGTATCAAAGGCTTGCACCCTCACTAATGTAATCACTGATGATGTAACGCCCTAGTACGTCCTCACGATGTAGCCTCACTAACCAGGAGCCTGGTGATAATCCGCTACCCAACGGGAGCTCTTAGACAGTCTTTCTGGCCATTCTGTAGCTCAGTCCCCGAGAAAGAGCACTCGGGAAAAGCGTCTGACCAGTCGAAGGGCGAACAGAAAACAAGAGGGATGGATGCGTTTTATGTTTGTCCAAAACAAGTTTGGATTTGCTCTTTGGGTCTAGAAATCGGGCTAGCTAATAATATTCATACTTAAAAGTGCACAGTCTGCATGAGCGGGCCCCCTGGGACACTCTCAGGAGGCCGTGGGCTTGAGACAGGAGCACTGAAGGTCTGTATTAGTGCAAACCTCCTCAAAAGCCTATTTTTCCAGCTATCTTTTGGACCTTATTGGTTCTAATTTGTTGAAAAGGGGGAGGGGAGGAAACACCCAATACCATCTGCTTCATTGTTTTGTGGGAAAATGTATGCAGTTAAAAGGGAGAGAAACATTATTTGCCCGGTCTGCAGCTTTTGGTGCTTCCCCCACAACTATTTGGCCTGAATATATTAAAGATTGTAATGTTTTGTTACATGTCCCAGGGCAAAAAAAAAAAAAAAAGATCAGGCTATCACTTATTAGCTTTCTGTTCCTGGATCCGTCCAGTTGATTCGACAGTGCAAAAGATAGTGGGGAAATCCAAAGGTAAAGGTTAAACTCTGTTTTATTATGTTTACAGGATTTAAAGGGTAAGTCAGGAAGTGCTTACATAACATCCAGTGAAAGTGGTGGATTAGTAACCAGAGCGGGACTTAAAAGCGGCCTTAATCCCCCGAATCTCCAGGGGTGAAAGGTCAACCTCTAACACCAGGTTGTGTAAAGAATGGAGAAGCCACAAGCTTCTGTTTCATCGTGGCCCTGCTAATCCACTGAGGAAATGAGCAGCCG
>NW_024412395.1:11828000-11847088 GCF_014898765.1 Herpailurus yagouaroundi
TGAATTCAGCCAAGGAGGGAGTAATTAAAGTCAGCAGGGCCCAGGGCAGGGGGTAGGCCTCGGACAGACACGGCCCCCAGCCGCAGTGTTCCAAGGCGGTGGGGGGGCTTCCTCAACCTCGGAGGAGCCAACACAGCCGGCACCCTGCCAAAACCCCGCACGGGGACCACTGCCTTCCCCTGACAAGCTCTTGTCATCTTGAAAAGCGGGCTGCAGACCAATGCCAAGCACGCGCACACGCACACACGGACAGACGCACACACGGACAGACGCACAGGCACAGCCGATCAGGAACCCTGGAAGGGGTTAGTTGACATACTAAATCGACTAGCTGCTGAGAACATGGGCCCAAAGAAATATTAATAAATCCGTTCTTCCTCATTTGTTCTCTTGCTTGCTCTCCTCTATCACTCGTCAAAAATGGGGGAGAAGAAACTTTTCTTACTCATGAATATACGATTTAAATAGATCCTCTAAAATTATAGTCAGCCTTGTCCCCAAGGATTTTGACTACTTTGGGAAGTAATTACCTGTAATATCTTGAAGTGTGTTTATCTATCTGCCCCTCTGACTGTCTGTCTACATATCCATCTACCTGTCTCACTACTCATTGATCGCATGGGTTTAACACAGCCTGAGACGCAAAAATAAACCCAAAGGCAAGTGTGACATCACATGGACATTGAGCACTTTTTTGGGAAGCCTAAGTTTAGGGACAGCAAAATCCAGGACTCAGTTCCTTCTCTCTTCGATCTCCCTTGGTACCCATGTCAGGCCAAAAAAAAGTAGGGTCAACTTCCCCCGCCCCCCGCTTTGCCCCAAGAAAGCATCTTGTCCTCAATTCCCCCACGAAGCCGCAGCACGTTACATGGAACGTTTCGCGTCCACGACTGTGTAAACGTCTTCCTTCCATGCGTGGACGAATCAGAACTTTGGATACAATCAATTTACGGAAGAAAGTTCCAACGCATTTCAGCGCAAAGCTCAAAAAGCTTCCAGAGTGGCCGTCCCCTATTTATTCAGAGCTGGCCTTTATTAAATCACTGGTGAAAAATACGGAGATTCGTCTTAGCTGTAGTTTCATCATCTTAAAACAGCAGAAGCATTTATCTTATGAAATCGCAGAAGTCGGGCGCTGTGCAGACTGATGGCTTCGAGGTGCTCTTGGCATTAGTATCTGATTGTCTTCGCCTAAGGTGTTTATGACGCATACAGCTGCTAATAGCTTATGCTGTTCATTTTTTACAGAATTTGTGGTTTAAGCATTATGCTTAGAATACCTAAAATATTTCTTTCCTTCTTTTAAAAAATGGCATAAACTGTTTAATGCGAAATGTGAAAAGTGCTTAGTTGCAAGACTTGATTCTCTGCCCCCTCTCCCTTCCCCCCCCCCCCCCCCCCCTTCAGAGCCCTCAACTCTTTCCTTGGTGTTTCAGAGCCCGGCTTGTTCCCACCAACTATTCTTCATTAAGTCAAAACTAATAACCTAACTGCATTTGGAAAATGAGAGCGAAAATTGAGTATTCGCTTCCCTTGGGACGTGTTTAAAAAATAGATCGAACATGGGACTCAGGTGCACGCCAGGAGGATAGAGCCAAAGCCTGCCTGGTACTTCAGGGGAGAAGTTGCAGGCAGCAGGCTTATCAGACATCCAGTGTATCAGAATCCCAGAGGGAAAAAGCAACAACAACAACAACCCACCCCTCATTATTATACTGATTTGGTTTTCAAAGGGTCAAACTCTGCTCCTGCACTTGGTCACTCAGATTTGTTGCTAAAACGGTTCTCCCACGGAACGCCCAGCATCCCTCACCCCTAACCGCGCTTTGCCGGCGGGGAAGGGGAGGGATGGAGGTCTTTAAAAAACTCAAGATCAAAATCAGAGTAACCTTCAAGCTGGAAATTCCGCTCACAGGGGAACTGGTTGGGGACGGAACTCAATCGGAGAGGCTAAGCAAAGGAACAGGTTTTGATGAATGGGTGCGGGGTCGAAAAGCCAAGACACAATGATTTATTTAAGAAGAAACCATTTCTAGGTTGTGGGCCCCAAACTAACCCTTAGAAAGAGGGAGGTGCCCGAAGAGGAAGCTGCGTCCAGTGTATTTATGGGACAGAAGTCCTGGGAGATTTTAGGACACCGCTGGCAAACCCATCCGGGATGTCCATCATGGTTGGTAGAAAGGAGCCAGACAGGACGTAGGTGCACGTGGGGTGGGGGTGAGGGTGGGGGGAGAGGGATTATTTCTTTCTAACCAGCGACCTTTCCAACCTCTTTCCTCATCTCTAGATTTGTGGGGTTTTTTAAATTTTTTTTTCAACGTTTATTTATTTTTGAGACAGAGAGAGACAGAGCATGAATGGGGGGAGGGGCAGAGAGAGAGGGAGACACAGAATCCGAAACAGGCTCCAGGCTCCGTGCTGTCAGCACTGAGCCCGACGCGGGGCTCGAGCTCATGAACCGTGAGATCATGACCTGAGCTGAAGTCGGACGCTTAACCGACTGCGCCACCCAGGCGCCCCAACCTCATCTCTAGATTTCGAGTCTGATTTTTAAACGAGAGCAAGCCTGAGGGGAGAGAATTTGCATAGTTTCATGATGCCTAAATACAATCCAATGATCTGAAGAGAAAACGGCTTCGTCCTATTAAATCCCCAGGTTGAGGCAAACTTTGAAAAGCACAAGCAGAAAACAATGTCTTAGACCGAAAAACTTTATACTCACATGTCGAGGCTGTCACAAATGCAAGGAACCTGCTGGACAGAATTAATATCTAGAATCTAAGAAAATAAGGTTGAATACTGTCCCGTATCTAATGGAAGAGCCATACATTCTGTCGAAAGCTACCGAGGCAGATGTTGACAGGGCCGAGGCGCTAGCGGTCTGTTTTCTAAGGCTGAAGCCCACATGTAACCTCGCTGTCTCATAAAGGAGGAACACAGGAGAAATTAGGGCACAGCTCTGCTGTCCCGGATCGTGCGGGTGGGGGCGCACACAGGCTCAGGCACAGGCCCCGCCCCTCGCTGGCCGTGTGAACTTGGGCTGAGTACCTCACCTTGCTGAGCGTCACCCAGGACGTGGGGGTGATGTTGGCCTCTGAGGGGTGCTGGGGGGGATTGAAAGGGACGCTTTGTGGATGGCACTTAACACAATGTCAAGTGCAAAGGATGCCCTCCATAACAGCAGTGTTTATTGCCAATTTGTTGATTAGCCCGGCAGGCCAGGCACAGAGGCTAGGCTTCCTTGTAAGAAGCAGCTTTACAGACCCAACAGACGGAGCAGTGGAGATCCCTGGGTAGGGGAGAGTCGTGCCGCCTATTCAGAGACTGGCTCAGTCCATGGGCCTGAGCTGCCCTTTCCAGTCTCCCCACAGGTGCCCTGAACTTGGCCAACTTGAACTTGACGTACTTCCACTCCCAGCCCACCAGGAAGGCCATCAGTGTGTGGAGCCCGGGGAGCAGGGGGCTCCTTTGTGGCACAATGGAGTGGGGAGGGGGGTGGAGCTAATTATGGGATTGGGGGCAGAGAGGAGGAGCCAACAACTTCCCAGAAGTTTAGCAGGCAGTCCAGATCCTGGCATAATCTTCAGATTTTAGAAAAAGGAGTCTGGAGGGGGAGCACAAACACAGCTCTCATGTCACCAGGCAGTTTTCTTCTTTTGACACAACAAATTATATAAAACCATTCAACATGCATAGGAAACACAGATGGATCCTTGTATCCTTTTTCCCGAGGACATGAGCGCAGGATACTGAGAGATCTGCTGGTTGTGTACAACCCATATCCAGCTTCTTTAGGGGGGGGAAAAAAAAACCAAAAGATTCTTTAAATTAAACTTAGCTTTAACACAGGAAACAACTGCCTTCTTATATTTGTGACAATGGCACCGAACCTCCCGCATCGGCCCCGTTTCTTTTTCTTCACAGAAAGAAAGATAAGGACAAAGCTTAAGTATTTTCAGTGCGAGCAACGATAATTCTGAAGCCTTGCTTTAATGATTGTAAACATGTCAAGAAAGAGTAAGTGACTTGAGTTCCTGTTACAGATTTCACACATGATCAGCGATTATTCTGGCCTTCACATCCTCTCATTGGTGGTCAGTGCTGGAAACTTCTCACTGTCTGGGTTCTCCTGTTACGAGGACCATCTTTCCGGTTAAACCGATAGGAAGAAGACTGAGCACTGACTGTGTCCCAGGCACTGTTGTAAACACTGCATGAAGGGACTCACTTCACCTTCACATGACCCCCTGGGGTAGGTCCCACGGGGGAGTTCGTGGGGGGGGGGGGCAGGGCTGTGGCTTTTCTGTGGGTGAAACAGAGGAGCAATTGTGTGACACCCTCCAGGCGGGGGTCCAACCCAGGACCCTGGGTTCTGGTCCCAGCTCTGTCACCAACCATAAGTGACCCTGGCAGGTTATTTGAGCCCCTTAACTTTCATTTCCTCATCAGGTAAATAAAAGACATCTGACTTCCCTCCACTGTCCTTTTGAATTCTGGATAGTTACCCTTCTTCGAATCCAAAGGCCGAGAGCCCTGAAACCATCAACGATTTACTTCCCCAGTGAAGTCATGGCTTGGATTTCAGGCTTGGGGGCCTTATCCATTGGAGAAGTGTTTCTCCAGTGAGTTGGGGGACCCTTGCAAGCCAGGCTGCTGGAAGAGAAGGCAAAAAAGAAAAGAAAAGAAAAGAAAAGAAAAGAAAAGAAAAGAAAAGAAAGCTTGGAAAAGTCTTGCTTGCCAAATCCAATTTTACCACATGTGGCTCCTGTTACCTCAAGGAGTGTCAAGAGAATTTCAAAGTTAAATTAATTCATTCACATTTTAAAGTGTGAGGGGAAAGTCATTTTTCTTTCTAAGATGGAAACTATATATATATATATATATATATATATATATATATCTCGTCCTCCTTTATCAAAGCAGTATCTGCATTGTTGTTGAGGTCTTTTCTTTTTAGTGTTTCAATGGCTTAAGCTATTAAAAAAATAAGGTTGTTATGTTTATAATGGCCTAGGAAGAAAATTACATCCAAGAAGTTTTATAGCTCTTAAAGTATGTCAGCCTCCCCTGTACCACACCCTGATTGTGAGGACAATCATTTACTCATAAAGATTGATAGCCGGCATTTGGATGGAAGTTATTTAGCTAGTGCATGAGAATTAAAATAAAATTGTCTTCTCACCAGAGGAGTTAGTGATCACCCCAGGCTAAGGCTGAGGTAGAGCTCAGAGGAATCTGGGTTCTGAGGATCTTTATTTCTCTCTGAAATTAGTAACTTCCTTGCACGTTAAATGAATTACTCTCAGTCTTAAATAATTATTTTCAAAACACAGCCCCGCCCAGACAGGTCTAAAAATAGATCTTTTCTCTCAAAAAAAAAAAAAAACCAGCCCGTTTTGACCACTTTGGGCTTTTGTCAGCGTCAGAAACATTTTCTCCCAAACCCTGCTTGCCTCTTTCCAGCCGGCAAAATGCCCAGGGACAGAGGGACAGTGTTCTTCAGCTGCGGCAGCCTGGGGGCTGGACAACTCACGCATCCGTCGGAGAGGGAGAGACAGGGAGAGAGAGGGAGAAGAAGAGAGGGTGTGTGTGTGCGTGCGCGGGTATGCATGAGCGAGAGAGACACAGAGACAGGGAGGAGAGGTGGTGGGAAGGAAGGAACCCACAAATAGTCTCTGTTTTCCCATTTATTTCTTAAACTTTGAGTCCATTTCAGAGCCAGGATGCGTTTTGGATAGAACGTCTTGCCTCTCTCAGTCGGTAACACACCTTTGAACTTACCAGCACACACCAGGGGTCTATCCTGTTCTATTACCCACCAGTCTAGCCATCTGTCCACATTTCCTCACCCCAGCTATGTTCTGGTCCAGTGTATGTGTGTATATATGTGTGTTTGTATATATCATAAGGATATAAACACATGCACTAATCTCAAGTTAAGGGACAGAGAGAGAGAATCACACATGCACCCCCTACAATGTTATGCATGTAAAACATACTCATTATCTTCTCCATTATCAAAATCAGGAAAGGGAAGGGATATTTACACACATCGCACTAGAGTCCGTGACTATCACCTCCGGGAGTCCGCTTATTTCTAGAAAACACTTTACTTAGTGTAGATCTATTATACAATTCAAGTTCATAATTTCATTGTGTTTTCCATAAAAACTGTGTACGGTCATAGAAATTTTGAGAAACCCGGAAAAAAGAGAACAAAGAGAGGGGAAAACAATCATCCATAAACCTAGGCTTTAAAGAAAGCCGCTTCCAATAGTCTGTTGTGCTTGCTTCTAGTCTCTGCTTTTAGCTTTAATAGCTATAATCTTCGGGTCCACGCGATTTTCTATCATTGCCTTTGTCACTCATAATTCTATCTTGTTGTAAGGTCTATGCAAACTTGATTTTTAATGCCCAGAAGTAATTACATTGAGTGCAGTGTCATCACTTACATAACCACCTTTTTAATTGTTGGCTATATAGCCTGTCCCTAATATTTTGCCTGCAAACTTCTGCTACCTGTCCTCTGTGCATAGTGGGGTTTTTGTTGTTGTTGTTGTTGTTGTTTTGGTTTCTGTCTACCTAAAACACCTTTCTTTTTCTTCCCCAGCAACTCACACCATTTCTCTCCTGCCCCTCAGGATGATTTCCATATTTCATTCATATAACCCATGGTGTGCTTTTGAGTGGCCCCATGAAACTTGTGACACGTGGCTAGACACAGGACATCTAGCAGCAGATAAAGAAGAGAACGTCCCTGTAGCCACAGGACTTGCATTCTGTCAGACCTTTTTCACAAGCTTACCCAAGGGTGGCCTCACTGCTTCTGGAATCGCTGTGTTTTGCGGATCAATGGTGTGCCAGACCCTCTCTCAGTCCCAACCAGACTGCCAGTCTCTGGAGCCAGACAACATCCCAGGGTTTCTTCTGATATTCTCTATAGCACTTAGCATGAGGCTTTGCAAACCGTAAGCGCTTAGCGCACAGCAGATGTGAACCGAGCCTCTCTTGTGAATACAGGTCAACCTCTCCTGTTGTGCGATCTTTAGCTTGATCTCTGTTCCCTTCAACCCTCACTCCCTGAGCACCTCTTACGTTCCAGGCTCCGCGCTAGGGATCGTGGAAAAACCAAAACGTTATTTAACAATATCCCTGCCCTAATCTCTCATCTAGGAGAGAAAAGAAACCAAAATCAATGGTTAGCTGCAATGGTTAGTTCATACCGTCAGGCGCTCATTGTGCTCTGTCCAAGTGGAGCACGTCTTGCACAGTTCCTGTGGGGAGGGGTGGTCATCGTCCCCTTTCCTAGGTGGCAGAGCTGAGGCCCAGGGTGCTCAGAAGCAACCCACCCAGAAAACCCCAGGGGACCAGAGGGAAGAAAAGCCACTTACCACTGGAGACCACCGGAGATTTCATGGGTAAATGCTACATAAATGGGGACTTGGAGGCTTGTCAGTTTTGGAAGCCTGGACACAGAAGGAGAAGGCAGCCCAGGTAGAGGAAACCCTCTGAGGAAAGGCTTGGAAATCTGACGGGCCTTTCAGAAGCGCTGACCCTGCGGGGTAGGAACTAACGTGCATAACGCTCAAAGGTAGGTTCTGGGAGACTGTGGAAGGGATGGCCAGGGACGTCTGAGCATGTACTATAAACTGGGGACTTTACTTCTCTCACTGAGATGAGACTCAATGACTACGCCCATGGCGTAGTATCATCACCTCCATTTTAAGGCTGAGGAAACAGGCTGCTAGTAAGTGCCAAATCCAAACACACACACCGTCTGTGGCAGCAAAGCTGAGGCGGGGCGGGGGGGGGGGGTGCGTCAAAAGGACAGGTCTGAGTCCTCGTGCTTGGCAACTGCGAGAACACGGGCCGGCTACTCCCTTGGGCCTCGGTCTCCTCATGGAGGATGGGGCCCTGATAGTGGCACCTTCCACCCAGGCCAAATGAGTGAACACTTCGTGTTTTGGGGGCCTAACGTGGGGCCTAGACGGAGTCCTGGATACCTCTGAGTCACTGAAGTTTCCCCTGTGTTCTCTCGCCCATATTTCCAACCACCACATCGTTGGTCCTTCGAAGAGGTTCCTTCCTCCGCCATAGTAGAGCCATCTCTTCCCTTCCTCGTCTGCCCAAGGCACTCACTGCCAGGGGCAAACACTTAGATTTCGCAAACACTCCGTGGGCTGTTCTATTGACGTATTTTTGGTTGCATCCAGTATCTGCACGGTTTCTCCCTTCAACGCATTTGAGATCTTGGAAAGCAGGAGGAAGTCAGTTCTTTCTCTTATACCCCACCACCTGCTACCACACCAGTCGAATATTCTCCAAGTATCGGGCACAGGTTCATGTTTATTGATTCACATCCGTCTCCCAGGGTCTTTGGTGTGGTGAGGAGGGCGGGGGGACCCAGAAGATGGACCGGATGAGGAGGAAGAAAATCTCCTTTGTCATTTTCCAGGTCACTTCTCCAGGCTGGTGACGGCCCCTGAGTGGACTGGTGGGTGGGAAGCTGGCTGCAAAGCCGGGTGGTCCCCCCACCCCATGTGGGAAGGCAAGAGGAGGTCTGAGGCGGATCTCCTGGGGAAGATGGGGCCAACAGTGGGTCTCTGAGAAGAGACCCTGACAGAGACGGGGACGACAAAGAAAGCTCGTGCCTGGGGCAGCACAGCTGGCACCAGGTGGCTGATACCCAGTGGTGGGGAGAGGTAGAAACAGCCCCACTTGGAGGCAGACCGCATGTCTCCGAAGAGGGCCTTCTGCCAACACGGACTCCACCAGCTACAGGCTGTGCCGGGCCCACCTCCCACCTCAGGCATTTCCAGCCTCGGTTTTGGAACGTCGTGCTCGCGTTGCTGATTCCATTTATGTGTCTTCTGTCCCTTTGCTGCCCACCGGAAGCTTGCGTTTTCGGCGTTGTGTGTGTGAGCTTGTTTCATTTCAGTGTATTTATCAATTCTACCTTCCTGTTTATAAAATTTGTTTTCTGACACCATCTCGTTGCGTTCTGGCTGCTTTCACCGTGGTTGGTTATGTGCGTGTATACATATTTTCTTAATTTCGCCGTTTTGGACTCCTTCAGTTGGGTGTTTGTCGTTAGCAATGCTTTTAAAAACAAGCACGTTCATAGTACACATTATGCACCAGGCTCTAAGTAGCGCTTTGCACGTACTGACTAAACTGACTCTCACAACATCTACCTGATGTGGAGACCATTATCATTCCTATTTCCCAGAGGAGTAAACGGAGGCACAGACAGGTTAAGTAGTGACAAAGTCATGCAGCCAGCAAATGGCAGAGACTGGATTAGAACCCCAGGCACTCTACCCCTAGAATTCTCTCTCTCTTTTTTTTTTAAGTACGCTCCACACCCAGTGCACAGCCCAACACAGGGCTTGAACTCATGACCATGAGGTCATAATCCCAAAATCATGACCCTGAGATCATGACCTGAGCTGAGATCAAGAGTCAGATGGCTTCACCAACTGAGCCACCCAGGCACTGCCCCTAGAGTTCACTTTTAAATCGCTTCCTATGGTGCCGATCCATCATAGTAATAGACAACACCACTTGTGGGCTTACTGTGCCCGGCCCTTGCTAGGTGCTTCATGTTTTGGGCTTAACTTGATCCTCAAGTAGAGAATGCTATTATCCCAGTTTACAGATGAGGAAACCAAAGCTACAGAGACTTAAATGCCGCATCTGCTTCTCTGCAGCTGACGTGAAGTTTGCCGGCGGGTATGTGCTCTCCGGAGGCTACAGCCATAACCTGTGGGGACCACCTTCATTGCCTTCCTATCTTTTTAAATAGAACAAGCTTTAAGAGTATGGGGGCGCCTGGGTGGCGCAGTCGGTTAAGCGTCCGACTTCAGCCAGGTCACGATCTCGTGGTCCGTGGGTTCGAGCCCCGCGTCAGGCTCTGGGCTGATGGCTCGGAGCCTGGAGCCTGTTTCCGATTCTGTGTCTCCCTCTCTCTCTGCCCCTCCCCCGTTCATGCTCTGTCTCTCTCTGTCCCAAAAATAAATAAACGTTGAAAAAAAAAAAAAGAGTATGGATTTATGGATTTACTTGAGTCATGTTAAAGGGGAATTGGAAAATTCCAAAGAAAATAAACAAAAGCTGAATTCTCCCGAATGCTAATAATGGCAACAAGAACCTGCCCCATGGTCCTGGTAGGAGAATCAAAGCAAGGACTGTGGTCTGCCTGCACCTGCACCAGGCTGGGGCTGACGGTGCTCCTTCATGGAGAGCTTAGGTTTCCGGGCCCCTGGCTCACCGCACACTTGGAAGTTTACCCACTGGGTTTGATTGAACTTTAATGGCTCTTTTCTATTTGGATGCCCGTGCCCAGAGACCTCCGGGTCATAGGCGTGTGTCTTATAAATCAGATGGCGAAGACGAAAAGATTGGCAAAACCTGAGCTCACTCCAGGAGAGCTTCTGGGAGCCCATCAGCCACTGGGGCGGTGAAGCTCTCCGACTCGGGTACCTGGTAATGGAAGGGTGGACAGGATATGGAAGAGGGACAGCTCCAAGGCTGTCATTGCTAAGTCACCCTGTAACTCTGTCACATTGGTTGGTGAAGTAGCAATAGCCTTCCTTCCCTTCTTCCCCCCACCATAAGGAAATAAAACTATGGGGAGTTAAAGAGAAATAAAAAGCAAAGGGAAGCTAGCTTTTCTCTCCCCCCCCGACTGAAGACATACACTATTTCACTGAATGCCCGCAGCAGAGCTAGGAGGAGGATGCTATTATTCCCATTTGACAGTTGAAGGTACTGAGGCTTGGACAAGTGAAGCAGGGTCATCAGCCAGCAAGAGGCAGCGCCTGAATTTTACCTGGAGTCTCACCGACTACGCAGCCTCCCTGGGAAGCTTCCTCTGGAGGGATAGGCTGGGAGGTGGCCAGCACCGCTCAAGCATGGGGGATCCCAGGCCAGCACTTGGTGGGGGCAAAGAAAAGACACACAGGAGCCTGGCAGATGCAAAATATTGGAGCTGTGACTGGTTCAGTTAATCCAATAGCGTCAGTCCTCCATTTGTGCTTGGACTTAAACACGAGGCTAGGAAGGTGGAGGGAAGTGCAGACGTGCAGGGGGGGTGCCTTAAGTAAATGACAGACCCTGGGCTGTACTGCTGGGCGGGGGAGAAGGGGCAAGAGGACGGGTGGGATTTTGGTAGGATCGGATGTTACAAAACCCAGACAATAAGTTCTCCGAATATTGCATTCACTGCTATTGTCACAAGTAAAGTGTACCCGACTCTTAAAAATAAAGATAATTAAAAAAAAAAAAAAGTCTTTAATCCCACAGCCCCATATAAGTCCAGATGGCATGGAGGCAAAATTAAAAGCTATACATGCGTATGCCTAGGAAATTCAATGCGTGGAGAAAGGCAGAAAATGGGACAGTTTGCCTCCTCTTCTGATTCTCAATCTCGACTCTCAGTGGTCAACACGATGAACAGTTTTTGTTCTTGCAAACAAGTTTGCATTTGCCAGTACATGAGTCTCACAGCTATTTTCTGTCTATACTTATTTATATATCTTATCTATGTTTGCATAATATTCTATGCATACGTATCTCTATTTATATATCATATACAAAACATATGTTTTTTCACACGAGACTGTATCACACCATTCACCTCAGCTTTATATTTTCACACTAACACTCCTCCAGGGATCCCTCCATATCAGCATAACCTCATACTCCACTCTTTTCACTGACTTCATATTTGCCCATCAAACAGATACACCCCCAAAAGTTTTAACCAATCCCATAACAGTGGGCTCTATGCTTCCCCTCCCCGCTCCAAATTACAAACACTCTAGTGAATAACCTTGTACATTTACTTCGGCAAATATTTGCAAGAAGATACATGTATTTGAAAGATAGATTCCTACAAGTGACCTTAGCAGTCACAGGGAACAGGCGTGTATTTCTAGCTCTGGTAGATATCACCTAGGTGTCCAGTAGGAAGGTCTTACATGCCCACCGATGGCGTAGCAAGCCTATTTCTCTATGTAAATTGCCAATTTTCGATATTACCAAATCCATTATCTTTTGCCTATCTGATAAGTTACACAGAATGACTGCTGATGTTATGAAATTATGAGAAATTGTCCATTCTTTTTTCTGTTAGTTGCTTATTCACAAGCTTCATGCATATTTTTTTGAGTGGGTGTTATTCTTTATTCTCAGTGCTTTTATGAACTCTTTGTTAAAACAAATAGCCCTTTTTGATATGTCTAACAGATGTTTTTCTTCTTTTTTCACTTTCCGTATATAGTTTTGCTTACAGATAACTTTGAATTTTAATTCCTCAACATTGCCATTCTATTCTTCTATAATTGCTGAATTATGTGTCCGCTTTATGAAAGCTTCTTATACTTCTCATTTGGGGAAACTTATGTAGCTGTGGTTTTCCATGTTTAAATCTGTGGTCCAACTGTAGTATCTTTTAAAATAATCTCTTGGGGCGCCTGGGTGGCGCAGTCGGTTAAGCGTCCGACTTCAGCCAGGTCACGATTTCGCGGTCCGTGAGTTCGAGCCCCGCGTCAGGCTCTGGGCTGATGGCTCGGAGCCTGGAGCCTGTTTCCGATTCTGTGTCTCCCTCTCTCTCTGCTCCTCCCCCTTTCATGCTCTGTCTCTCTCTGTCCCAAAAATAAATAAAAAACGTTGAAAATAAAATAAAATAAAATAATCTCTTACCCTTGAAACTAATGTAACTCTGTATGTCCACTGTACTTCAGTTTGAAAAACTCTCTTTATCCAACGGATTTTAAACTCTTTCATCGTATGCTTAGCGCTCACATATATTTGCATTTATTTCTCTTCTCTCTATTCCATTCCACTGATTTTTTTCACCTGAAATTATTTTCTTCAAGTCCAAAGTATAATTTTATTGTAACTATATACTACATTTGAACACCTGGTAACACTAATCTCCTCTGATTTTTCTTCTTTTTGGAAAGTTTCAGGTGTTTATTCAGGTGAATTTCACATAATAGTATCAAGTTAAGAAAAAAAAACCATCTGGATATTTTCATTAAGATTGCCGGTTAGAGATTAATTTTGAAAAAAACCTGAGAGCTCTATAAAATTGAGGCTTTCTATCTAGGAACTCAGCACATCTTTTATTAGCACAGAACCACTTTTGTGACCCTTAGTTTTATTTATTTTTTATTTTTTTAAAGTTTATTTATTTATTTTGAGAGACAGCGGGCAAGCAGGGGAGGGGTGGAGAGAGGGGGGGAGAGAGTCCCAAATAGGTTCCATGATCAGCACAGAGCCCGACACGGGGCTTGATCCCACGACTGTGAGATCATGACCTGAGTGAAAATCAAGAGTTGATCGCTTTGCCAACTGAACCACCCAGGCGCCCCACGGGATCCTTAGTTTTAAAGTTTACTTCATGTAGGAGCGCCTGGGTGGCTCAGTCGGTTAAGCTTCCAACTTCGGCTCAGGTCATGATCTCACAGTCTGTGAGTTCGAGCCCGGCATCGGGCCCTGTGCCGACAGGTCGGAGCCTGGAGCCGGCTTCGGATTCTGTGTCTCCCTCTCTCTCTGCCCCTCCCCCACTCATGCTCTGTTTCTCTCTGTCTCAAAAATGAATAAACGTAAAAACAATTGCTTAAGTTTAAAAAAAAATTCCTTCATGTAGACCTGCACATGTGATAAATTATGTTTAGTTCCACACACAACCATATGTCTATGGTTGCCACACAGGTATTTATTCCTGTTTTTTTAAGACTTTTGTTGTGCTTGTCATTAGGAATAAATGTTTTTTCTGTATCTTGTCATATTAAGTACTTGTCTGTCATGAATAAACATTTACTCGGCAAGTTCCTTTTCGATACATGTCGAGATTATCAATTTTTTGACTTCATAACGTGATGTGTTACATTGGTAGATATTTGCATCTTGAACTCCCTCTTGCATTCTAGGGTTGAATCTTAATTGGTTGAAGCATTATTCTGTGTGTTGCTGTTGTTATTGTGGTTTTGTAGTCCCGAATACTTTTCCACGCACTAACATTTTATTGATTTGCAGTTTCGTGTATGTTCAAATTCACACTTACATGCAATTTACGTTTGGTTGGTGTTCGTGCATGTGCATTTGGGTGGAGTGGATACGTGTGAGTTGTCTGGTCAGTATTTAGATTTATTTTTATTAGTTGCTTACTTCTCTCCACCTTCTTGGACTTTGAACCCCTTCAGGGGGAAACGTGTGTCTGATTCATGAATGACTCCTCAGCACCTAGTACAATGCTTAGCATCGAGAGAGCACTCAATATGAGTCTACAGAGTTGAGCTGGAGGTAAGGTTGCTGGGTGAAATAATACTTCAGGATAAGGCTATTCCAAAAATTGTTCAGGGCATTATTGACACTGAACAATTATTTATTATTAACCTGCAACTCACATTGATTTGCTAAATCAGGCAACTCCAGTTTTTGGAATAAAGAAGGAAGAATGTGGTCAATACCACGCACCAAAATGATGATGGTTTCCTTTCAGAGGGTCTCTGAATGGCGAAGTGACAAAGGATTTCCAGGCCTGGGAGCCTCTGGGGATCCATACGGAGGGGGACGTTCGTTGGATTTGTAAGCAATGTCTCTGGATACGTGTTATAGGCCTGTCTCGTGCTTTGAGAGCTTACCTGGCTTTGGAATGTCACTATCATAAAAAGGGGGAAAAAAATAGACCACGTAGGGTTTATAGCAATGACTAATGCAATAAAATAGAAAAACAAGCAAATGGGCATGTTTAGTGAATGAAAGTAGTGATTTTTTTTTTTTTTAATTTCTTTCCCCTTTGGCACTTGGCTGAGGCAACCAGAATAGAGCTTTTAGGCCTTGTCACGCTCGGTGGGAACAATAGCACGCCAACAAAGACTTAAGTGTAGCTGCGTAGACATCAGGCCATCCTTAATTAGGCCCAGAGAAAACCATTTTCTGGGCAAGCCTGGGGGAGGCCAACGCTGGTGGCTGCCCTCCCCTCACTAGCCCCTGCCTGGGGTTGGGGGGGGGGTGCTGTGGGGCTGCAGCTCTGTATGGCTGTCTCCCACCTGGTGATGGGCCAGTCTGCAGAGAGGAGAGGGAGGACTTGGTTAGTAGATGGGCACAGACCTGCCATTGGAGGGGATTTCCCAAGCAAGAAGATATTTGGGAACCTCAGGGGTGAGAAAGAAACCACAACGCCAAAACTCCCAGCTGGCTGGGCACATTTGGCTATGGTTAATTCCGCAATCTCATTTGGTTTGTTTTGAGTCAGAAAAATCCGCATTTCTTAGTCGTTCAGAATGTGTCCCCTCCCTACCTTGTAGCCTCATCCTTCAACATTACCCACCTTCCAGACCATACTCTGCTCACAGTGAATCTCTTTCACTTCCCAGGAGACACCATGCTGTGACCTCTAGACCTAATGTATTGAATGGAAACAATAATACAAAATGAGTTATGCCTATCAAGCACTTAACACAGTACCCAGCACATAGTAATATCTCAAGAAGTGGCGGCAGGTATCGTTATTCTACACTATGGCCAACCTCCAGATATTTGTAAATCCTCTAAAATTTCACATCGTGTAAATGAGAAACTTAGAATGCTCGTACTTGCTTTTTTCTCTAGTAGTTTGTTTTTTATTTGTGCAACACAATAGGCACCACAATTTTTACGATAAAGGAGGGTCATTTTCAGTACTTCCCTCTTTTGGATCCTGAAAATTGATGAGAACAGCCTAGTCTGACTTCCTAGAGGGCTGAACCAAGGGATTGCATGTCTGGATAAATGTGACCAATGGCCAAGTGCAGGTTCCTACAGGTTCTGTATGCCTCATACTTGCTCATCCACTGTCTTTCTTGTTGGTGGGGAGGTGAGGGGTAAGAGGGTGGGGGCAGGGAGCTTTGGTTTTCTTTTTTTTTTAATTTTTTTAATGTTTATTTATTTTTGAGAGAGAGAGAGAGAGAGAGAGAGAGAGAGAGAAAGCACGAGTGGGGGAGGGACAGAGAGAGAAGGAAACACAGAATCCGAAACAGGCTCCAGGCTCTGAGCTGTCAGCACAGAGCCCGACGCAGGACTTGAACTCACAGACCGTGAGATCATGACCTGCGCCCAAGTCAGACGCTTAGCCGACTGAGCCACCCAGATGCCCCAAAGGGAGCTTTGGTTTTCTAAAGAAGATCCAAACTTAAAGAAGCTTCCAAATCCTGCTTACCAACGTGATGTAGATTCTTCTCATATTCCCACATCCTTCTCATAAAGTGAAAGAAAGGCTGTTATTCTTCACGTTTCTTCAGGGAAAACATGTAAGAAGCAGCATGTTCTGGGGGGGGATTCAGTCCCTCAGTGTTCCTGGGTCCAGCCATTCACTCCCCTCTCCTGAGGGGGACATTCTGTGCACCTTCCACTCTTCTTGGTGCCTCCCTGTGTGCTTGTCTATCTTCTCCAATGAGCTGTGAGCCCCTTGAGAACTGGGACTACATCTTGTTCATCTGTATTTCCAGGACCTAGCGCTTCCTTTTCATAGCACATAGGAAGCACTCGATACGTATTTGATAACCAAATGAAAATTGTACATAAATGAATCCATCGTATAGACATATACTATAACTTGTTAAGCTTTTAAAAAAATTCTCTTCCTGTGAGATCATTTGTATCTGGGAGCAGTTGAGTTATCCCCATTGCTGTCTGTTAAGACACTTTGGAAGATACCTGCTTTTACACCAGAACCAGTACCTGTAACGTATGCCTGGGGTCCCATGTTCTCGCCACGACCAACTGTGTTTCAGTCAAGGCAGTGGATAGAAGCTGGAGGAGGTGTCCTTCCCAGTCATCCTGCTCCTGTGATTCCCGGAACCTGGGCATCAGTGTCTGCATGGAGGCAGCAGACATGTACAAACACACTCTGCTCACCCTTTGAGTAGGTTCTCTCTGACTTTCCCAATGCTATGGGCATCTCCATATGCATGCCTGTACAAACAAGGTGCTTTTCAGATGCTCCAGGTCAGAAATATTCCTCTGTAAAACTGCCTCCCAACTTTTCGTTTTAATTTTTTTTAATGTTTTTATTTATTTTTGAGACAGAACAGGAGCAGGGGAGGGGCAGAGAAAGACGGAGACACGGAATCCGAAGCAGGCTCCAGGCTCTGAGCTGTCAGCACAGAGCCTGACGCAGGGCTCAAACTCACAGACTGAGATCATGACCTGAACTGAAGCCAGACGCTTACCCGACTGAGCCACACAGGCGCCCCTCAACTTTTCATTTTAGAACCATCTTCCTCAACCTAGGTGTTTTTTCTCCTGTTGGTGACAATTGAATGGTGCCTTCCCACCATCTCCTGGCAATCCAGGGGGGCATTTCCATGAACCTCATAAATATCTTGTTCTAGACAGTTCTCTCTGGCACTTGCTTGTATCCTGTTCAAATCAGGTTTGAATTAATCTCTTCCGATATATTATGGCAATGGGACTCTTCAAAAAGAAAATTTTTTAAAGATATTTGACTATAACAAAAGTTTTTTGCCCCTCAAAGGAGAGTGATGATGAACATTTCACATTAGTAAAGAACGTTGGGGAGATATTTTTAGGAAAGCAACATGAGAAGTTCCTGAATGGATGTTGCCCAAGATCTGTCTGCCGATGTGCTATTGACACATATCCTAATCACAATGCTATGCCCAGTAAATGCTTGCCCAATGAAAGAGGAGTGATCCAAAGGCAAAGGTAAAAATTAAAGATATCTGAAAAATTTTTAACAATTGACCAAAGATAAAAGGAAAATAAGCTTGCTTGAAATCTCTGGCTTTTTATTTGTTGATGACAATGGTGAAAGATGTGTTTCAATACTTGGTATGTAATATGTATTAGATATACATCACTATGAGTTGAGGTCACATAGAGTCTTCATTTAAATCTCATTTCCTTTGTTTGGGAAATCTGGGGAGAGACTTATTAATGACCGATTTTTTGTGGAATTCAATGCTACATTCTGAAAAAGTTACTGATCCAAACCTGCTTCTATAACACTGAGGTTCTTGAGTACACAAAGGAGATAGTGGGAGATGTTGGCCTATTATATCCCAAAGAAGATTATATGCACTAGTTATTTAAGGCCAAAAAACAATGGCTAAAAAAAAAAAAAAAAAATCTCAAATTCAACTCTTGGAGGAAATTGCACTGCAATGTTATTTGTGAACACAGTCATCTCCTCTCAACTCAAACGCATAGCTAAGGTGGATAAAATATAAAAACTGGAATTAAAAAGACAGTCATGGTCAAAAACATGATGGGCATCTCCACAGAAAGACAAAAGAGCAGAAATATCAACAGATAAGCAGGCATACAGCAGGACACCTGCTGGAGCCCAGGTCTAGAAGAAGATAAAGGTAGAAGCAATTCATATTCTCATAGGCTCACAGGCTGAAAACACCACTCTCTCCCATACCACACACACATATGCATGAAGCAGGAGAGTGGAGCTAAACTCACTGATTGGAACCAGAAACTGAGGGAGCTCATCCCTGCCCATAACAGAAAGCTGAAGATGTTGTCCACATTGTCCTAGGTAGAGGAAGTTTGCAATCATGACTTAAAAGAAGCCTCCTGATGGCTCCATGGGAGTAGGAACCACAAACTGCCAATACAAAACACAGCTCTGGTCTGGAGGCTCCCAGAAGGAGAAAAGGAGGTAACTACAAAACCACTAAACCCTAAGTGATAAGTACGAAGAGAAAGGAAGCAAAAAAGAAAACAAAATTACATTCAGGATGAACCTACATATCAAAATCCCAAAGATGTGAAAAAATATGATTAAAATGGCAAGTAAAAAAAAATTTCTTACCCCAAATAAAATGAAAATAAGAGAGAAATCTTAAAATGACTTTACAATGCGATCAGTTAGGGGGGAAATGTAAAACTAGCTGATGGTAGGCCACCGATTTCACTGCAACACCTTAAAAATCCAGATACATTGCAAAAAAAAAAATCATGTCTTTAAAGACTGAGAGTTGTAGAAACAAAGAATTAAATGAACTACATTTTCGGAGTAGAAAGAGTTCTTCCAGTGTGAGTAGACAGTTATTGGTTGTTGTGTC
>NW_024412395.1:11847188-12170345 GCF_014898765.1 Herpailurus yagouaroundi
GGCTGAGTATGAGACCTAGCAAATCCAAGGGATTTGTTAGAAAGAAGAGAAATGAGCAAAACTTGTAGAGGTTTAGTAGTGCTTGCATAACCGTTTGGAAACCTCAGAAGCCATTCATGCACACCTGACTTTCCCCATGGTTCATTTTCAAAATTTAGGGCTATTTGAAAGACTATGGAACTTTGACAAGATGGGAAATGTCCACTGGTCTCATAATATTTAGGAGAAACTGTCCTGCTGGAAGAGTGTGGCCCACCTCACACATGCATGCCTGTTCCCCACAAGACGCTTAACAAATTTGGGAGGGACAAAACTACACACTCCTGAAGGATGAGCCCGAATTTTCTCTAGTATTTTAAGACTAAGGAGATGGGGAGGTGCCAGGGTGGCTCGGTCAGTTACCTGTCCAACTCTTGGTTTCGGCTCAGGTCACGATCTCACAGGCTCATGAGTTTGCGCCCTGTGTGGGGCTCTGTGCTGGCAGTGGGGAGCCTGCCTGCGATTCTCTCTCTACCCCTCCCTTCCCCCTCTTTCTCAAAATAAATAAATAAACTTAAAAAAAAAAGGTTAAGGAGATAGAGACCTAGAAGCTTATCAGTCAAAAGCTCAGGAGATATGTCCAAGAAATGGAAAGGAAACAGAGGTGAATGAAATGAATCTTACTAAAACAGCAGCCCAGTCCCAATCGAAGTCAAGTTTTGATTAGATTGAGGTGGTCAGCTCCATCCTGATCTGCCCAGAGTTTCAGGCTGGTGGAACACATTATCCATAGCCTCTACAATTCCTTTTCATAAAATGTCTGGCATATAATAAAGAATTAATACATATATGAATTATAAAAGGCAATCCAATGAGCATTGTAGAACCACAAAATACGATATCCAAAATTAAGAACTGCAGATAGGAACTTTAAGATAAGTGAATAGCAAACATATAAACTGACGTTTAAAGAGAAAAAAAAATGTATGAAAAACTATAGCAGAGCATGAAACATGGGAGAAGTAATGTAAAGAATTCAGGTACATGTAACTGGAATCCCAAAAGGACAAGAGAGAGACGAAGGATAAGTAGGCATTATTCTAGAGAAAATTTTTGCAGAACTGATGACGGAAACCAACCCACAGAATCAGAATCAGAAGCCCTAAGCAGTGTAAACACAAAGAAAACCACACGTAGACTCAGCATAGTCAAGTGGCTAAAAACCAAAAACAGAAAAAAAAAATTAAGGCATACAAAAGGGGCAGAGAAAGAACATGTTACTTTTTAAAGTCTAGATTGGATGTAGAGAGTAACCTGAAATGCAAAATAGTTCTAAGGACTCAGCCTGGGCTTAGCACAAGAAGATAAAGAGATTGTAGTTTGTAAAATGAAGCTAAAGCCGTGGGTAGAGGGAAATTTATAGCTTTAAATGTATTTATTGAAGGGTGCCTGGGTGACTTGGTCAGTTAAGCATTTGACTCTTGATTTTGGCTCAGGTCATGATCTCACGGTTCTGTGGGTTCGAGCCCCGCATCAGGTTCTGTGCTGACAGCATGGAGTCTACTTGATATTGTCTCTCTCTCTCCCTCTCTCTCTCTCTGTTCTTCCCCCACCAAAATAAATACATAAAAAGTAAAAAAAAACCCCAATAAATGTATTTATTAAAAAATTATGTTTTCAGTTCAGGAAATTAGAAAAGCAATAAAAACATAAAGTAAATTTAAGGAATAAATTGTGATTATAAGAAGAAACTAATGGACCAGAAAACACCCTAATACATTAGACAAATCAACAAAACCAAAATCTGGTTCTTTTAAATGAGACAAACTAGGGGTGCCTGGGTGGCTCAGTCAGTTTGGTGTCCAACTTTGGCTCAGATCATAATCTCACAGCTCTGTGAGTTTGAGCCTCACATTGGGCTCTGTGATAAGATCCTTGGTCTTTCTCTCTCTCTCTCTCCCTCTCTCTCTCTCTCTCTGCCCTCCCCTGCTTGCATTCTCTCTCTCTCTCTCTCTCTCAAAAATAAATAAACATTAAAAAAATAAAATAAATGAGACAAACTTCAACAAGCCTAGTGAAGTAAGTAGTCGAAAACACAAGAAAATGGTATTAGGGGTTACAAATAAGACAAAACTACAGATAAAATAAAGGTTTTCTTTCTTTCTCTGTATACATATATAATGAATACATATAGACAAATATATAGGATGAGTATCTTTAAAAGAATAAATTCAAACGTATTAGAATGGTCAAGTTTCCAGAAAACATAAACCACAAAAATTGCCTAAGAGCGATAAAAACTGTGGTACATCTATACGATGGAATATTATTCAGCACTGAAAAAGATGACCTATCAAGCCATGCAAAGACATGGAGGAATGTTAAATGCATGTAACTGTGTGACAGGAGCTGGTCTTCCAGCTACATACTACATGATTCCAACTACAGACATTCTGGAAAAGGCAGAGCTATGGCAACAGTAAAAAGATTGGTGGTTGCCAGAGGTTAAGCCAGAGAGATACAAATAGATAGAGCACAGAGGAATTTTAAGAAAGTGAAAATACTCTGTGTGATACCACAGTGATGGATACCTGGTGGTATACGTTTGTCCAAGCCCATAGAATGTACATTACCAAGAATGAACTGTAATGACTATGATGTGGCAATTTAGGTTTCCCAATTATAACCAATCTACTGCTCTGGTGGCAGATGTTGATAATGAAGGAGGTTATGGGTGTGTGAGGGCAGGGGACATTGGAAATCTCTGTGCTTTCCACTTAATTTTGCTGTGAACCTAAGACAGCTCTAAAGATGAAAGTTATTTTAAAAAACGAATGAAGGAGGGGTGCCTGGGTGGTTTAGTTGGTTAAACATCCGACTTGGACTCAGGTCATGATTTCATGGTTCTTGAGTTTGAGCCCCACATTGGGTTCTGCTGTCAGTGCAGACTCCACTTTGGATCTTTGTCTCTCTCTCTCTCTCTCTCTCTCTGCCCCTACCCTGCTTGCACTTCTCTCTCTCAAATTAATAAACATGTAAAAAATTAATGAAGGAATAAATAGAAAGCCTAGATGGTTCATAATCATTAAAGTAACTGAATCTGTAAATATGCATATATATGCCTTAGTCCTAAAAAAACAACAATGGATGATTTGTAAATGAGGTTATAAACCTTCAAAGAACAGATAAGCTGTATATTGTATAAATTGTTTCAAAGAACATAAAAAGGAGGGAAGTATCTGAACACATTTTATGAGTCCAAACATGAAATCAAAACTGGAAAAACGAAGAGGAAATATTATTGGCCAATCTCACTTTGGAACGTTCATTAAAAAAAAAAAAAAATCCCAAATGAAACCGTAGCATAACAAACCTATCATTTTAAGAACAAAACTGTTTCAGGACTAAATAAATAAGGTTTATCTAAAAATTGCAAGATATTTACATATTTATATACATACATATATATATATATATATACACACATATATATATGCACCTTGTATTCATATATATGCATATACTCCTTTACACTAACAAAATAAGAATAAAAACATATTCTTCAAATGTAAATAATCAACCGTTGGAAACTTCAACTTTCACACTTGATTAGGAAAAAAAAACTATTAAGGATTTAGAAAAATCTTTAACTTGATAGATTATATAAAACCTGGAGGGAAAAAAAAGAGGAAGGAAGGAAGGAAGAAGGAAGAAAGGAAGGGAGGGAGGGATAGAAGGAGGGAAGGAAGAAGGGAAGGAGGGACAAAAGGAGGAAAAAGAAAGGAAGGACAAAGAGACAGGGGAGGAGAGGAGAAAGAAAAAAGAGAAAGGGCAATCCCTAGAAACAACAAGAGCATTTCATTACATGATGGGATCAACACAAGGATGCCCACCCTCACCCCTATATTACACAGTGTTGTCAAGAAGCAAAAAGATTTTTAAAATGATTGCTATAAGATTTTTTTACAGGTTTATTAAGTATAAATGACATATAACATAAACCACACATAAAGTATACAATTTGCTAAGTTTTGACATATGCAGGCACTCATGAAGCCCTCGCTACAATAAAAACAATGAAAAAATCCAGAGCACCCCCAAATGCCCTCATATCCCTCTGCAATCCCTTCCCTTTTCCTTCTCAGCCCCAACCCCCAGTGCCATGGAAAAACCAGTCTGCTTTCTGCCACTACAGATTTGGTTGTAGTTTCTAGAATTTTATATGAATGGAATCATACAGCATACTGTGTTTTGGTTTAGAGTCTTTCATTCAGCTTAATGATTTTGAGATTCATCCATGTTTTTGCGTTGTCAAAAGTTCATTTCTTTTTCAGGGTGGCTCAGTGAGTTAAATGTCTGACTGTTGATTTCAACACAAGTCACGATCTCACGGTTCATGGGATCCAGCCCCTCATGAAGCTCTGTGGTGACAGCGTGGAGCCTGCTTTGGATTCTCTCTCCCCCTCTGCCCCTCCTTCCCGCCCCCCGCCCCGCTCTCTCAAAATAAATAAACTTAAAGAAAAAGTTTATTTCTTACTTGACACATCCCCAAAGGCAAGGGAATTAAAAGCAAAAATGAACTATTCAGACCTCATGAAGATAAAAAGCTTCTGCACTGCAAACGAAACAATCAACAAAACTAAAAGGCAACCGATGGACTGGGAAAAGATCTTTGCAAATGACATATTGGACAAAGGGCTAGTATCCAAAATCTATAAAGAGCTCATCAAACTCCACACCCGAAAAACAAATAATCCAGTGAAGAAATGGGCAGAAAACATGAATAGACACTTCTCTAAAGAAGACATCCAGATGGCCAACAGGCCCATGAAAAGATGCCCAACGTCGCTCCTCATCAGGGAAATACAAATCAAAACCACACTCAGATACCACCTCATGCCAGTCAGAGTGGCTGAAATGAACAAATCAGGAGACTATAGATGCTGGCGAGGATGTGGAGAGACGGGAACCCTCTTGCACTGTTGGTGGGAACGCAAACTGGCGCAGCCGCTCTGGAAAACAGTGTGGAGGTTCCTCAAAAAATTAAAAATAGATCTACCCTATGACCCAGCAACAACACTGCTAGGAATTTACCCAAGGGATACAGGAGTACTGATGCATAGGGGCACTTGCACCCCAATGTTTATAGTAGCACTCTCAACAATAACCAACTTATGGAAAGAGCCTAAATATGCCACCAACTGATGAATGGATAAAGAAATTGTGGTTTATATACACAATGGAGTACTACGTGGCAATGAGAAAGAACGAAATATGGCCCTTTGTAGCAACGTACATGGAACTGGAGAGTGTGATGCTAAGTGAAATAAGCCATAGAGAGAAAGACAGATACCATATGTTTTCACTCTTATGTGGATCCTGAGAAACTTACCAGAAGACCATGGGGGAGGGGAAGGAAAAAAAAAAAAAAAAAAAACGAAAGAAAGGTTAGAGAGGGAGGGAGCCAAAAAGACTCTTAAAAACTGAGAACAAACTGAGGATTGATGGGGGGGTGGGAGGGAGGGGAGGGTGGGTGATGGGTATTGAGGAGGGCACCTGCTGGGATGAGCACTGGGTGTTGTATGGAAACCAATTTGACAATAAATTTCATATTTAAAAAAAATTTTTTTAAGTTCATTTCTTTTTATTGTTAGGTAGTATTTCATCATACGAATATATCATAATTTGTTTATTCATTAACCTTTTGATAGGTTAATTTCGGTTGTTTCCAGTTTAGGGCTATCACAGCGAGGGCTGCTATGCTGTAGGTATTAAATACAATCCCAATAAAAATCCAGCAAGCTTATTCTTTACAGAAATAGGCCAGCTGGTTCTAAAATTTATATAGAAATGCGATGACCTAAAATAGCCAAAATAATATTTAAAAAGAGAAAAGTTGGAAGACTTAACTAATGGTCTCAGGATTTATTATAAAACTACAATAGGGGCGCCTGGGTGGCTCAGTCAGTTGGGCAGCTGACTTCGACTCGGGTCATGATCTCACAGTTCGTGAGTTCGAGCCCTGCGTTGGGCTCTGTGCTGACAGTTCAGAGCCTGGAGCTTGCTTTGGATTCTGTGTCTCCCTCTCTCTCTGACCCTCCCTGGCTCACACTCTGTCTGTCTGTCTCTCTCTCACAAATAAATAAACATTAAATTTTTTTTTAAAAAGCTACAGCAATCAAGATAATGTGGTTTTGACAAAAAGATAGGCTTGTAGATCACAGAATTGAGAGTTCAAAAGTAGGTCTCACATTTATGGAATTGATTGTCAGCAAAAGTGCCAAGGAAATCTAATGGGGAAGAGGAAAATCTTTTCAGCAAATGGTGCTGGAACATTTGGATAAACACATGGAAATAAAGCAAAACAAAAACTTCAACTCTTACCTAATGCCAAAATTAACTCAAAATGAATAAGCCTAAATGTAAGAGCTAAAATGATAAGAATAAAACTTAGAAAGCAGGAGAAAATCCTAATAACCTTGGGTTTGGCAAAAAACTTGTTAACACTAAAAATATGAATTATAAAAGAACAAAATCAACACACAGCATTTCGTCAAATTAGAAATTTCTTCTCTTCAAAAGACACTGTTAAGGTCTAACTAAAATTTAAATAAAGTTTTAAAAAGCTGTTATGGAAATGAAAGACAAGCCACAGACTGGGATAAAATAGTTGCCTAAACATCTGCCTAACAAAGGACTTTTATCATGAATATATAAAGAACTTCACAAGCGAATTGTAAGAAGATAGGCAGTCCAATTTTGAAACCTGGGCAAAAGATGGGATTAGACACTAGGCCAAATAAAATGACCAGATGACCAGTAAGCACACAGAAAGGTCCACAACCTCATAGGACATTAGGGAAATGCAAATTAAAACTACAATCAAATACGTCTACACACTGACCAGAATGTCTAAAATTAAAAAGGCTGACCATAGTGAGTGTTTAAGGGTGTTGAGCAACCTGAATATTCTGACACTGCTAGGGGGAACGGATGGGAAATCATACAACCATTTGCAAACCAAATCAGCAGTTTCTTAAAAAGTTAAACATACTTACTGTATGACCCGTAATTCCACTCTTTACTTGGGAAAGACAAAAGCTCTTGTCCACATAAATACTTACACGTGAGTCATCATAACAGCTTTATTGGTAATAAGCAAACACCGTAAAATCCTTCTATTTATAATGCAGGTATCTAGTTAAGAAAATCCAAGGAGGGGCATCCGAGTGGCTCAGTCGGTTAAGCGTCGGACTTTGGCTCAGGTCATAATCTCGTGGTTCCCGAGTTTGAGCCCCGCATGGGGCTCTGTGCTGACAGTTCAGAGCCTGGAGCTTGCTTCAGATTCTGTGTCACCCTCTCTCTCTGTCCCTCCCCCACTCTTGCTCTCTCTCTCTCTCTCAAAAATTAATTTTAAAAAATATTAAATTTTTTTTTAAAAAGAGAAGAAAATCCAAGCAAAGTTTTGAAGCAGGAAAAGAGCTCATTAAGATTTCTAGATTGACATAAAAAAAAAATCAATAACATTCTTATACACCAAAAATAATCCATTAGAAAATTTATGGAAAATATAATGTTAATAAAACTTTAAGTTATTTAGGAATAAATCTAACAAGATATTTTCAAAAAATCTAATGGAGAAAAATTAGAAAACATTAAGAAAATAAAAGATCATCTGAATAGAGATGTAGACCTTGTTAAACAATCTGAGAAGTTTCAAAAGATGGCAGTTCTACTCAAATTAGTCACTAAACTGAACATAATTCCATTCGCATACCAACAAAAATTTTTATGGAGCTTGTTTGTTTGTTTGTTTATTGGAGTTTAAATAAATACGCTAAAACTCAGATAGAGGAATTAAGAGCCAAGAGTTGCCAAGTAAATTTGAAGAACAAGATTGAACATTTGCCCTTCTAGATATCAAACCCATTATAGACATTGTAAACCCATTAAAACAGTATGATAGTGGTTCCAAGACGACCAAATAGGACAACAAAAGAGAGTATGTGTCTTTGAGAGATGGGCATAGATAAAAACTTGGTAAAGTGATAGAAATGATCTGGCAAATCAGAGAGACAAGGAGGGACTTTTTAATTGTATGGTTTGGGGAAAAATTATTTGCAATTCCTATACCTTCTCATACAGGGAAAAAATATTTGCTATGTATATAACTAGCAAATATTATATTCATACCAAAAGTATGAATAGTCATTTCATATACAAGCAAACCTGATTGGTTGACATTTGTCAGAGAAATGGTCAATTTCATTAATAGTTATGGAAATGATCTTTTGACCAATTTTGTACCAGATTAGCAAAAATGTTTACAGTTTCACAATACTGGTGTTACCACGCATGTGGGGACTTGGGAGCCCACATACACTACTGCTGGGGAGGTAAATTGGTGTAACCTTTCTGGGGCACAATTTGGCAACAACCAGTAAATCTGAGGATGCTTACAGTCTTTGACCCAGGATATGAGTCAGAGACTGGGAAATGGAGTGAATTTCAGATCTTTCAGTGACGATCAGATTGGCACATTGCTAACTTTGTAACTATGATCTCTTTACAAAAGCATTTCTCAAAAAGGAAACAAAGCTAAGAAGAAAGAAAGGGAGGGAAGGAGGAAGAGAGGAAAAGAAATTTTTAAAAAAAGTAAAGAACGGAAAGAGAAATTCTGGGTCCTTCGCGTAAAAGTGCTATAACCTACTGTGTTTCAATCTGCTAACCTCAGCTCAGCAGTTTGTGTCACAAATCAGTTTAGTATTATACACCTAGCATCTTGAAAAAATAATTGTTTGGGAATGGTGTTTCAGCCATATTTTGTTTATTTTTACCTGCTATCACACTTAGTGTACTAAAGTATTATACTTAGTATACTAAAGTATTACTTTGTGAAATTTTGGTTTTAGATGTGTGTATGTGTATATGTGCCTGTGTATATATACGGATTTGCAATGCAGAATATATTTATTTCATGCATTGCAGACAAAAAGGCTTGGAATGCATTGTTGTGAGTTGCCACTGTGAGTCATTCCCTTGTAGAAAGGATGGTCCCTGCCAGCATACCTGTCTTTCACCCAGCCCGTGGGGTGCCCTCCACCCCAAACTCTCGTGCCCTGAGCTAAGTCAACAATGCTGAGCAAGTGTACTTTTCAGAGGAGGTCGTGTGGTCACCAGAGCATGGCCCCACAGTGCTGGGAAGGTGAGCAGGACATCAGTGTGGAAGAGATACTATTTGGAAAGTGATGTACTCTGAACCCATCTGCGTTTAGGAAATCATCCTGGTAGATAATGCACTTCTTGATGTCATCAGGCTACTACGCTCTATGGCAAAGAGAGGCAACGTACCCTATCAACAGGAACAACGTTTTCCAATTGTGTGGCATTTCCCTAAGGGTCAAAACAGGCCAAAGAGAAGACCTTCCCCTTTCCTTCAGCCTGGCCCATGGTATATCTAGACTGGGAATATTGCATATGGCTCTGTCCTTGGCATCCAAAGAGGTGGGGTCCAAGTGGGAGGCAAGTATGATAAGCCATGGGATCGAGAAACTATCGTATGAAGTCTGATGAAAGGGCACAGACCTTTTGACTGTGAGAATAAAGGCTGGGGAGAGGTTAAATGGGCCTTTATAAAATCTAGAAGGTCTTCACTGCTCATCCCTGAGTCCTGGACCAGTGTCACAGGAGAAAGAAGGACCTACATTATCAACATGAGCTAAAAAAAAAAAAAAAAAATGAGACCTTACCTCAAAGATGATATAGAAATTGCACTATTCCAAAATGGTCTGGATGGATTTGTGAGCAATTTGATAAGGGAGACACATCCCTGAAGATGTGATATACTCTTTTTCCTTGGTTACCCTCATTGGGGAAAAAAATCCTGGCTCTGTGAACCATGAAACCAACCTTATGAGATGCTTCTAAGGCCCTTAATATCTGACAAGAGAACCATTCAGACCAAGGACATCAAGCCACTGCTTTTCTTGAGGTGGGAGACTGGCGATCTCATCTTTATTCAGCCCCGGCTCCTGCAGTACGGAGAGCCCTCTTCCCTGTTCTCCTTTCCCTTCCCCAACAAATTCCCAAAGGCTCACCAGGACCAGATGTGAAAAGAGGTGAGACACAGATGCAAACATAAATTCTTTCCTCTGTGACAGTGATGGCTCCGCCATGCATGCCCCCACCCGTGTCAAATGCACAGTTCACTCGGAAAAATCAAGGACACATGGTGCTGACTTTGCTCAGGTTCCAGAAAAAAAATGAGCTGGGATAGCAGGTAGTGTGTGTGTGTGTGTGTGTGTGTGTGTGTGTGTGACTGTCATAATGCCCATTCAGGTGGTGTGGGTCAAGGAATGGAGTTGGTTTGCTTAGGGGACTTTATGGGAATTAATTTTAACTTTTACATCCTAAAGAAGGCAACAAAAGGAGGTACGAGCTGGATTGAAAGGAAAGTCAAGGGAGGCAATGATACCTTCCTGGAGTTAGGGAGATGAAAAATCACACACTGATTCTGTCATAGCCGCATGGCTTGAGGTCAGTCACTTGACCTCTTTAGACCTCGCTTTCTTCCACTATTAAAGGACAGAGTGGGAAGGTTCTGACCACCGTGAGACTCTGATGCAGCCTGTGCCTGCATCAGAAAGAAACCTTTAAAATGTTGCATGCAAAAGCCAGGGTTGTAGGTCGGACCTCATCTAATTGTTCCCACACAGGAGATGCACCATCCAGAAGAACTTCTCGGTTGGGTCTCACCGGTGCTGGCAGTGCGCCTGTCCCGAGATATCACTCCTGTTGCCTCGCTGGCTTCTCCTGGTCCTTTATCCGAGGTCCCCACCCTCAGTGTGATTAGCAGCTCCTCAGCTGGTCTTTCCGCATCTCCCAGTGACACCTCCCAGGAAACAACTCTGACTGTCCCAAGACCATGCCCCTGGGAACACAGCTATCCTGATGCCACTTACTGCTCTATCTCTCTCTCTTCCTTTGTCCCTAATTTGTCCCTGTTGAATCAGGAGCAAAATCTTGGGAAAGAACCAACAAAGCAAGGACTTTGCAAAGCAACACAAGCCTTCACATACCATCTCAATAGCAAAAACACGAATCTTTGCTTTTTACAGGGTAAATCCGGTTTGTTGTCAAATAACTCTTCCCCAGAGGTTAACTGCATGACAAATGAAAACCAAAATTGTTTTTAGGACCTGGTGTCTAAGAGAATTGGGTTCTTAGTTCTAAAAATGATATGGTAAGAGTCAGTACTATTTGAGTAACATACCCCTTTCCCTGCTCTGACTAGCACAAATGTCGCGGCCAAATAGACAGTCAACAATAGAATTACACAATGAAGGTTTGATGATGATGATGATGATGATGATGATGATGATGGTGATATCATTTATTGAGCAATTACCACAAGCACTTTACATGTACTAACTTATTTGTTCTCTCCTCATCCTTATGAAATAGCTACTATTATTATCTTCATTTCATAGACGAGCGGAGTTTGGGACAAAGAGAGGTTAGGCAACTTGCTTATGATCACACAACTAATAAATGGTAAAGCTATGCTCTAACACAGACGGTGGCTTCAGGAAGCTTCTGTGCCTTTGGTGCACTTATTTCTTGCTGGCACGTATCCATTCATCAAACATTTATTGAGCCTTCACTATGTGCTAAGTTCTCACCTCATAAAGCATTGTGTCTGGTGAGAGAGACAGAAGTGAAGCAAATGATTACACAAATAAGTATTTAAATTACAATTATAATTAGTGCTATAAAGAAGCAGCCCTGGGTGCTTCTTGGAGAAATTATAATGGAGAAAATGGATTTCTGCCAGGGGGCCAAAGAGGGCTTCCTGAGAAAGTGGCATTGAAGCTGAGAGAGGAAGGATAAGAAGCAGAGAAGAAAATGGGTACCATATCAAAGGAACAACGTGTTCAAGGGCAAAGGCCCTGGGTCAGGAGCTAGCTGGGGCACTAAAAGGAAGAGAAGGTAGAGTCAAGTGGAAGGGGCATGAGGGGAGAGCAGGGTGGGAGACCAGATGTCTGGACCTTTATGAGCCAAAATACATCTTTGGCTCTTTGTCCTAACAGCTCGTGGTAGTACCATTGGCTGATCTCGGTTTGCCCCTCCAAATCCACTCTTTACCCTCCTCACCCTGCTCTGGGCCCCAGGAGGCCCACCTGATGGCCTATATCAACAAGCTCCCCCTTAGGCTCTGGCTTCCAGCTGGGTTCCGCCCATAGGCAGTGCGTGCAGACCATCAGAGAGGACAGGCAAGGAGCGAGGTCATAGATTTTGTTAGATGTCACGAATCCTTTAGCCACAGCAGCGTTTCTCAATCTTCTTGTCATTATCACCTCCCAGGGAACTTTTTAAAGCGTTTTGTTTTCCTAATCACTCCCCAGCAAAATGTGTTTATGTATTGTATGTAGGTGTTTATGCGCTCCACATATACATGTGCTCTAGACATAAAAAGAAATGCTTTTTTTTTCACAACCTCCCAACCAATCTTTCCCCCTTGGGAGTCTTATCACTTTATTGAGAATGCCTGAATTACAGGCACTCCCTCACGTTGACCCTTCAAACTCAAGGTGGTGATGGCTCCCACTGTTGCTGGCTCATTCCTTGTTGGTTTCCCTTACTCCTGCCCACACTTTTGTATAAACCCTGTAGTGAACACCTCTGCTTACCAGAATGCTGACTGGTAGAGTGGCCTTTGAAAATCTCTAAGGAGGAGACTTGCACTGTTAGATTTGCATTTTAAAACACACTGGGACTGTGTGAAGAATGCACTGTGGTCCGGTAGAAGCAGGTGACCAATTCCAAGGCCATTAACATGGTGACAATAACGAGCCATCGTAGTGCAGTTACTGGAGTAGATTTTTCAACTTTATCCAAATGATTGGTGTCACTACATTAAATTCCAATCTCTGCGTCAACCCCAACACTCATGCCCTCCTGAAGGAAAGCCATTATGAGAGAATCTGCCAATTCGTATTATCACATGGGCATTTGTAAAACTTACAAGGAGGCTGAGGAGGGAAGCGGATGAAGTTTCTCGTCATCGGAGCCAAAAAGGGAAAGGTTTAAACAGGATTCGGTCCAGATACAGATTCATGGACCAAATGGGATCTCAAGCTCTTCAGGTTTCAAAGCCAGTCATAGCAGAAGCCACAATTCACTGAATGCCCCAGTACTCTGCTAGGCACTTTAAGTGCATAATCTTATAAGTCACTCCAATAGCCCTGCAGGATTTACCACCATTTTCCTACTTCAGAGAGGAGTAAACCAAGGCTGAAAAACATTAAGTAACATTCCTAAGGTCAAATACATAATAGATAGATGATACTTTTCATCGTTAAAAGTCAGTCTCACTTTAGCTGCCAAATGATACTAAATTCAACATGAACCTGCCTACAGAAAGACCATGGTCAGCAAAAAAGTTTTGTTCCTCATTCCAACTCCATCTGATTGGGAATGACTGCCTGTAACACTGTATTGAGAGTAGTGAGACTGAACTGGGCAAAGTGGGAGCCATTGCTATAATGGATTAGTAATGTCTGCCACAGATAGGAGAGTGGGAAATGGGGGCACACAGGCTACTTTTCTTCACCCCCTACAGATTTCTGCTACCCAGGGAGCTGTAAAAGTCAATGCTCACCCCCGGCCAGGCTGCAGCTTGCACTGGCTGTTCTCAGGGTGCTAAGTCTACCTGGAAGTGTGAGGCTATAGTTTCAAACAGGATTTATTTCTATTATTCCACAACTTGAGCCAATGAGCCCATAAAAATAATGTGTGGGAACAATCCGCTTTCATTACCTATCATGCACTCAGCATGCTGACATCTCCAAAACTCAAGGAGCTATTTTCACATCATATCGCTGGGCCAAGGAGATACGAACGGAATTCTCTGGCATCTTCCCTGCGGTCCTCCCCTGCATAGGTTCTAAGATCTTCCATGAAATAGAGATTAGAAAGGCAAACACTCAAATGTACTATTACTCAGGCAAGCACCCTAGGATTATAGAGGGTGGTAGTGGTTTTTTTTTTTTTTTTTTCTGGCAGAGGGACATGAAACCACTGATAAAACAGAACAGAACCACCAACTCCCCTCTTGGGCCATTGAGAATGGAAATCAAACGTTTACTTTTAGCTACATGTGAACAGATGTAGTAAGTCATGGAATATTCTCTGGTATACCACTTATTCATTTACTCATCCACCGAGGGTGTGAGGAAGACAAAGTAATGTGAGACAGAGTGTCCACCCCAGGCTGCTATTGGAGCAAAACAGGGCATCCCCAGACAAAAGGGAAGTGGAGGAAAACGCAAGAGGAAGGACGAGACCACACCCCCATCCTGGCCAGTTGAGGTATAGTTACCACGGTAAGTGGGACCGATCACCCACAAGTGGAAGGGATTGCAGCACACCGTGCTGGTCACAGGGGGCTCCACAGAGGGAACCAGGGCTGCTCTGAGCCCTGAGGGTGGGCAGACATTAAGTTCTGTTAAGACAACTTCACTATAAAATGCATCGTAAATCTCAAAATGTTATCGGCGGTGAAACAACCTCCCCTCCCCCCTCCCCGTGGTCAGCCAGTGCCTACAACATCATGGTCGGACTAATTTAACAATCAAACGAGTATAGCACAGTACTTAACCTGGGAGAGAGGGGTAAAGGGCCTGAAAGGGTGAAAGTCCAGTGCCTAGCACATGGTCAGCACTCTATAAACATTAGTTGTCATTACTCTTACTATTTCTGGTATAATAATTAGGGCAGATGACTTCGCGATGATTAGCCAACCCCTAATGATATTAACAAATACTGGAGCAGCTCCGATTACTAAATGTCTTCTGTCTTCACCTGGCTTTTCTTTTTTCTTCCTCACAACTGCTCTGTGTGGGTAGGATTGCTACCCCATTCTACAGATGAGGAAAGTGAGTTGTGGAAACGTGCTTGTTGCTAAGCGTGTTGTGTTCATTTGAATTTAAAAAACTCTTATTTTAAAATACCATTTATCGGGTACACCTGAAATTAATGTAACAGTAACAGTTTTAAACTGAAAAAAACAATAAAAAATAAATATCATTGATCTGGATTACTGTGTTTTGGGGCTCTCTCTTAAATGCCTCTCCTGAGGGGTCTCACCCTGGTCCCCCTGTGGACTACCAGCTTTGTAAACAGAAGCAAGCGATTGACATCTCTGTGCTTCAGTTTCCCATCTGTAGAATGGGTATCACACACTTTCTCTCCCAGTTACTCTCAGAGGACACACTGAAATCTCAGCAGAGGACCCGGAGCGTTGTCAGCAGCCCAGAAATGCCATGTTATGACATGAAACGTTATGATGAACATTCCATGCTGATGTAGAACGGCACAGGCACGTTCAGCCTCATATTCAGATTACCTTCAGGAGACTCCTCTGTAATCTTCTCTCGCTCCTCCAACCTCGTCCTCGAGGGCACGTCGGCCCAAGGATCACTCCAGCGACCCAGCGACATGGCACAGAGCTACAAACTCTCCAGATGAAATTTCTAATTTTTTTTTTTTAACCATGAACCGAAATTGGCATGCGTAGCGTGCCTATGGCAGAGCCTGCCAAGATAAACCAAACAAATGATGCTACGACGTTAAACAACACACATTCTTAATCCCTGTCTTTGGAGGGGATATTGCCATTAAAACCACTGTCCTGAAAATCTACTGAACCTAGAAAGGTAAGAGCAATGGCAGCCAAGGGGCCACCTAAGAGGACAATAGAAAGTCCTTACAGTTTGGAGGTGGCCGTGGAGGTGGAGGGGGCAGGAAGGGACAGGCAGCGAAGGCCAGAACATCTATCGTCTCGGGAATAATAGAGGCAGTTTTGACTATCAGCTTTCAATGTAACTGTCCTCCAAAATTGGAGAGAGGCCATCAGAGGGAGACCTTTCATCTGTCAGTCAGCTGGGATATTTTTCAAGTGAGTTCACATTAGAATTATCCACACCCCCGGTTTGACAACGATTGTTTCCCACTACGTCCCCCACTTGGAGGGAAGTTTAATCCATATGTTTCTGATTCATTTACACCCAACTCCTCGCAATGTTATACTGAGAGAGCGTTTGGAGAGGCAGGAAAATTCCAGTCCTTCTTTCATTTTCTTGGTCTGCCTCCTCAATTCCCACCTCCCTCGCCGTGTGGGCCTGGACTCTTCCTTTGGCCAGCCATAAATCACCTCTTCTCCAAAGGCTGCAGCTAAATTCCCTGCTCCCAGCCCAGGATATTTCTATGAGTTTGCAATTTGGCAAGCACAGGACCTTTCATTCCTATAAAATGGAAATCCAAACATGTCTTTTGTGGATGCCCCCTACCTCTCACCTCCCACCCCCCGCCCCCCCGCCCTGTAGCAGCCATCAGACTGATAGGAAATAAAACAGATGTGCTCAGATAGGTGCCATGCTCACTGGCCCTTCCCCACCCACCACCCTCAGCACCCAGTGACTTCCACAGTGCAGGTCAGCAAACACTGGAGCTGAGGGCTTCTCCATTGTTGCTCCCTGCCAGGGGCCCACAGGGGTGCACAATGCTTTGCTTGGGTTGCAAGGTCAAAAGACAGCTGCCAAGAATTTGAAAAAAATCAGCCCCAAAGCTCTTAGAGTAGTCAGGATAGGTGTGTCAAGGGTAGAGAGACATAAGAACACATTAAAATGGACATTTTAAAGCCTGCAATTCACGGCAGGCAGAGTTCCTCTATGCAGCAAATGTCTTATTTAAAACTAGTTGTGTGTGTGTGTGTGTGTGTGTGTGTGTGTGTGTGTGCGCGCGTGTGTTTTGATTGCATTTTAATCCTGTTCTCAAAGACCCATTAACATATCCTACACATACCCTTCCCGGAATAAGCTATCAGTTTCACGGTTTGACCATTAAACTGAGAAAAACAAGTCATTTGTAAACCCAATACAATTCATAAGTTCCCAGTTATAAAGTAATCCCTGATATCCACTCCAAAGCCCCAGGGACAGCTCAACACAACCAGTTTTTGGTGATCTGGTGATGAAAGATATATTATTGAAATCCAGGAAACCTTGGGAAAAAAATGTAGAGCAAAACTATCTAAATTGAAATGAAATGCAGATCTCTTGGCTGCCAGCAAGTTTCTTCCTTCCTTCCTTCCTTCTTTCCTTCCTTTCTTCCCCCCCACCCCAAACTATTCCACATAAATGTCTCAAGGCTTAGGACACGCAATTAAAAGATTTATATGTAGACCAGAAACAAAACAATTGCATGGGTTTTGGGGTCCGTGGCATTTTCAAGATGCATTGGAGAGGCTTGGGGAGGACATGGGCTGACATATGACCCGTTCCCTCTGCCCCACCAGCCTGGGTGCCACTGTCTGAACTCATTTTCCCAAGCTGCCTAAGCCTGTCCTGCTCTCCCATATGACTAGAATTACTAGAATATTCACCGCGGATGGTCTTTGGTGAAAGCTACCTTGTCCTGAGTGGCATTTTTCATTAAGCAACACAATTTGAGGCATGTTTGGGGAAAGGAACCCTATGGGAAAGTCAGATAGCTTAAGAAGACAAAGGAGGCTCTGTCTGGCACAATGATACAGTTATTGTAGGATTTCACACTTTCAGCTCAACTCCCAAGTCCTTCTGTGAGCCAGACTTAGCATTGCAGTCTGACTGTCCCTCGCCCAACTCAAACAGGAAGGTCTCCAGATTCGGGAAGGATTTCACTTCCAATCACAGAACCGGGCCCGTGAAAGGGACACAGACTCGCGTCCAACGGTTTCCTCTAGACAATATTGTTCGTTAGGATTACCAAGCCAGCAGCTTCTCTCATAATTGATTCCCTTTTCTCATCTTTCAGAATTAGAATTTCAAAGACATTAGCTCTTTCTCCCTGGCCATTCTTTTCTTCGACACCGCCTTCATTATTAACAGCTCCCCGGAATTTAGTATTGAAACCCCGGTGTGGAGTAGATTCCTTCTGGAAAGAAAAAAAAAAAAAGAGATGTTATTAACAGAGAAATGTACTCTGACTAGTTTGGTGTCTGTAGAAAGAAAAGTCGGATGTGATTCAGTGGCCATATTTTCAGAACACTCTGTCAATGACAGTTGGAAACATATGTTTTTTATAAATTTCTCATTCCAAAACAAAGACTGACAGTAAAGCCCAGGGCTTTGATATTTATATAAATTGTTAAGTGGTTCACCGGGGAAAGTACATTTCAATTAGCATGTCACTGCTTATCATCTGGGCTTCAAGAAAGGCGTTCTGATTAAGCTGGCTGTTTAGCAATACATCAAAAGTTGGAGCTTACCTAAGAGCTGTTCTCCTCAAAGCCCATGGTATCACCTGATGCTAGGCTGCCTTTTGAGAGTTTTTATGTGAAATCAAATTAGACGTTTGAAATCCTACTTTTTTTTCAGTTCAAAAAAAAAAAAAAGCTCTCCATTTTCGTTCAGTAAACATTAACCAAGCAACTGCTAGGTGACGGACCCCAGGCTAAGTGATACAAAGCACAGCCCTGAGGAACGCCTGGCTTCTCGGTGGCTACGGTCTGGGATGATTCTTGGTGTCAATGATATTGGCTCCCAAATTTAAAACCCAAAGCTATTTCTGGCTCTGAGTTCTTCCGGGGGGAGGAGACGCGCACTGAGGTCAAAACCAAATGAAAATAAACTTGGCCTTTGTTTGTGGCTTTACAAAATTACAATTCTACATCTTCCAATAAGAGATTTCCTTTCTCAGAATCTCCTCTTTTGAGGCGGAGATTAGGCTCATAAGCTCCAGATAAACCAACAACTCATCACGCAAGAGAGTCCTTCTGCTAGCTGTGTTCTTGTTCCCTCTCCTTTTATGTACTCTGCTGCCGCCCTTAGGACAACATTATAAGTTATGAGGTTTTCGGTTGGGTTCTTTTTCTGATGTGTCACTATATGCATCTCATTAGCTCAGGCCGACATCCTGGAGATTGACAGTACAATGTTGTGCAATTCAATCCAGGGGAACGTTCCAGTCTCGCCCAGCCTCAAGAGTCCGGGAAAGACAAGGACGCCAAATTTGTTCTCCTTACCTGCCCAATTTAGTAGCCATTTGTCACCATCAATTAGTGAAGGGTGGCACGATCACCCGTGGCCTGAGTTACGGGGAACCGAGTCCGGTTGGGAACAAAAAGAACAATCGGTTCATAGGGGAAATGTGAGGTGAGGAGGTGGGTAGGGTTACAGGACGCAAGGCAAGTCTACACCCAAAATATCTCTGACTCATGTCTGAAATTCTGCCATTTGTGATTCATCCTTTTGTGTTAAACATGCCTTTCTTCCTGGAGTTGTTTTAAAATATCCACAATCCAAGAAAGGGTACAAAATAAGTCCCCGATTTAACCAATGTACATTTACTGAGCCTCTCCTATCAATTCAGGATGACATTTCAAAAAAAGTAGGATATGGCCATTGCTTCAAAGAGCTTACCAACCAGAGCTACGTAAGCAGTTTCATTCCCTTAGAAGACACTCCCTTGATGCCCCTCCCCTTTAATCACTGTGCTCCTTGCTCCTTCAATTCTTTTCTTCTCTTGCTCCTTCATTTCTTATTCAAGTTTATTGAGAGTAGAGTTTACTTCCCCTGACTCCCCCACGCCTTCCATTTATTTCTACCTCCAAGCTCTTGCCCCCAGTCAATCCTGTGAATAAGGTCACCAAGCACCTTCCTTATCACCAAATTCAAAGATTTTTTTTTTTTTCTCTCTCTCCATTTCTTATGTAACCTCACTAGAGAGGCTGGCTTTTCCAAACATTTCTTTCTTGGAGCACTCCTCTCTCAATTGTTCACACTCTTGTTCCTCTATCCTCCTTTTAAATGTTGGTGGACTTCAAGGTTCAGTTCAATGGCCTCTTGCCTTCTAGCCAATGGCTCCTAACCAGGAGAACTGTGTCCTGCCAGGGACATTTGGCAACTTCTGGAGAGATCTTTTTGGTTGTTGTAACTAGGGAGGGGGGATGCTACTGACATCCAGTGGGTAGAGGCCAGGAGTGTTGCTAAACATCCCACAACGCACAGGCAAGTTCCTCATGACGACAACAACAACAAAAAAACAACCCCATCCAAGATGTCAATAGTGTCAAAACTGAGAAACCCTGTTCCGTATTATCCTTCGGTAATATAACGCACACACTTGGCTTCCTCCACTACTCCTATGCAGCTAGTATCCAAGTATTATCTTTATTTGTGAAAAAGAGAAAACAGAAGCCTAGAGCCACATGCCCCCATGGACTCTAGTCCTCTCTACCGGTGGGTCCTATAGCACCTGAAGGGAACAGGCTAGAACTGAGCTCATCGTGGTCTCTCACAAAGCAACTCTTAGTTGATGACACCGTCCAGTCTCCCAGACTTGAACCCTGGGAGTTAGACTAATTCTTCCTTTCCCCACCTCCAAGTCCCTCTGATTCTACCTCCTAAAGAATTCTCAGATCCACCCTTTCCTCACCACCTTCATGGGCACTGTTCAAGCTCTCCTTATTATCCCTTGCACTCCAAATAGACTTAGAACCGACCTTCTTTGGGCAAACTCGCACCCCTGCGGTCCATCCTTTACATAGCTGCCTGAAAGCCTTTTCTATCCTGCCTTCTCTGAGTCTCCCACTTCATAACCACCCCCCATTGTTCTTCTCATTCAGGTAATTGGAAGAATAATAATGCCTAATATTTAATGAGCATTGTTCCAGGCGATTTCCATGAATTCTGAATTTATCTCACCTACAGGACGGGGTTGTTATCACACCCATTTTACCGATGGCAGAATTGAAACTGGCGAAAGTTAGGGGCGCCTGGGTGGTTCAGTCAGCTAAAGCGTCCAACTCTCGGTTTCAGCTCAGGTTGTGATCTCACGGTTCATGCGTTCAAGCTCTAAGTTGGGCTCCACACTGACAATGGAGAGCCTGCTTGGGATTCTCTCTCTCCCTCGCTCTCTGTCCTTCACCCCCTCGATCTCTCTGTTTCTCGCTCAAAATAAATAAATAAATTTAAAATATGACTGCTCTCCACATTTGAAATCTATACTTAAGAAAAAAAAAAGAAACTGGAGAAAATTAGTTACATTGACCACGGTCACATAGCTATATAAGTGTCAAAATAAAGATTTAAGCCTGAGAGTCTCGAGTTCCAAACCCAATACTCATAGCGAGCATATACTACTATCTCCTTTGTCCTCACACTTATAAGAGGATAGATCCTCCTCTAACAGAGGATTAATTCAACATATAATGTATAACGCAGGACTAATGTAACATAGACTCATTTTTTTTCAGCCTATTCAAAATAGCCTTTACTACACCATACTTTTTTGTTTGTTTAATTCAAGTCAAATCAATTCGACAAATATTTTATACATAATAAATATACACACATAAATATACAATATAAACATACACATGACACATTAGATGTATTATCTGTGCTTGACATCAGCGGCATGTAGTCAAGCAAATACTCAGAGAGTAGTGGCTCCTGTTACCTTGTCAGCATCCGAGCTGACAAATTGGGACAGGCAGCCCCCACCCCCACATCAACATGGCCCACCCAGTAGACTGTCTTCACAGCCCCTCTCCATCAGCAAGTACCAGCAGCACTGGAGACCAGGGATAAATAAAAGGGAGTAGAGTAAATATAGACTATAAGACTATGAATTTTGACTTGGAATTGCTAGGGGAGGTTGCACACCAAGGCCTTGTTTCTCTCAAGTGTTGGGGAAAAATTTCTCAGCTCCAATAGAAAGAGGTCCTGGGCTGCTTCAGGGACTGATAGCAGAGGTCAAGTACAGCCAGTCTGTCCACCTGACCCACCCCACACCTCTCTTCTCACCTATGGGCAGACTTGTGGAGGTGGATGGCAACTCACTGGACTCAAGCAAACTCTTTCCACCAAAGCCTGGTCCTTACCGGAGTGAATGGCAAGGAGGACCCAGCCCCGAGAAAGGGCTACTGGCCCTGACTTCAGATACCACCTCCCCATAGTGGTGTGCTGCTGAGGAGGACGTTCGGGGTCCACGTCAGGGCACCTGGATTCTACTCCTGGCCCTGCCACTAAGCCCTGTGTACCTCTGCTTTGACAACTCTTCTTTTGAAATCTTAGTTTCTCCATCTGCGAAATGGAAATAATTGACCTCTTCCCTATCAGCTGTACTGGTTATTGTAAAGATCCAGTGAGAAAATCAGTGTGTGCAGCCCTATAGTTGAAAGGGAGATCGAAGGAATACTGAAGTAAGGGTCATTAGGAGGAGAGTGCCAGGAGCCCTGGGGAAAGTAAGAGCAAGGACAGGCATTATGCAGTGACCATTTTTATAGTACAAGTCCAGGACCTGGGGTGGATCTAGGGCTCCCCAAATTCTTCCCTTTCCTCTTGCCTGACATGGGAGCCAGAAATACCTTTTCCACAGTGACAGATGGGGCTTAAAGAATTAATCCACCCTGGAGCAGGAGCACAGTGATTCATTCCTACTAACATGGAAATGGCGGACAAAGGTTGGTTTCCTGAAATCAACTCTGGACGCAGAAGTACCTCGAGGAGTCTAGGAGCAGGTGTGCCACCCGGAAGAGGATGAGGACCTCAAAGACTAACACTGATTTCTCTATGAGAGCCAGACCTGTGAGAATATCCAAGGCAAGATCAACCGGACTATGACGTGGCCAACTGAGTAGATGTGCCTTTCTTCCACCATCCCACCGTCTGTGACCCTCCTCAAGCTGGGCCCTTAAGGAAGTTAATCAGCATCCATCTTTGGTCTGGGCTACTCAGGTACCCTTGCTCCTCTCTAAAAGTTTCCAAACCAGCTCTTAAGATTTGATATTAACCCTAATAGGACTAAAGGTTACCTTCAAAAGGCACTACTCGGGCTTCTTCTTTGAATTTAGTAACAGTAACTGTCACTTAGAAACAGCAGTTTCAGCAAACGAGGTTTTTGGGTCCTTTTCTAGCTAAGGTTTGTAGTATGACTACCAAAACAATAATAAATAACTGCATGGTTTCTCAATCCTGTCCTACAACTATTTACTGAGAATTTATCATAGCCTAGACCTATGTTTGTAAAAATAAGAGACCTATGTTTGCAAAAATTCCCCCTGGGGCTCTTGCCCTCTGACTGGGGAAGCAGGACTCTGTAGAGACCATAGAAACCACTCTGGACAACGCAGCAAACAAAATGAGACAGGGTCGCCCAGTTTTAAGCCACTCAGTACATTTGTGTTTACAGGGCACCTTCTTGATTGGGATTAGTAGCAAATTCACAACTGTGTGGGGCACCTGGGTGGCTCAGTTGGTTAAGCGTCCAACTTCATCTCAGGTCATGATCTCTCAGTCTGTGGGTTTGAGCCCCGCATCGGGCTCTGTGCTGACAGCTCAGAGTCTGGAGCCTGCTTCAGATCCCATGTCTCTTTTTCTCCTGCCCCACCCCTGCTCACGCTCTGTCTCTCTTCATCTTTCAAAATTGAATAAATGCTAAAAAATTTTTTTAAAAATTCACAACTGTGTGTCATTTTTTTTTAATCTATGTTATAAAAAGACCAGAGGGAAACATACCAAATTTAATCAATGTTTCCCATTGAGTAAGGCAACAAGAATGTTTTTTATTCCTCTTTTCTACGTTATTTTTTTAATATAATTTATTGTCAAAATGGTTTCCATACAACCCCCAGTGCCCTCCTCCCTGCCCATCGCCCACTTTCCCCTCCCCCCCCACCTCCCATCTACCCTTAGTTTGTTCTCAGTCCTTCGGAGTCTCTTATGGTTTACCTTCCTCCCTCTCTGTTATTTTATTTTTTAAAGGACAAGTCAAAGGCAGTTTCCCACATGGATGTTGAGGAACTCTTAAGTATTCAGTGTACTCATCAGCAATGTGTTCCTTTAAGTTCTGTCATGATCCCCATTTTGTCATGTACGAAGATTTTTTGAGACACAGACACTCCAAGTTCACACAGCTGGTAATTGAAGCACATGAGAAGTAAAGCCAGGCAGGCTAGCCCTAGACCTTGGCACCTTGGCCATCCTGCGCTACCATATAATTTTTCAATAAATAAGTGGTTACACCTTCTTTCCCCTCAAAGCCTGTGATTCCTAAAACACCCACCAAATCTTCCCTGAAACCTTTCAAAAGGAAAAGCAAAAGGAATCCATAGAAGACATGTTCCTTGGCCATTTTCATCATGCGTTGTACCAAAGACTATGAGAGTATGTCCTGAATGACACATTCTCTCACAATGTGAAATTGTGATACCAGAGAGCTATGAACTCTAAAGCTGGCAGGAGCTGCTGGAGCAGACACAGGCTCCCCAGGAATCCAGGCACTAAAGTCAAGGTTTACAGTAAGTGATGAATGCCAACCAGTGTTCTGACCTAAGCATGGGCTTTTGTGAAATTCATACTCCAGTGTCTTAAAATGCTTCATGCATGAAATGCATATTTCTCTTATTTTATAATTATTTTTTAAAGCATATGGACCAAGGGCTTAAACACTTCCTCCATTTTCCATAACAGCTATAAAAACGGGGATTGAGACAGTTTGATGTGGTGAAATTTCTCACCATACGTTCTCTCCCCATTCCTTCCCAGACACAACAGGGCATTATGGAGGGGTGAGGGGAGAAAATAAGGCTCTTTCTCTTCCCATGGCTACCTTGTCCTGACATGGGCCTGTCCCTCAAGGCAGAGACCAGATGAGATTTTTAGGGTGCGGATGTTAACCCTTGCCCACCAGTTATTTTCATTAATGGGGCCTGGCCGACTCTCTAAGGCGGCTAGCTGTGGTGATTTGGAGCTTATGGTGGGACTAATTTTCTTTTCTTGTTGGAAGAGTCTTGTTTCCCACCTCAGGAAGCCTCTCTCTGCTCCCGTTGAAATGCTGCCAGGATCTGTGACGTCTGAGCCTCTTGCTGCTAATATACCTGCCCCCGGCTCTTCTCCTTGCCACCTGACTGTTGGCAATTCATTTCATAGTCACCAGATGCAAATGCGTTTCCTGCTACGGAGCTTCAAGTTGTGACAGAAGCCTGAGAAGAGGGACAGAGAGGGAAAACTGGCTTGTGAGAAGTTGGATTGCTTATGTGTGAACGAATCTCTCATGTATGAAGGTGACCAATCTTCTGATAAGAGAAAGGGATGACCAGAGATATGAAGAAGTGAGGTCAGATTCCCCAGCGCGATGGTTCACATGCCAGAGGAAGCAAAAGACTGAGGATATAAAGATACAAGTAACTTCCTTCATAAAACAAATGTTACCTCATGCAATAGAGAAAAGTGTGCAATAGAGAGAGATTTCTGGCTCGGGTGGGCCCGCAGGCCATTAAGGTGGCTACTTTTGTTCCCCAAGATTCTCCTCCTTGGAGTGCTCTGGGATTACTCCTGTCCCTCAGCACTGACCTCTGAGCAGAGGCTGGACCACTGTCTGTTAACACTGTTCCTATGTCTGGACTATGGCCCTTCCCCTGATGCCCTATGCAGAGCTGAAATAAACTCCATACATGATAAGGTTTCAAAGGGAAAATCAGTTCAGAACCCAGACTGTGGTTCACAAGATGGAACTTCTTCACCTTCATTCAGCTTACTGCCAACAGCTGGGGGCTCCTTCTCCCGTCTCCTCTAGTAGGTGCGGCCGTTTTATTCCTCATCCTCCCACCCCAACAGCACCACCAGGAGCACTTGTCAAGATGTCTGCCCTGCTCGAGGTTTAGACCAAATGCAGCAGGGAGGGCTCAGAGCTGCTGGGTTGCCCTCTCCTGCCTCCCCTTCCGTCCCACTCTTTCCCCAGAGGATTGACTCTATAAATGAAAATCCATTCTGAGGAGACTTGCCAGGTCTTAATATAAAACAGATCACCATATTATAAGAAATACACAAAGAGCAAAGGCTATTTTTTAATAGGGGGTCAGAGTATTTTCTTCGTATTTTTCATAGGGAGTCGGAGATGTTAGAATTTCCTGACTGTCAGCTGAAAATTTTTCTTACCCAGACTCTAGGTTTGGTTCCTCCATTAACTACATATGTTACTCTAGCAGGTCTCTTTACCTCTCAGAATTGAAATGTGTTCTTCAATAAGACGTGGAAGTTGGACTGGATTGTCTAGATGGTTCTCTGCAGGGCTTCCTTTCTGTGAGTGAAATTACAAGGAGAGCTAGTATCTATTACATATAAAGAGGTAGTAGATTTGTTGTTTTCCTTCCAGAAGATTATCGTAGTAGAGGCTTAAGATCAACCTATGGACAATTCTCTCATTAAAAAAAAAAAAAAAAAAAAAAAAAAAAAAAGGTACACTGAGGGTTAGATGAGCCAGGAAGGAAGAGGAGAGGGTGGGAGTCGGGACAATTAGAAGTGGATTCTGGAAGAAGAAAATACTTAAGGAAAGAGTAATGTTAGTGCTGCTCTCTTTCTGGACTTTCTTTCCCATGAGTATGCCAATGTGTCTTAATTACGCATACCATTATCTTAATTATTTTAGCTTTATATTAAGTCTTGGTATCTGGTAGCTTAAGAACTGCATTGCTATTGTTCTTCAAGCTTATCTCGATTATTATTGGCCCCTGGTGTTCTCACACACATTTTACCATCAGCTTGTCAACTTCCATTTTAAAAAAACAATGAAAAACTTTATTTGGATCGCCTTGAATCCATTGATCAACTTAGGGAGAACTGACATCTTTACAAAATTGAATATTTCCATCTACGAAACATGATATACCCCTCCAGCTATTTACACCCTCTCCAGTGTCTCTGTTACGGTAGTTTTTATCGTAGGAGTGTTGTGCATCATTTGTTTGATTTATTTCTAGGTACGCAGTGGGTTTCTGTGCTAATGTTTATGGTATCTATATAAAAGTTTGTTTTCTAATTGTTGATTGTATGTCAAATGCAATTAATTTTAAAATAATGCTTTGTATCTAGCAATCTCCTCAAATTCACTTACCTTACATAGTCTATCTATAGATTCTTCTAGTTAATGATTTATAAGATCATGTTGTCTGTAAATAATGATAATTTTATTTACTCCTTTTCCATTAAGGTAGATTGACAGCTACCCAAAGATGTCAAATCTTAATTTCTGAAATTTGTAAACATCCAAATTTTGAAAAGGCTCTTTACAGGTATGATTAAGTTAAGGATCTTGAGGTAAAGGGATTGCCCTGGATTAACTGGATGGGCCTTAAATGCCATCATGTGTGTCCTTATAAAAGAATAGAAAAGAAAAGGAGGATAACACAGACACACAGGGGGAGTTTATATGAAAACAGAGGAAGGGAATGATGATACAGCCTCAAACCTGAGGATACCAGGTCAACTACCAGAAGCAGGTCAACTACCAGACAAGGAGTGGATCCTCCCCGAGAATTCCTCGAGAACACAATCATTAAATTTTGGATTTCTAGTCTCCAGACCTGTATAAGAGAATAAATGTCTGTTTAAGCCGCCATATTTGTGGTGACTAGTTACAACAGTCACAGGAAACTAACACCCCATCATAATGGCTTTTATTTCCTTTTCTTGGTTTCTTGCTCTGCCTAGAACTTCCAGGACAATGTTAATAGAAGTGTGGTAGCAGGTATTTTTGTCTCATTTCCTAGTGCTAAAAGTTTAAATATTTTAGTATTAATCATGATGTTAGTTGAAAGGTTTTTATAAGAAATCCATTAATTATATTAGGGTAATTTTTGTCTGTTCCTGATTTGCTAAGATTTTTTGTGAACTAATGTTAAATTTGATCAAAGGATTTTTCTGTAACTCTTGAGATGATAGGACAGTTTCGATTCCATTTATAGGACAAATACACTGACACTTTAATGTTGAATAAGCATTGCATTCCTGGAATAAACCCAATTTGCTCATGCTGTATTATCATTATACATTTCTTTGGATTTTATTTGTTAATATTTTGTTGATAATTTTTGTGTCTATATTCATGGAAGAGATTGGACTGTAATTTTCTTTTCTTATGATGTCCTTGAAAAGATTATGAAATGAAGGTTATCCTGGCCTCATAATACCAGTTGGAAGAGTGTCTTCTTTTTCTATTTTCTGAAATAGTTGTGATATTAGTTTTATTTCTTTCTTCGATGTTTAAAAAATGTTACAAGTGAATTTATGTGGCCACAAAGTTTTGTAAACAGTGGATTTTTAATAATGAATTTAGTTCACAAAATTGGAATTTTTAATTTTTTTCTTCCTGTCAGTTTTTATAAGCTGTACTTTTAAAATAATGTGTCCATTTTATCTTTGTTTTCAAGCTTCTTGGAATAAAGTCACTGATGATATTTTCTGTTAGTTATCTGCAGGATCTGTAGTGATGTCCTCTTCTAGACTACTGATATTGATAATTTTTGGCTTCTTTCATTTTATCTTCGTTAGTATTATTAGGGATTTTCAATTTTATTAACCTTTCCAAAGAATTTGCATGTACAGCTTTTTTTTTTTTACTATATATTTGTTTTCTGTCCTATTAATATCTGCTCCTTGTATTTTTACCTTCCATTTTCTTTGGGTTTAATTTGTTTTATCTAATTTCTTGACGTGGATATTTCAATCACTTAACTTTTCTCTTCTAGTAGATGCATTTATGATTAAAAATTTCCTTCCAGGCATGGCTTTAGCTGTATCCCAAAGTTTATACATATTATATGATTATTGCCATCTGGTTCAAAATATTACCCACTACCTATTACAAATAATCCTTTGACCCACCCATCATTCAGAAGTGTATCATTAATTTTAAGACATCTGATAATTCCCCAGGACTTTTTTTGAAAATGGATTTCTAGATTAAATCCATGCAGAGAAGACACTACTATTTCAATCATTTGAAACGTGTTGAGAATTGCCTTGTTTTTACAATGTGACCAATTTGACAAATGCTCATTTTGCACCCAGAAAGAATTTGTATTATGTATATTCGGTGTGTAATGTCATGTATAAACCAAAAAGGTCAAGCACGTTAAAGGTATTATTCAAAGTAAAATATTTGTCTCTATTGACTCTTCTTTCATTTTGTGCTATTGTATTTATGTACTTAAATTCTACATATATTTTAGCCACACAAGACCTTCCAATAATTGCTCTACTCTTCCTACATTTCCTTATTTCAATCTGAGAGATGGTCTTCAGTTTAATTTTAGTGCAGAAATACTAGGAACAAGTTGTCTTTATGTATGACAAAATCACATTAGTTTCACTTGAAAATTTGCATATGTTCCCTGAGTAAGTACTGAATTCCAAGTTGGCTGATGATTTCCGTCCACACTTTGAAAGTGTCACACCAATGTCTCTTTACTTCCAAAAATTCTGTTTAGAAGTCAGCTGTGAGGGGGAGCCTGGGTGGCTCGGTCGGTTAAGCGTCTGACTTCGGGTCAGGTCATGATCTCACAGTTCGTGAGCTCGAGCCCCGTGTCAGGCTCTGTGCTGACAGCTCAGAGCCTGGAGCCTGCTTCGGATTCTGTGTCCCCCTCTCTCTCTGCCTCTCCCCAGCTTGTGCCCTGTCTCTGTCTCTCAATAATAATAAATAAATGTTAAAAAAAAAAAAAAAAAGAAGTCACCTGTGAGTCATTTCATTGCTCCTTTGTAGCTAATGAGTCCTTCTTTCTCTGGTCTTCAAAAATGGTTTTCTTTGCTTTCGGTTTTCAGCAGCTTTGCTTATTATGATGTACTCAAGTATGACTTACTCTGCATTTATTCTGCTTGAAGTTCAGAGACCTACTTGAGTCTTTGAAAATGCTTTAGCCATTATCTCTTCAAGTATTATCTGTGCCCATTTTTTTTTTCTTTCTTCTCTTTTTGTAATTCCAACTAAACATACATTTCCTTTCTCCCATTTTCCACTCCTGTTTTGTCTCCATGCCTTCATCTGAATATTTTTTACTGACATATCTTTCCATTCATGAATCCTGTCTTTCAGTCCCAAATTTATTATTTATTTGTTCCCTTCAAACCTGTGTGCTCTTATCGTTGCACACTTTACTTCTCCATATGTTATAAAGGTCACAGTATATTGTCACTCTTTTTCCGCCTTAGAGTCAGTTTCTTTTTCTTTTAAGCTTAATAACTTGATTGAAATGCAATTCATATGGCACACAATTAACCCAAAGTAAAATTTAATGGCCTTTAGTGTACTTACAGATATGTACAACCATCACACGGTAAATTTTTGAACATTTTTGTCACCTCAGAAAGAACCCTTGTGTCCTTTGGCTGTCATACCCTCGGCCCTGATTTCGCAGCCCTTAGCAACTGCTAATCTGCCTTTGCCTCTGTATGTTTGCCAGTTCCAAACAATGCATATGCATGGAATTGTAGAATACGTGATCCTTTGTGACTGGCTTCATTCATCTAGCATATTCTCAAAGCTCATTCATGTTTTAGTATGTGTTGGTATTTTATCATTTATTATTGCTGAATAGCATTCCATCATACAGAGAGACCACAGTGGGTTCCACCTTCTGGCTATTAATGAATAATGCAGCTATGACCATTCTTGTACAAGTTTTTGTGGAGATGCATTTTCATTTTTCTTGGGTAGACACCTAGGAGCAGAATTGCTGGGTCATGTGGTGAGTCCACATTTAACTGTTTAAGGGACCACTAAACTATGTTTCAGCACAGTTGCACCATTGTGCACCCCCACTGGCAGTGTAGAAAGGCTCTGGTTTCTCTCTGCCCTCCCTAACATATGGTATTGTCTGGGTTTTCTGTTCTGGTCACTCTAGTGACTCCAGAATGGTACTTTATTGTGGTTTTGATTAACATTTGTCTGATGACTAAGGGTGTCAGGCATCTCTTCACGTGCTTTCAATCATCATCCCTTAAAACAATTAAAAATAGCAAAATATATTCTGTGACTTCCTTCATTTTCATCTTTTCAAGTGTATTTCAGTTCTTTGTGTTGAAACAAATGTCCATCGAGCATCTTATTTCTTCTGCTTGCAGCGTTTCATTGAACATGACATTTCTTCATGCTAGTGCACGCCGGTTAACAGTAAACCCTTTTAGCTTTTGTTTGAAAACATGAAAAAAAAGGATTCTTCATTTTCAAAAAGATCATTTCACTGTATGTGAAATTGTGACTTCATGGTTACTTTCCTTTTCCTTTCTGTGTCTGAAAGATGTGACACTATTGTCTCCTGGCTTGCATAGGTTTGCCTATATGTCTGCTGTACTCTTTGCTGCCCCGTTGTAATGTTTCCTTTATCTCTGTCCGCCTTCATGATTTTCTTTTTGACTTTGATTTTTAGCAGTTTTATGATGAATCTCAGTATACGGGCTCTCTCTTTTCCTTCTGGATCTTCAGTAACTGATATGCGTGACCATTTCATACTGTTGTCTCACAGTTCTTGGATGTTCTGTTTGCTTGTCACTTATTTTTCTCTCTATATATATTGCAGTTTGGATAATTTCTGTATTGATGGGTCTTCAAGATCACTGATTCTTTCCTCATGTGTGTTCTGTCTTATCATAAGCCCATCATGATAATTATTCATTTCTAATACCCTGGGGAGTTGTGCCTTTTTTTTTTCTTGTAATATTTCTACCTGACTCCTTTTTTTTTTTTTTAATTTTTTTTTCAACGTTTATTTATTTTTTTGGGACAGAGAGAGACAGAGCATGAACGGGGGAGGGGCAGAGAGAGAGGGAGACACAGAAACGGAAACAGTCTCCAGGCTCTGAGCCATCAGCCCAGAGCCTGACGCGGGGCTCGAACTCCCGGACCGCGAGATCGTGACCTGGCTGAAGTCGGACGCTTAACCGACTGTGCCACCCAGGCGCCCCTCTACCTGACTCTTTTTTATAATTCTCCATTTCCATGCCAAAATTCCCCATTTGTTGATGTATGTTGTTCATGTTAGATTTTTTTTATGTAAATTATCATAGTCATTTAAAAAACTCTGAAAGCTCCAATGTAGGCGTTACATCTTTGAGTTTCTGAGCACAGCTCTGTCAATGCCTTGTCTCTTAATAATGGGGTACTTTTTTTAACTTGCATCTATATATGTCTCATAATTTGTTTTTATTACATGCCAGATATCATGTATAAAAAGACAGTAGAGACACAGGCAAATAGTGGTTTTGCCTGGAAATAACCATGCCTCTTCTCATATCAGGCTACTGGGTTGGGGAGGGGCAGGGGAAGCAGATTGAGTCAATGTAGATGCTAAGTGATCTGGATTCGTGTCTTGTTGCAAACTGACCACAGACTTCAAGTTTCTCTTCATTGGGCTGCTGCTACCTTGTGCTTGGAATGAGGTCTAGGATCTTCTGCACACCTGCACCAAGCTCTTGCCCCTCCTTCAGGAGGAGTCGGCTGTTGTTTGTTACTCAGTCCTAAGCTAACAGTGAGGACAGGAGGATTCTTGGTTCTTCCAGTCCAGTCTTAGTCTTAAGTACCTGGGCGTCAGGAGTGGAGCATTATCTGTGTGGCTGCCGTCCCCGGCATGGCAGTCAAATTCTTCCTTGTATCTGTGGACACCCTTGGACAAGAGGTAATCTCTTGCCACTCCCCCGGTAATAGCAGATTTCTGCTTTGTACCCATGCAGGATCCTGGGACTAAAAAATATTTTCTTCCTCTCCTCCAGCAAAAGACACATTTTCCTATTACTGTCTCCCCCCCACCCAAAAAAAAGCTATGGATTTTTCCCATGCCCTGGGCAGAAAGATTTCCTATCCCTCCTTCAGTGGCTGAAGTCTTTGCCTCATCTGAGACAAGGGTTGAGGGAAATGCATGGTATTTCATGTCTGGCTCTTTACTCCATGGCTGCTGATAGCCTCCTGCACGCCTCTGCCATGGAGGGAGGTCCGCTGGTCTCTTGTCCTTCCCTCAGTCTTTCTGGGGAGCACCGAGTGCAGGCATGTAAAATATTGCTTGTGAATGATTACAGATTCCTCTTGAGTCTGGGGCTTCCCATTATTCTAAATTTTCACACCAGCCTACATCGGCCTTTCAGAATTCATTCAATTAGCAGAAGTCATTTCTTTCTCTCATGCTCTGTCAAACACACTTTGTGTGCCTCATCTCCATTTGAAGAGGTTTATCACTTGTTGGATTTTAGTTTATTTGTTGTCTTCCGACCTCAGCCTTTGATGGGCTCAAGGAAAGTTTGATTTTGTAGGTTTATTCAGCTTTTTCTTAGGGCCATGTTGGGAGCTATGTTTTTCTGTGGTTTTCTACATTCTAAGAGTAGGCACATACTCTGTGCCAGGCTCTCCTCTGGAAAGGACTGGCAAGGCCATCATTAAGGAATTTATATTCTAGTAGAAGAGACAGACAAGAAGCACATAGATAGGTAAACAAACAAATAGGAGGCATATGATAATCCATAGGGAAACTCCAATCTGTGAAAAGAGCTGTAAGAAAAAATATATAGCAGAGAAAAACGACTGGGAGAGAATTTGGCATGCAACTTTCAATAATTCTCAAGTCCATTAAGACTTGAGAATCAACCAGCTATGCAAAGCTGTGGGAGAACATTCCAGGCATGTAAAGCAAGAAGTGAAAAGTGCACGAGTAGGGTTAGGCATGGAGTTGATATTTCAAAGAATCAAGAGAGAACTGATTTGGATGGAACATGGAGAGTGATGGAGAAAGTGGAAAGAAATGGGGTAGGAAACATTGGTGGGGGCTTGACGTTGGACTTCCCCATCCGCTGTGAGGAGTATAAATTTTACTCCAAGTATGCTGGAGTTCACTGGAATGGTTTCAGCCAGTTACACCACGATGTTCAGATACTTGATTATGTACACTAATTCGAATTATTAGGGATTATGTGAAGTTGGTAGCTTTCTATGATGAACATCCCTAGTGTGTCTTAAGCATTAATTCACACTCTACTCAGAATTTTTGAAGTGGAAAGGATTGTAGAGATCAGCTGGTTTCATTTCATTAGTGGGGTTTCCTATCCTTGCTTCTTTCCACTACCCATGGAGTTTTATGCATTTTTTTGAAAAGGAAAAAAAAAAATCAAAATCCTCTCTGTGACCTTGAATGCAGAATCCTTAGAACTCTAAATGACTCTCATATCCCACGAAGAAATGCCTTCAGGCGAGCTACGCGTCTTTCCAGATTAACTTCACAGTATGGTTCCCACAAGGTTAGTGCTCAAAGTTTCATGATATGTATCAAATTTTAAACTGGTGATGCATTCTTACCCAACCCCAACCTAGAGACTTGCCTGGAATGTGTATTTTCCAGGAGGTTGTCCCACGTTTCTGTCCTTTGAGGGACGAAAAGGGGCATCGGTATGTATAGATTTGATTTTTGAAACCTCTGAGACTCAAATGCCAGCCATCTCGCCTTTTAGATGTAGCTAACAGCACTAGAAGCCACTTGCTAGCTATACAGTGAATGCTTAGAAAGAATGGGGCCCAGATTTGCAACAATGCAGATGGAACTAGAGGGCATTATGCTAAGCAAAGTCAGTCAGTCAGAGAAAGACAAATACCATATGATTACACTCATATGTGGAATTTAAGAAACGCAATAGATGAACATAAGGGAAGGGAAGGAAAAATAAGGTAGGAAAAGAGAGGGAGGCAAACCATAAGAGGCTCTTAGATATAAAGAACAAATTGAGAGTGGCTGGGGGGGAGGTGGGTAGGGGGATGGGCTAAATGGGGGATGGGTATCAAGGAGGCCACTTGTGATGAGCACTGGGTATTGAATGTATGTGATGAATCACTGGGTTCTGCTCCTGAAACCAATACTACACTGGATGTTAACTAACTTGAATTTAAATAAATAAATTTTTCAAAAAAGAAAGAACGGGACACAGACTTGCAGAAAAGGCATGCTGTAGAAATGCCGCAGGACCCAATATTGTCATTAAAGGCCAGAGAACTCAAAGCTGAGGTTCCTTCCAGAGAACATCTTACTTGCTCATTTGTTCTTTTCTTATTTATTCTTTCAGCAAATGTTTATTGAGCATGTACTATTTGATGTTCTGCGGGGCACCCAAAAAACAGCAATATGGTTCCTGCACTGAAGGATTTCACCAAGTCTGAAGCAAAAAATAAAACAGGCCAAAATGGTTGTGGCTAGAACATAGGAAACACACCCATGCTGCAAAAAAACTATAGGGAATGACAAAAAGGTACTTGGTTTTTGGCCCCTTACTAAAGCCAGAGGACTCAATTCTTTTCCTGTGAACAGCACTGGAACATTCCGGGCTACTCCCTATTGCAGGAGACTCCTGAGTGGGAGGGTAGTCTCCTTTTTCGAAGGCATCATTTATAAATAAGAGCTGAGAAGGAAATGTAGTTTTGGGTGGCGGAGGGAGCTGTGTGCTTGGGTAGTTGAGACAGCGGAAATATGGTGGGCACCCGACCTGGGCCTCAGAACTGGTGCTCCAAAGATAGCAAAAGACGGAAAAATGTAGTTCTGGAAGGCTGCTCACATTGGGGTAATAATTAAAGTCATGAGGCCAGATGAGCCCTCAGATGGTGAGGGTATAAAATGAAGACACTGAGGACTGATCCTGGTGCTTTGGGGTATACTAACCCGTGCAGAAAGTCCGTAGCCATGGCAAAGCCCTGCCTGTGTGGAAACTACATCCAGAGCCCTGAAGTCATTAACATGAGTCTAACTAACTGTGTCTTGCCCGGCGCAGACAAAACACCACACAGAGCAATTGTGCACCACTGGCTACAGGCTGGATGTTTATGTGAAGGCTCGACATGAGTTCCGAGTTATTTAATTTGGCCTTCGTGTATCAAAGCGCTTGTGTCAGAGGTCGACTGTTCATTTTTATTTAGTGTAAAGCAGAACCCCCATTGCAAGGGCCTCTCTTCGGTGCCCTTCACTCCCAGGTAACTTCATCCTCCTGGTCCTCTGGGGAATAACCCAGGTAAATTGACAAAGAACATAAACCTAAGCTGTCTGAGTCAAGTTTTGGTTCCTGTTCTTTCCTCAATTATAAGTAGCGATCTCAGGGGGGCCTGGGGCTCAGAAGACAGATAGAATTTATCAACTGCTGCCAGAATGTAATTTAAAATGAGTCCAAGAGGAAAAGAGCCTTCCCAAATATTCCCACCGTGGGACAAGGAGTGGGAGAGTGCTTGCTGGCGCCAGGTGTGAGTGGCGAGATCCTTGCGAAGGTGTTCCTGCTGACAGCCTTTCGGGGGCTTCATAGAAGTCGCTAACACGCCTGGCTAGATCTTCTGCCCTTCTTCCCGGGAGAGTGGGGTCCTTCTCCAAAAGTGACCCTATCTGACGTATATTTAGCCCAAATCACACAGGATTTTGCAACTTACAAACAGAGCCAGCAGTGAGGCATGGTTGTAACACAAGTCTTTGCAAAACAGACTCCGTAAACAACATCTCTAAAGGCTTCCCAGCCACTTTGAGACTGATCCAGGGCTTACGTCTGGGCTTTGCACCTTTTCCAACGCCCTGCAACTCGACTCCAAACAATTTGAAGCATTTGACACAGTGCATGCAAATTGCTGGTAGGAGAGGGGCTAAAACGGCATTTATTATTTGTCTAAGCCATTGATGAGTCTGAGAGACAAGGCAGAAATGAGCTAGCCAGGAAGGAAGCAGAAAGGCTGAGGAGAGAACAGAAGGGGACAGCAAAAGAGGCGGAACCATGCCCAAGTGGGTGGACAGTCGTGGGGAAGGGACCTTGGAGGGTGTTAAACCCGGAACATTTGTGCTCTCCATGGTGGTGGAGAATCTGTATAATCCTGCAGCGTGCAGCCCAGTGAGGCTGTGGACTGGGCAAGAGACCCCTCCCCTTAGTTCACTGAGCAATTTATTAAGCCAGAGCTGGTCAGAAGGGAGGAGTCGGCAATGAGGTTTGCCCACCTCATCCTGTCTCACATTGGAGGCAACCCAAATGGGGAGGAGGACAGGCAGAAGGACATCTTAATGGCTGGCTGGAAAAGAAAAGGAGGTCAGAATATTCAACAAACAAAATAAAACCTGCACCCTACACTTCCCTTTAAGGCTGAAGAGTGCCCACACCAGCCAGGCTGGAGCTCAGAGAACGGAAGTATTTTAAAGGGGAAGTTCCCCTCACCCACCCACTAAGTGGGTAGTAAGTATGAACCCTGAGTGTTCATAGCAAGAAACTAATAGAAGATACCTGATAAAGGTGGCATTAAAGGTATTATGTAAAGATATTCATTGAAAGGTAATGCACAAGACAAAAAAAAAAAAAAAAAAAAAGGTGAACCTTCTCAAATAGTAAGAGAGATATCCAAAAGAAAGAGAGAAAACAAAGAAACATACCACATAGTAGAAAACATGCATACACACACACTGAGAGATCCAAAAGGCATTTGTTTTGAAAGTGTATTTTATAATACTACAGGCTATAATTCACGATAAACGTGTAACAATATCTCTGCATCCAATAAAACAGCAACGACTTGCATGAAACATAAACTGCAGGCAAAGCAAGGAGACATAGACAGAAATGCACAGATAATAGACGACTTTAATACATTTCTCACAGCCCAGAACAAATAGACAAAAATCTGGTAAGGATCGAAGATCTGAATAACAGGGGCGCCTGGGTGGCTCAGCCGGGTAAGCATCCAACTCTTGATTTCGCTCAGGTCATGATCCCAGGGTTCATGGGGTGAAACCCACATTGGGCGCTGCCCTGACAGCACAGAACCTGCTTGGGATTCTCTCTCTCTCTGTCTGTCTCTCTCTCTCTCTCTGTCCCTCCCTCACTCACGTGTGCATACAGTCTCTCAAAAAAATACATAAATAAACATGAAAAAAAGAAGGTTTTGGAGCGCCTGGATGGCTCAGTCAGTTGACCACCGACTTCAGCTCAGGTCATGATCTCACAGTTTGTGAGTTCAAGCCCCGCGTCGTCGGGCTCTGTGCTGACAGCTCAGAGCCTGGCACCTGCTTCTGATTCTGTGTCGGCCTCTCTCTCTGTCCCTCCCCGACTTATGCTCTGTCTCTCTCTGTCTCAGAAATAAACATTAAAAAAAAAATTTTTTTTTTAAAGAAAGTTTGAATAACACAATAAAGTAGCTCTTAGGATATACATGAAATTCTGAATTCCAATAACAGAAAATAAACTTTCTTTTTAAGGGCAAAGGAGGAATGCTGCCATTTTTAAATGAACGTTGAGCAGTCTCTGCTGCCTCACTCACTTGAGAAGTTTAGGGGTTAATCGCATTCAGATACACCTGAACCCAGGTGCCCAAACCACGTCTGGAGTCTGTCTTTCTCACCTGGTCCAGCTTTGTTCTCTTTTGCTCTGATCCTCAGGTGGGTTTTTTCCAAGAGTGGCCAGGCTCTTCTTGCATTGTGCATGTTGTGAAGGACTGTGACTCTGTCTTCTGACATTCACACTAGTCTCCAGAAAGAAGTCTGATGGGCCATTTACACGTGACCCTGCCACCACCCCGTCACTGAGATGAGGTACTCCAATTGTTCAACCTGGGTCGCATGTCAATCGCCAAAACAAGGATACAGATCCATGTGACTGAAAGACCAGGACATGTGGCTCCTAAGAGAAAAACAGGGGCCTTTGTATTATGAGACAAGAGAGAAAAATAGGGGCCTCCCTGACTAATATTATGTGATGAATGTTATCATAAGGAAACAGGAGGCAGGGGTAGAAATCACTGAGGACAGATGACTCTGTTTCGGAAAGATCTGAGGAAGACTTTAATGGAAGACAGTGAGTGGGTTTGAATCAGTTTGAGAGGGGTATCAGAAGTGGAAGGAACCAGTGCCAATCCATGGCCTCGAAAAGAGAGTAATGGTGGTTTCAGTATGGGGGGGTGTGGAGGAGGGGGAGGGAGAAGTTGGGGAGATATTGAAACAGGAGGATGGAGACCTAAGTAGGCTTCGACCACGAAGGTCTCATATGTCGCCGAGCTAGTTGCTTACATTCATCCTGGGCTCCAGCCGAGACCAAGGGTGGGGTCCTTCGCTGATTGGCTTTCTGGGAAATTTAAACCCATGGGTGGCACGGGTAGAAAAGTGGGGGGGGGGGGGGCTGGACAGAAGCCAGGCTATTCCTCTCTCGCTCTGCCCTGAGCGACCTCTCCAGCATCAGCTCTGTGATCCCCGTGTCGGAAGCTCCCCCTCGTGCCCCTCTCAGTTCCAGCTCGCACCTCCCCTCTGCCCCCACGTCTGCCTCAATGATCATCCTCTGGTCTCTTTGCTCTTCCGCTGGCTCTGGAACCAGTTCCCTCTCTAAAGTCCCATCTATGTGAAGAGCTAGAATAGTTTCCTTTTTCCTCAGTGGACTATAGCTAATATGGTAATACTGTAGAGTCTGGACTTTATCCTGTGTGCAATGAGAAGGGTCTTATTCAGGAGAGTGACATGTCGGATTTGTGCTTTAGAAAAACCCCTCAGGCTACGGTTGGGAAGAAATTGGAAGAAGGATGATGAGTCAGAAGGCAAATGTTATATAAGAGAGAGATGATGAGTGTCTGAGCTAAAGCAGCGATTGAGAGGATTTATTGGCTTAATAATATATTTAGGAGGTGGCATTGTCAAGTTCTAATGACTAATTGGATCAGAGAGCATTTGCACGTAAGTATCAGCCATTTTAGTATGAATCTGTGAGGACTGTGAGGGAATGTCACATTTCCCCCTCTGTTCCCCATCTTCTAATTCATGTCAAAGTCTAGCATCCAGTCATCTGTGCCTGGCTTTCTTTGTAGAGCAGCCTGGGAGTGCAATCATTAGGAAGGTCCCAGAGCTGGCCAAGGGAAGAGTTCACTCCTGATGAGTACGTTCTTGGGGTAACATGTACGGGGGGGGGGGGGAGAAACTAAATGGAGAAACTTGTGGAGTCTGACCTTTCTAGCTTTGGAATGTCTCAGAGAACACACTCAGATTTCTCTTCCGCACCTCAAGAACTCAGCCATCCCTGTCCCAATTATCTAGTGCTGTGTAACACCGTCACCCAAAATGTAAATCTCATAATTTTGTGGGCTAGGAATTCAGCTTCGGGATCCTTCTTTTTTACAAGGCATCATTGGTGGTATTCAGCTGTTACAGAAGCTGGGTCTGGTGGCTCCAAGGTGACTTCACTTCTGTGCTGGTACCTTGTAGGGATGGCTGGACAACTGGGCTTAGCTGTTGATCGATATGCTAACATGCGGCCTTGTCATCATAATAGTGTCAGGATAGTTAGACATCTTACATGGTGGCTTAGGACTGCAAATGTGATATGGTGGAGGCCACCGGGACATGTATGAACTAGTCACAGAGCACATGTCTGCATTACTCCACTGTTTAAACCCTTCAGAGATCCACCCAGATTCAAGGGGCGTGGACATAGACCACCCAACTCTTGAAGGAGGGATCATCAAAGAACTTGAGGCCATATTTTAAACTACCACCCTCCCTTTAGACACAAATCCGCTATCTAAATTCAGTTCTGGAAATAACTATTGAACACCTGCGGGTAATGTGAGCTTAGCAAAATATAGTCACACAAAGTTAAACAGTTTTCTCAACTCCCCAGGATTCTCAGAGCCTTGAAAAGGCTGATACATAAGAGTTAATCTCCAAGAGTAGGATATGGTATGTGTCATTTCCCAAAGTATTTTGACACTGGAATGTCCTAGGACTAGTCTTCTACATAAGACATCTTTTTTTTTTTAACATTTATTTATTTTTGAGACAGAGAGAGACAGAGCATGAACGGGGGAGGGTCAGAGAGAGAGAGAGGGAGACACAGAATCTGAAACAGGCTGACAGCACAGAGCCCGACGCGGGGCTCGAACTCACGGACTGCGAGATCGTGACCTGAGCCGAAGTCGGCCGCCTAACCGACTGAGCCACCCGGGTGCCCCTACATAAGACATCTTGAAAACGCTGACTTAGACAATGGCTGAAACAAAGAGAAAAAAAACAAAAACAAAAACAAAAACCAGACATCATCTCTTTCTTTTTTCCTAGACGTTTCAGAGGGACAAGAAACAAGAACAAAATTTTAAAGAAAAAAAACAGACATTGTTTTCTAGGATCACTTAAGAAACTAGAAATCAGGGCGCCTGGTTGGCTCAGTCGGTTAAAGCATCCAACTCTTGGTTTTGGCTCAGGTTATGATCTCACGGTTCATAAGTTCAAGCCCCGTGGTGGGCTCTGTGCTGACAGTGTGGAGTCTGCTTGGGATTTTCTCTCCCCTCTCTCTCTCTCCCCCCACCACCTCTCTCTCAAAAATAAATAAATAAACATTATAAAAAAAGAAAAAAGAAACTGGAAATCACCTAAAGCTGAGTGGACAACAAAAGTATTACCATGGATTAAAGAAGCAAGCTCATAGATGCCCCAGTTAATACAGAAGGAAAAATAAGTACCTGATTCGAGAAATATTGGTCAGAAACTAGAATATTCTACAGGCTTTTTATTCTTTCTGAACATCTTAATTAAAATTTAAAATGACTGACAATGTTAGCTTCTCTGAGAACTAAAGGAGCATCTACCGAAGTCTATGGAATGTGCCATGTTTTGCAATCCTTTCTGAGGGCAAAGCGACGCCATAAAACAGTAAGATATTAATTATTTATTATAAGCCTATGGAAGAAGCCAAGGTATAGGGCCTCTTTCGCTTTGGGGATTTGGGTTTGCAAGTTACAGGACAGAAGGGAAATAACTTTGAAATTACAGGAAATCAGAGACAGGAAATTTTAGTTTTGGTCAAAAGCCATAATGCCTTTTGGTGAACTCCATTTGATGAGCCTCAACAATAACTGAAGGGGGTAGGGGAGCCTATTAAGCTGTTTCAGGACTTGGATGTATTCGTCTAGAAAGATATATGGCTTCATATTACTTTCCGCATATTAAGGTGCCATTCACAAACAAGATGATCTACGGTATTCATCATTCACGACTCACTTCCATACAGATTGGGAACGGTACCCCCAAAAAGATCCTACCATACAGCCAAAATGCAAAATACAAAATACAAAAAGATCTGAGGAAGTCTGGTTTTGATTTAGGACCAGGAGGTGCTTCAGGCAGCTGCTCCCACACTGAGAGGGCTTCTGGGCTCTTCCTGAGTCTTGATGGGGTTGGCCGTGGAGGGTGAAGGAAGAGCCAGGACCACTTTGGGGACAAGCAAGGCCGGCAGGCAGGATGGCGAGGAATGCAGGCCATCAGCCCCTTTCTCTTTTCATCCTCACTGTATGGATACCTTTGGGTTGCTGGTTCCGTTCAAACAATGAGAAGCGCGGGGACGCGGGACCAGTCCACACTTGCAGAGCAAAGTATTTGTCTCATGTTTTTCCCTTCTTCACCCTTGCTTCTTTTCCTTGCTTCTTTTAGCCACGTCCTTAGGAATCACCGGGCTAGCGTTTTCCGAGGTTTAGGACAGCTCTTCCTCCAGAATGATTTTAGATGTTGGACAGGCAAGGCATGAGCGAACGTTGACTTGCACAGGAAGAAAGCGAGTCCTTTTTGAACACTCACTTAACCTTCTGATGATATCAAGGGGGTGTCTAGCACTTGCTGATTTCCATTTCGCCTTCCACACCCAGCAAGATCAGGCCAGAATTTAATAACATTGCTTTGTTTACATTGTACTCATTTTTAGCTACCTTCTTTACCTTGCAAGTGATTCTGATTTTTCACTGAGAGTAACGGTGTGTTTCCTCATGAAATAAATTTAAGTTAAATAACGGGACTCAATTCAAATGCAAAATACTTCTAACAGTTCCAGTGCCAAGAAAATATGGCAAAAATCAAGAAGGTAGGAAGCAAATGATTGAAATGCGGGAAGCACTAAATCGGCGTAACCCAGAAAGTTAAGAGAGAGAAACTGAAGTCCTCAGATTTTTAAACTGCCCACAGTCACCTGAATCAATTTGTATCTCTTCCTTCACCAAATTGCTTGTTTGGGTTTGCTGTTGTTGTTGTTTGCTTTTGTTTTTGTTTGTTTGGTTGGTTGGTTGGTTTGCTTGTTTGTTTCCATATCGAAAGGTCTGACACTGCTTCGCAGAGGGTTAGCTCCCAGGTCTCCTCCCTCCCGATCCAGATTCCTCTCTGTCCACAGAAGACTTGTACTACCCTTGTGCAGCAGATAAAGGACCTAACAGGAAGTGGTTGCAGTTTGCGTGCAGATGTAATATGCCTGTTAGAACACCTACAGCTGCGGGTGAGAAAATAGCCAATGAAAAGTGGCTTAAACAATATCGGGTTACTATTTTGTCTCCTAACAAGAAGCCGTAAGCAAGGATTCTGATGGCAGAGAGAGGTCAAGATTCACCCCTATCAGATGAGAAGCTTTAAAAACATTCTGAATGGGGTGCCCAGGTGGCTCAGTCAGCTGAGCGCCCGACTCTTGATTTTGGTTCAGGTCATGGAATCGAGCCCCGACTGGGGCTCTGCACTAAGCGTGGAGCCTGCTTGGGATTCTTGAGGATCTCTCTCTCTCTCTCTCTCTCTCGTTCACTCTCTCCATCTGCCCTTCTCCTCCTCTCTGCTCTCTCTCTGTCTCTAATAAACAAATAAAATAAATATAAATAATTAGAACATTCCGAGTAAGACCTTAACCCAGAGATTTTCTGTGGCATTAGGGATCAAGTTAAATGGAGTAAAAGCAAATATTTATTTCCCCTGCTTGTCCCAGTGATATTGCCCATTTAGCCTCGGGGGGAAGGGTGTAACACCTGCTATCAATGGGAAGTGTGTGAGGCAGGGAGATAGAGGGAGGGGACCTGCAGTCCAGGCGTGTGAGCTGGGTGACAGGCCGCTGGCAGGAGACAGTGTAGACCCCAGCAGTGGGGAAAGTGCCAGCTTGCAGTGGTAGGACTTGAGACACATAGTCAAGCCATCGAAGGAAAGAATAGGCAGCCCCAGTTTCCTGGTCAGGGACACAAGCAAGGTGGAGTTCAAAACCTAGACCAGATCTATCAGGTCTCTGCCAGTCTGTCTAGCCTCACAGTTTCGCATTTCTTATTGAAGTATAACCTCCAAAAAATAAAGGGCATAAGTTTTAAGTGTGTAGCTTAATGAATTTTCCCAAACTGAACACACCAGCGTAACCAGCACCCAGATCGTGAAACAGATTGCTGCCAGCAAACTAGAAGCCTCTCTGAGCAGCCTTCTAGTCATTAAGCCCCCAAAGGGGAACCACAGCTCAGCTTTTGCACCCTCTATAAGCACGACCGTGCAAGTGTACCTGCTTGTGTCTGATTTTCCTCACCTACCCTTGTGTTTGTAAGACGCCACCATACTATGGTGCATACTTGTGGCTCATGCACTCTCATTGCTGAGTAGTTTTCCAGGGTGAACGTACCACAATTCATTTCTCCATCTTTGCGTTGATACGCAATTGGGTAGTTTCCAGTTTGGGGCTGTTACCAACACTAGTTTTATGAACACTTATGTACATATCTTTGATGTACAAATGTACGCCCTCCTGTGAGGTATTCACCTAGGAGGAGAAAGGCTGGGTCGTAGGCTGCAGCCTAATCTTACGGGATTCTCTCCCTTCCTCTCTTTGCTTCACCACTAACGGTCTTCCCACATCCACCATTTTCTCTTCTCGGTGCACTTCCCCCTCCAACCCTTCACCTGGGTAATCCCCACTTGCCGTTGAGATTTGGCACAAAATGACGTTTCCTGAGGGAACTCCCCCCCAACTTCCTATTCTGCACCCTCCATACCTTACTGGGCTTCCTCTTTTCAGCACTGAGCACAACCACCATATAACCCCCCACTTCATGCTGCTTCCTTGGGTAGACCATAAGCTCTATGGAGAGAGGGTGTATGAACGTTCTACTGGGTCCCAGGACCTAGTAGAGGAAGAGAGGTGACACAATGGTAAGCGCTAAATCATTATTTACTGGACAAGTGAATGGCATACAAGGTCAGCTCCCCTCTAAACAACCAAGGCTTTGGCTGATGGAACACATGCAATTGTTCAGAAGAACCTTCCAGTGCCCTTCCTGATGACGAGCCCCATGTTGATCGGCTCTTGCCTCAAATTCTCCTGATGATGAATAGGTTTGTTTCCAGGACCCAGGCCACAGCTAGGTCTGCAGGCAGGAGTCAACTATCCCTTGTGTGAGGACGGTGGGGTGGAGCCATCTGGGTGGGCCTGGGACACGTGTTTCTCAAGTAGCCTTGAAAGCTGGGCCTGCTTCCAAGTGAAGTGAGTAGGTTTGCTCTGAGGGAGGCAGTCTCCAACCCCTTCCTCCAGCTTCTCCCTTTTCTTTTAGGTCACTTTCATCTTTTCACCCCTTCACTGGACTGTAACAGCTGGTAACCCACCAAGCCTGAAAGCATCGGGAGAGCCTTTGTCCCAGATCATGGCCAGCCTCCATTCTTTGCTGGCATTAGGACCTTAATCCAATTACAACCCCAAGTTCATTTTTAATAGAAGTCAGCGATTGGTATAAAAGGCAATAACAGTACAAACACACTACATAAACGTGAAATAAATACAAGTATTTATTTTCATGTTATACGTGCCTCGATAATCGCAACAATCACTCCTGTATTGTAAGACTTTCTGCCGGTGCTTGGGACCAGACAGCACCACAAAGCGCCTGAAAAGGACACAGTGGAAGATAGTGGTTAGTACTCGGAGACCTTGTTCTTGGCTAACCGCCCCCCCACCAAAGCCCAGAAGTGTGGGCAGAGACAGATGCTGGAGGTTAGCAAGTGTCACAAATGGGAATGTCACGGGCTACCTCTTCATCATTGCTCTCCAACCACTGTTTCCCATACTATGAAGGGCTATCCCACTACCACCATTAGCTATAAAGAAAGAATTAGCATCATGGAGGGTGACGAGACCACGGTCAGAATAAGTTTGTGGTAGATGATGCTTTTCTATTTTATGAGAAAATACAGATATTATGGTAAGAAATTCAACAATGCCTGTATTGAGCATCCAGGCTATGTGTATAATATTACTGATGAAAGGGCTAAAAATTTATCATGAAAAAAAAATGAAACATCCATTCACCAAAGGTAACGAAGAGAACAAAGGAGGGTTTTAACTTTAAGGAATAAGAAGGATTCAGAACACACTGTCAAAGATGCATCTTTGTACTCCTAGCTCAGGATATCTGTGTTGACTGATTTACTGGTTCTTTCAAAGAAGTGGGATACAGGGAGACAAACTTTTCCTTCCTCACACCTTGAAGGGTGTATGCTCACCTCCCACTTGGCATGAACCTGCTAACCCATAATTTGACTGTCTATTCCATTCTCGTCTTCCACTCAAACAAAAAAAGTGAAATGTTCATTTGGAAGCCATTTCAGTGAGGTTTTCTGAGCCGCTTGGTTTTGAAGTCACACAGAAGGTTCTCTTGTTTCCATGTGCCCCTCATAGCCTGTAGCAAAGAAAAAGACTTCCTCATCTTAAATTTAAGGAATTTGATAAATGTCTGATACCAGAAAAAAATAATTTATCAATGAAGATGGAAATATTGACTCATCAAAATGAGAATTTTTTTTAACAAGCGGATTTTAACCAGCACAGAATTTGACATACGATGGGCCCTCAGTACAGTTTCCTCTTACTCTCCTCTTTTTTTTTAACTTCAGTCTATACTTTTTATTTTTTTAATTTTTTTTAATTTTTAAAATTTATTTATTTTTAATATAATTTATTGTCAAGTTAGCTAATGTATAGTGTATATAGTGTGCTCTTGATTTCGAGAGTAGATTCTCGTGATTCATCACTTACATACAAAACCCAGTGCTCATCCCAACGAATGCCCTCCTCAATGCCCATCACCCATTTTACCCTCTCCCCCCATCCATCAACCCTCAGTTTGTTCTCTGTATTTAAGAGTCTCTTATGGTTTGCCTCCCTCTCTGAAACTATTTTTCCCCTTCCCTTGCCCCGTGGTCTTCTGTTCAGTTTTTCAAGTTCTACATATGAGTGAAAGCGTATGGTATCTGTCTTTCTCTGACTTATTTCACTTAGCATAATATCCTCCAGTTCCATCCACATTGTTGCAAATGACACGATTTTATTCTTTCTCATTTCCAAGTAGTATTCCATTGTATATATAAACCACATCTTCTTTATCCATTCATCAGTTGATGGACATTTATACTCTTTCCATAATTTGGCTATTGTTGAGAGTGCTGCTATAAACATTGGGGTATAAGTGCCCCTATACATCGGCACTCCTGTATCCCTTGGGTAAATTCCTAGTAGTGCTATTGCTGGGTCATAGGGTAGTTCTGTTTTTAATTTTTTGTGGAACCTCCACACTGTTTTATAGAGTGGCTGCACCAGTCTGCATTCCCACCAACAGTGCAAGAAGGTTCCCATTTCTCCACATCCTCACCAGCATCTATAATCCCCTGATTTGTTCATTTTAGCCACTCTAACCGGTGTGAGGTGATATCTCAGGGTGGCTTTGATTTGTATTTCCCTGATGAGAAGTGACGTTGAGCATCTTTTCATGTGTCTCTTGACTATCTGGATGTCTTCTTTGGAAAAGCGTTTATTCATGTCTTCTGCCCATGTCTTCAGTAGATTATTTGTTTTTCGGGTGTTGAGTTTGGTTAAGTTCTTTGGATACTAGCCCTTTATCTCATATGTCATTTGCAAATATCTTCTCTCATTCTGTTGGTTGCCTTTTAGTTTTGCTGATTGTTTCCTTTGCAGCGCAGAAGCTGTTTACCTCGATGAGGTCCCAATAGTTCATTTTTGTTTTTAATTCCCTTGCCTTTGGAGATGTGTTGAAAAGAAATCGCTGCCACTGAGGTCAGAGAGGTTTTTTCCTGTTTTCTCCTCTAGGTTTTTAATGGTTTCCTGTCTACATTTAGGTCTTTCATTCATTTTGCCTCTTACTCTTTTCTTATTAATTAATGCATTCACTTACTTATTCATTAATTTTTTTCTTTGTTTATCAACACTCACTGGGTATTTACTATACACTCAACACTCACTGGGTATTTACTATACACTCAACACTCACTGGGTATTTACTATACACAACTGTTGGTCCTGATGTCAGGTATGTGAGATCAAGAGATGAGTTTAACTTTTTATCCCCAGGTTGCTCACAATTCCTTCCTTTTAATGAATTATTTTTGCTTTACATGATTTCTCTCCTTGGAACAGTCAAATTGAGTTGAACTTTTCTAATTATTAACTTAGGTCCATCCAATTCTTGGGTTGAGCCTGATCAGTAAATGCGTCATGAATCTTTTCCTATCACACCTGCCTGCGTAAAGGTGTCATGCCAATCTCATACCTCAAAATCAAAAGAACACATATGAAGTTGAGCATGAGAAAGGAAGTGTTTATGGCTAGAAAAAGAAAAAAAAAAACAACATGGACAGGTTGTGTTGGCCATTGAAAGGTAAGAAGAAGAGTTCTTCATTCACTCTACAAATATCTGTTGATCTCTTACTATGTGCCAGTTAAAAGCCCTGGGGAAATAGCAATCAGCAAACAGATTTTTTAAAAAGAAAAAAAAAAACCCTATCCTCCTTGGCTTTACAGCTGGTGTTCCCTGAGTACATCCTATTTGCCTGGAACTTTCCATATAATTTTGCCTGTTCTCGCCAACAACCTATCTGAAGCTCAGATTGGTTAAGCAGTGTGCCAGAGGTCTTATAGCTGAAAGGTACCAGAGTTAAAATTGGAATCCCAACAATGCTCTATTTACATCACCTGAATGCCACCCAGACCATGGGCTTGACTGACAGCTGGTCTGGGGAGTTAAGATGGTCAAAGTGTATCCTCTTTTCGCCACTTTCTGCCTTAGTGACCTTTGTTAACAAGTATTTGCTTGAAACCAGGGCAAGCCAAATAACTACCTGAGGTATCATACTGCACCAAGAAATGTTATTTGAGAATAAAAGTTAAAGGCATCCTCTAAAGGCATTCTCTAGAGGGTGTTATGGGGATGCCTGTCCCAGGAGCCTAATTTTTGGACCGATATCTTTCTCATAGACATAATAGGAGCTGTAACAGCGCCTGAACTGGCCCACCCCCATCCTGTAGCACTCTCCACTCTTCCACAGATATGTCCAACTTTAAACCCTCCATGTCTGTGCCTACCCCCCAGTCTGGAACACCCACCTACCCCACCCACAGTCCTACTTCTTGTACCTATTTAAATCCAACTGTTCTTCTGGGCCAATCAAGTCTTTCCTGAAAATGACTTCCAAAACCACCTTCTTAGTCTACCCCACCTAGATCCTTTATTTGGACCTTTTCCCACCAAATTTCATTCTGTTTTGAAACGCATCAGAGTTGGTTTCCTCTTTGCTTACAGTAGTTGACTGAGAGCCTCAGAGGGCAGGAATGTGTCTCATCTGTCTTTTCCCAGGATCTGGCTCTGAGTCTGATATGAATTCATTGACAACCTTATTTATTTATTTTTTTTATTGCATGAAAGGACAATTCAATCAACAATGAAAAGTGTGAGAAAATGGGTGAGTAATGGGTGACTAAAGGAATGAATGAGGAGGGCCAAGTGTGGCTGGAGGTGAGCGGTACCCTTATGACAGTGATCTAGGTCAACCCCTAGTTACTTAGGGAAGACGATGATTTTGCTGTAAGTGGCCCATTCCAAATTCCTTTACTTTTTACTGTTTATTTTATTTTTTAGTTTATTTATATTTGTTTTTGTTGGGGGCAGGGGAGAGTGCTGACTCTGTGCCGTCAGTGTGGAGTGCATTTCAGGGCTTAAACTAATGAACAATGAGATCATTATCTGAGCCGAAATCAAGAGTCAGAGAGAGAGAGAGAGAGAGAGAGAATTCCAAGCAGGCTGTAGGGCTTGAACTCATGAACTGTGTGATCATGACCTAACCTGAAATCAAGAGTTGGATGCTTAATCAACCAAACCACCCAAGCCCCCTCCAAATTCATTGCTTTCTGATTTTTGGTTTGTCTGTTTGTTTTTAGTAGAATCACATGGTGGGTTCAATTTGTCTGGAAATGTAATATTGGAGAAGGTGCACAGGTCCTTATTTATAGCTAAAGCTCCAGAAGGGACACCCAGGATTTCCAAGAACAGGATCCAAAATACCTTATATCCTCCATGGCAGCACGCTGGAGATGCACTCTTTAAATTATTAAAATATAAAAATAATGAGATCGTCTAGACCTGAGAGGAAGTAGCCCAAGGTCTAGGCTGTATAAATCCACAGCCCCTTACTCGAAATTCTCAAACCCAAAAAACTCAGAAAGCAAGTTAACTCGTAGCTCATTTGGCAACATGAGATTACAGTCTTTACCGACCCCGCTTAGTGGAAAATAATCACATGTTCTGCTGCAGAAATGCTTCCACATTTGGTTGGGGGTGCTGTCCAGATCCTGCTGTGGGTGTTGCTTCATAAAAACAGTATTACTTCTCTAAGATCCAAATCTGACTTCTGAAACACGCCAAGCCCCAAGGATTCAGACAAGAGGCTGTGTGTGAGTCAAGCAGTCAAGGAATCAAAGTCCAGTGGACGCCCAAAATTGAAAGGTTCCATGCAGAACGAATGGAAAGTCTAGGACCATCTCAACAGGAAGATGCCAGGAGAAACAACAGGACCACGTTCCATCCCAAGGGACACAGATATATGTAGAGATTTTCCAAGGCCACTAAAAAAATTGACTCTCCACACCCTGCCATCCAGGCAACCACCACAGCCAGGATCCTCATATGGCCTCACACCCTCATTACCATTTCTGGGCTTGCTCATCTTCAAATGGTTGCTTATTATTAATCATAATGATGAGAGCTACACCTTGAGATGCTTGCCGTATGTGCTGTGCCTTAAATGTCCATGCCCGCAGTGCCCAGCTCAGGGCCTGGCATAGAATAAACACTCAATGAATGGGCTCAATAAATCTTTAATGAACGTGTACAATGTGTTACTCTTCATAATGTGTTTTTATATGCATTATCTTATTTAATCCTCCAAATGACCCTGTGAGTCAGGCAAGTGAAATGAATCCCAGGGAGGTTAAGGTACTTGCCCAAGATCATAGCAATCAAACAGTTCTGCTGGGACTTGCACTGACATTGTCTGGTTAAAAATCCTATTCTCCTTCTTGGCATCTGGTTAAAAATCCTAATCTCCATCTTGGCTTTCCTCCGAGGTCGACTGAACCCTCAGAATGGAAGGTCATCTGGTAGAGCTCTTTGGTCCCAGGAAAGGCCTGGCAAGCAGAGAAGGAGCTCACAAGCGATTAGCAGGTGTCTCGTGGACTTTAAGTAAAACCGTGAGGAAATAATGTCCTCACATTGTCATCTTGTCATCTTGGAAGGTTAATCTGGTGAGAAGTCCAGGCCCCTCTGGTGAGAAGGCCAGGAGGAGGAGGGGTGCCCTGAATGCACATGTGGAGGTCATTGAGGTGCCAAAGCCTGTTCCAGGGCACCCCAGATCCCGGCACTGGCGCACCCCTAGTCTGCCTGTTTGGAGCCGATCTTGGGACCAGTGAAGGGATGGAGTGTTTCAAAGAGTAATGGAGAAGAAACAAGGACCACTTGACAGGAAGACAGGAGAGACAGACGCGGGGGTGGGGCCCATCTCAAGTGATGAGAAGCTGAGCTTTCTGCAAGAACCCCATAAACACCTTCCGCACATGAACCTGCCTGGGATGAGGACGCCACCTCCCACTGTGAGAACAAGTCTGTGAGGGAGGTACCGGCCCCACATGAGGTCATCCCAACACCCCTCCAGGAGAAGCATGATTCAGCCTGGGTCCCCATGCCCACCCCTGCCCCTGCAGACTCTGCTTGACCTCCGGAGACCTGGCACAGGGTCTGAAGGCAGGGAGGGGCCCATGTCCTGGATCCTTCACATTCTTCAGCAGTGAGCAGGGTCCTAGGAGTCAGCCCTGTCCCGTCACTTCCCACCCAGGGGAGAGAGCAGGTATTTCACACTCAGTATGTCTCTGTTTTCCAGAAACATTACATGGACCCCTCCCCTCCTCCAAGCAGCCCAAAAGCTGGTTGAAAATGTGCTGTGTGAACTCAAGGCCAGGCCTCTAATTCCCTGGTAGCAGTGCCTGAGACAACAAGGTAGATTGGCTTTGACCTTGATCCCATCTTCTATTCCCAGCCTGACCCAGGCCATCAGCAAGGAGACGCTTCAGGGGATCTTCTTGTTTCTTCCTTACTTACAGATTCTTGCCCTGCTTCCTCATCCCGGAACTCTGGATTGTGTTTGTTAGTGCCCCCACAGGCCTGGGTGCTTTACAGAGGTGGTTCTTAAGATTAAGTGGATGTTGAGATCACCTGCACTTCTGGGAATTTGTCCTGTGCAAAGTCCTTGAGTCTATTCCAAACTCACTAAACCAAGATGTTGGGATGGAGGAGAAGGTCCAGGAATCTGCATTTAAACAAGCCCACCAGGTGGATTCTGATGCCGATGCACAGAACATTCTCGGAAAGACACCCATATGGGTTGGGTATATTTGTATCATTCCCTTCTCTTGGTTGCGGTTCCCAAGGCTGGACTCTGCTTCCAGGCTTTACCTAAGTGAGCAGAGCTTGGCTATTTATGGTAGGCAGAATAATGTCCTCTCCCCCCAAATGTTCACATCCTAACCCACAGAATTGAGGGAATCAAGGGTACACAGGGGTACAGGTGGCTGATTAGCTGACCTTCAGAGAGGGCAATTATCCTGGATTATGTAATTCCAAGGGTTCTTGAGAGTGGAAGAAGGGGACAAAGGACATCAGAGTGGTTTGATGTGAGAAGGATTCAAGTGGCCATCGCTGGCTTTGATGATGGAGGAAGGTGTTCAGGAGCCAGGATATGCAGGAGCCTCTACAAACTGGCAAAGGCAAGGAAACCAATTCTCCTTGGAGCCTCCAGGGAAGAATACAGCCCTCCCGACACCTGGATGTTAGCCCAGTGAGACCCACGTTAGATTTCTGACCTAGAGAGCAGTAAGGTAATAAATCTGTGTTGGCTCAAGCCACTGAGTTTGTGGTTAATCTGTTACATCAGCTTATAGGAAACTGATATAATACCAAGGACCGGGCTGCCGAGTCTGGAAACCTCACTTGGTTCCATGCAAGGGGGCTTTATGCCTTTGTGGTGGCTCCAATATTTCTGCCATCTTTGGGGCCCAAATGACAGAGGCCAAAGACAGGAAGGAGGTCTCTGGATGGATTCCCATCCACCTAGTGATGATAATACTAATAATCACAATGGCTAAGAGGTACCGACTGCTCGTTATGCACTGAGTGCTCTATATCTCATTTAATTATCAAAATTGTCTCTGCAATGCATTCTATTCTGAAGCAAATTTTACATGGGGAAACAGGCTGGGAGAGGTACGCTGCTCAAAGTCACACACCGGTAAAAATCAGAGCCTGGATTTAAAGCCAGCTTTGTTGTCCCCAGACCCCATGGCCCTAACTGCATCATCATTAAACAGTCTCATTCTGATCTATGGCCAATGGAGAACGTAATCTATTCTCTCACTAAATCTCAGGTGAGGTTGAGCCGTCTGTTAAACTTTGGCATACATAAAAACATGCCTACCACTGGCCTGGCCACCCATGACCTCCAAGGCTTAGACACTTAGACCTTAGAATCCCACAGCCAGGCACAGGGGCAGTCATGTGAGATTATCCCAAGTGTTCTGGAAAAGTGCAGGGTTATCAAGGTTGGGGTACAGATTCTTCCTCTCCATCTACCACTGACAGGCTGTGTGACCTTGAGCAGGACACTTGATCTCTCCATTTGGCCTGAAAACGGGAGCAATGGCTCCCAATGTCCCCATCTTACCCAACTGCTGTGAAAACCCAGTGAGATCATGTTTGCGAGCATGCTCTGGGAATTACAAAAGCAGCACACCCTTATGGAGTCTTAGGATGGCTATTATTTCATTTTTATAACTTGAGGTGAATGTGGTTCATTATTGCTGTAATTAGTAATAATTATTCTATTAAACCACACCAAAGAAGAGAATGTTCTCTCACTGGCTTCTTCAGCAGGATGTGTTGTGTAAGCACTACTGAAAGAAAGAAAGAAAGAAAGAAAGAAAGAAAGAGAAAGAGAGAAAGAAAGAAAAGGAAGAGAAGAGAAGAGAAGAGAAGAGAAGAAGGAGAAGGAGAAAGAGAAGACAGGGAGGAGGAAGGAGAAAGAAAAAAAAAAGAAAACCACTCAACAAAGCTGTAATGTTATGACATATCATTGCATAGAATGTTCTTTTTTTTCATTTTTAGAAAAAGAAAGTTTGAAAGAATAACACCTCGACCATTAGGTTAAAATCTGCTTTTTTTTTTTAATTGTTTTTTTTTTTTTTTTTTTTTTGACAGAGAGACAGAGCACAAGCGGGAAGGGGGCACAGAGAGAGAGGGAGACACAGAATCCGAAGCAGGCTCAAGGCTCCAAGCTGTCAGATAGAGTCCGACGTGGGGCTCGAACCCAAAAACTGTGAGATCATGACCTGAGCCGAAATCTGGCACTTAACCGACTGAGCCACCCAGGCACCCCAAGATCTGCTTCTGCAAAAAAAGGATTCTAAGTGAAAATATACTTTCCAAAATTCTCATTAGGGACCTGGAAGCAAGATCTGTGTCCCACAGTATTGACTCCAGTGGGAAGGGAAAGACAGGTGCGCCCTAGAGATCAAGGTGGGAGGAACCCAAGGAGCACCCCATGTGGAGGGAGGCCCATCACTATCTACAGGGTGCAGGGCCATTGCCAACTGCCCCAGAGTCATCAAGGGCCCCTGGACTCCACCACAAAGCTCCAGATCCCCCAGGGCAAATTATTGAACCAGATTCAAGTTCATTGTTTCTTCTTCATTCATTCCTTCCTTTCTACTTTGCCTCCATCTCTCCTTCCTTACCTTCCTTTTGTAACTGGCAACATTTAAAGTTATTTATTTATTGAGAGAGAGAGAGAGAATATCCCAAGTGGGCTCCACACTGGCAGCACAGAGCCCAACAAATGTGTGAGACCAGGGGTAGGTGACATACAAACATTGGGTCAGGCCCATTGGATTCAAGTCTAGGTCCTCCCACTCACTCACTTGCTATATGACCCTGGGCCTCAGTGACCTCAACAATGACATGAGGGTTATGTCCATGTCACAGGGCTATTGCAAAGGGCCTAACACAGCCCCGCACTCAGCACAGCAACACCAGATAGTGCCCAGATAGTGATGCCCAGGTGGCACATGTTGGCCTCACGCAGACCTGGAAACCGTGTGGCTGTGGATTGACTCCCGCAGTCACACAGGGTGCCCCCCTCCCCCCCCCCCCCCCCGCCATTTCACAGACCTTGGGGTCATGCCGTCCCGGGTTGGATTGGATGGGATTTTTAAGACCTCACCTCTAGCACCGTCCCCACTAGGAATGGAGTCAATAATAATAGAAGAGTAGCGCTACCGCTCCTGAGGCACCTCTCCCTCACTTCTTATAAACTAACATTTGGAGGCACCGTCTTCCGTTTCCCTGTGCCTCACCAACGCACTTCTCGGGCAAACGCTTACATTGCGAATGAGTCCGCGGGCAGAGAGCACCATGTGTCCAAAGCCTTACTGATGTTTTTTGCCCTAAATTTAACAAATTAAATTTTAATTATAACTTTACAAGTGATACTGCTTGTAAAACTGTATCCTCGTAATTATGGTTGTGCACGAAGAGGTGTCGTCAAGGATGTTTATTGCATGATTACAATAGAGAAAATTTGGGACCAACATAACTACAATCACAAAGCCTCATTAAATACATTATGATACAATCAAAAACTGGAATGCCCTTGCAACTGTTAAACATTACCTGTAGAGGAGAATTAACATCACAGAAAGTGCTTATGATACATTAGAGGATAAATAGTTTTAAAAAGTCTGTGTGGGGGCGCCTGGGTGGCTCAGTCAGTTAAGCGTCCGACTTCAGCTCAGGTCACGATCTCGATCTCGCGGTGCGTGGGTTCCAGCCCCATGTCCGGCTCTGGGCTGATGGCTCAGAGCCTGGAGCCTGCTTCCAATTCTGTGTCTCCCTCTCTCTCTGTCCCTCCCCCATTCATGCTCTGTCTCTCTTTGTCTCAAAAATAAATAAACGTTAAAAAATAAAATTAAAAAAAAAAAAGTCTGTGTGGTCAAACCTAATTTCATAAATTCAAAAACTTAATGCTTCCAAAGAAACTCCCATGAGGAGCTCAGGAAATAAATGAATGAAGCATGACATCACTATTGATGGTACTTTTGCTGAATCATTGTTCGTATCACCCACGAACGAACCAGTAATTTCCTCATTGGTGCCACCACCCTGGCTTGTAAATACTTCTAACATTTGCGGATCTGCCTTTCTGGATCCCCTTCCTTACATCCCTCCCAATCCAGCCTTATGGTTCCTTCCTGCCTACCCAGTTCCTCCCAGTCTCTTCTTAGTGCTTTGTCTTCTCAACACAGACCCTCCTATCCAGACTCCCCTCTTCCCTGGCCACCTCGGCACCCTTCCCCGGACACCCATACTGTTGAGACTTCCTCATTCTGGGCCTCACCTCCTAAAGGCCTCCAGAGAAGGATGACAACGAAGAACCACACATTCCCACCCTCCCTCTTATATCCATGGCAAATATCGCTAAGCGATCAGGCCATCTTTGACGGCTATACCTGGGCCTATGGACTAATGGCACTTTGCTAGGAAGAGAATTGGTCTCTGTTGCTTTACACAGTCAGTTCTAGTAGCAGGCACTGTGGTAGGCAAATAATGAAGATATTTGGATATGGGAGGGACAAGTGAAGTCACAGAGGTTGTAACATACGCTATAAATACCCCATGCCAAGCGTTGGTCTTAAGCAATTCATGTGGATTACTTCTAACATTTGATCCTTACAACCATCCACAAGGAAGTTGCTGTCATATCCATTATACAGATGGGGAAATTGGGGCTCTGAGAGGTAAATACTTACATAGGGTCACTGAGCTAAGAATTGGCACTATTGAAAATTCAGTCCGTTGGGTCTGGAGTCTTTAACCATTACCATATTGTCTTAGGGTCTCCAGTAACCAGCTGCCTTCACGGGGTCTTGGGAATAAATGTCTAGTTGTGAGGCATAAGTGAGAGTTCCCAGGATATCCCCTCTGTCTGAAATTGCCCCAGGAGAACGCTCACTCACCCTTAGAAATCCAATTCACTTCATACCCGCTCTCTGAAGTTTTCTCTGATGCATTTATACCAGCACTGTCTGTACCTCATTCTGTTATTTCGCTCACCAGCCTGGAGTGCAAGTCTGTGTTCTCTTTTAAGTCCTCTCTGCTGTATCATGACTTCCTTAGGAATGCAGTCCCATAACTTTCTTATTTCTTAATCCCCATGGTTTAGCAAAGTATCAAGCCTATGATAAGCCAGGTAGCTAAATTAATATGGTCTATGCTTCCATGATATGCTTCCCCAGGCTAATTTTCAAAGCTTTACACTTCTCAAAGGTAGGCTAAGTTGTAGTCCATTCATCGACTGGATACTCATGGTCTGCAGTGGGATCGTTAGCACATCAAAATGAAGAAGTTGACAAGCGATGGCTGCCCAGAAAATGCAGCACTGCGATCTTGTCTGGAAGTGTACTTCATGAAGAGTCCCAGCCCAGAGAGTGAGTGAGAACATTCTATGGGAACATTCTAGTTCTCTCCTAGAAAGGTAACGAGAAGTAGTATTTAAATACCATTCACCATGGCATCCCCAAGCAGAGTTTTTCCACTTACTGAGCTTGTGAATCACCTGCCTCCAGACCTTCTAGTTGCTTTGATAAAAGGAGGTTTGGGACGTCATGAAACTAACTCTGTAGCAAGAAATCAGCATTAGCTTGCTCCTTCTAACCACGGGACTCTGTGGGGCTCAGAAGTGCTCACGGGCTTGCCAGGAGAGTCAGACAGACACAGTAATGCAATGAGAAAGCTGTGAAGGGTGAGAGTCACATTCTTTTAAAAAGTGGGGAAAGCTTCCGGACTTACGAAAAGAAAGTAGACTTAAAGCATACATGAATATGGAATTTGTTTCAACCTGCCCAGGATGGGCCATCAGGAGGCATGACGCGGTGTTCCTTAAGTTGACACCTATGTGAAATAAACGATGCTGTGGCCTGGGGGACAAGAGATGTGACCTTCCGTGAAACCGTCCTCATCTCAGGACCTTGGTTTCTTCACTGTAAAATGAAGTAGGGTGTAGGATCACCTTGCCCCCTTCCTTCTCAAATGTTCTCGTGGGTTTGGTTACTGTCTGCATGATAATACCTAAATGAGGTCTCAGATTGTACCTGTTCGTTTTAGGAATAAAAGATAAACATTTCAACTGCAACAAGGTTTTAAAGGACTTATAGAATATGTTTTGCTTGTTTACTTTAATGACAGAAATGAAATGAAACATCCCAGTCTTCATGAGGGGCTACAGAATGTGAAGTCAGTCATTTATGAAGACAGAGTTATCATTCTAATTGCAGCCCTTACCCTAGCTCGGGTGTGGTCTGTATCTCTCTGCTCCAAGATGTATGTTTGATTCACCTCTGAAGGTAGCCTTCACTGGATGTTGGGCAGTGCTTGACTAAGACAGGAGCTTAGTAGATAAGCAGTGAATTGCATTGCATTGCATTGCGTTGCATTGCAATCTACCTTGAAATACTCTTTCCTATCACACACCCCACCCCCTGCATTTCAGATTGGCTGAAAATATCTCTGTTAACATGAGCTGGCTCTTAAGCATGAGGTGGGTTTGATGGGAAAAAAAAAAAAAATGAAGAGGGCTCTGCTTTCCCAGAAATGGGAGAAATGGAGGGGCGCCTGGGTGGCTCAGTTGGCAGGGTGTCCAACTTCAGCCCAGGTCATGATTTCACGGTTCGTGAGTTCCAGCCCCGCATCAGGCTCTGTGCTGACAGCCAGAGCCTGGAGCCTGCTTCTGATTCTATGTCTCCCTCTCTCTCTGCCCCTCTCCCACTTGCACTCTGTCTCTGTCTTTCATAAATAAATAAATGTAAAAAAAAAAATTTTTTTTTAAAGAAATGGGAGAAATGGAGCATTAGGAATGCCTAGCTTACCTTAGGTAGCTTTCCAGTAAAATGGTAGAGCAAAACCAGTTCTTTCAGACTCTGAAATCTGGTTTTATACTCTACAAAGGGGGATTGTTTCCATAGTCACAGAAATTCCAATATTCCAGGTGTAACTAGGTCAGCAGAAGCAATTTGAAGATGCCCAATCTTTGTGACCCTACAGATGAGTTCTCCGTTAAAATGTAGAAGGACATTTGGCAATACCAAAACGCCACGGGAATCATGAAATCATTGGAACCCCAAAGAACTTTCTTGGTCGCCCCTACTGTGAATAAAATGGGCCATCCATCTCCTCTATACATGTTCCTCTGTCCCAGAGAGGGAGATCAGATGGACAGCCTCCCTGGTAGCTACTGACCAGTAATGATGTCAGCATAATAAATTTTGGACTCTGTTGCTTTTCTTGTTAAGGATAAAGCTCACTAGGGTAACGTGGAGGCTATTGGTGGAATGCAGGCAAAAGGTCTACATTATAGGTCGTAACAAACAATGGCTGGCTGTAGTCAGCAAGTATGTGGTGTTGAGTAGAAGCACCCTAAAACTACATGACCCAAACATCCCTGCTAGCACTGAAATTTGAGTCAGAAAAGCGGTTTCCAACATTTTTAAGAGCTGCGGTGCTCTTTTTCAAATAAAATGTTAATGAAACACCAGTATATAAAACAGATACAAGCAGACCTGGTTGAAACTGAGATGGAAAACTTGTGGCTCTACCCCCTCATTTGTCCCCTCCCTCCAAGAAAGGCTCAAGGTATTTCCTTGGAAACCCAGGGTTCATGGAACACAGAATGAAAAGAATCACACTTAAGAACGGACTACGCCATTTCCACTTATTGAAAGAAAACAACATGAAATCCTGCTCAAAACTTTTTTTTTTTTAATTCTTACCAAGTACCTGGGGATTTTTTATGGTGGCCAACAGACTGAAGGTCTAAGGGACACACAACAGTGTCAGCTTGACTGAAGCATACACACACGACAGAAGAGTCCCTTGGCGTCCAGCCACCCCTCTGCCCAACATTCAACAGGAGGGCAGCATAGAAAGCAAGCTAGTAGAGTGTTGACAGAATTAATCAGGCTCCATTTTCCAGCTTCCTCTTGCTCCCTGGGCTAAGAAATTAGAAGGCTCTGGCTGAATCAGATACACTTTGAGATTTCCCCAGATACACAGTTTTCCTGGGGAAATAAAGCTAATGAAAGTAGAGGTTAACTATGTTTGATTTTGTCAAAGCCCACCGCCTGATTTTATGTGACCTGTCTGATTTCTTTTGGACCTTAAGTTCATGGCTCAGTGCACTGCATTGCTCAGAGAAGACACAAGAAAAACATTTGTGAACAAATCCAAAAGTCATACTACTGATGCTTTGCGGGTGGATGGCACCCATCTAAATGTCAAAGGCCTTGCACAATTTTTTTCAGTGAATAGTAATAAATATCCATCATTTATTAAATTTTATCTCTAATTCTTATCATGATAAGCCAGTTAGATATTACCCCTCAATTTTACAAAATTAGAAACTGAGCCGAAACAAGAGTATGTAACGTGCCCATAAGTGGCAGCCTTCCATTTTGTATTCAGGGCTCTTCGACATCTCAGCTTTGAGTGTGACTGCCTCCCAGCCTGCTTTTCAGATCTCAGTCCTTCCCAGGCACAATGCAATATTAGAAATTCACCTTTGTGAATTTCAGAGATTTGTGGATCGGAAGCTAGCCAAGGCAAATTCTCCTCGAACAGGAAACTGAAGAAGTGTGTTGACCTTCAGAACTTGGAGCTGGCAGCAGAAAGATCCCTTCTCAGGGATGGGGAAACTGGCAAGTGTAAGCTTTTGAGGTGCTGGAGGCAGAGGATGGTGTTCAGCATAAGCATAGTTCACTTTAGGTAATGCTCCTGCTGACCGTGTTAAGGATGGGTTAGTCAGGAAAGATACTGGAATCAGAGGAACCAGCAAGGAGAAGTTGGCTAGAATAGTCCAGGAACCATAAATATTTGTGATTAAAGCAGAAGTGTGTTCAGAAAAAGAAAGCAGACTCTGGAAGCAGGTGCAGGGAAGGGACCAGCAGGCATAAGAGACAGTTTCCCTCAATGAACTCCCTACTTAGTGATAGAGGCGAACGCGGAAATGGTTCATAGGGTAACATGGGCTTTTATGAATGAAGTCAGCAAAAGCACAAAGGAGAGTCCACTAAGATGGTCTGGGGCTTAAGGGAGGGAAGTCAAGGAAGGCACGCTGTCAGAGGCAATGTCGAAACAGAGTGTTGAATAAAGTGGGAGGAACTGGCCAAGTGAGAGGTGGGCGAGCCTGGCTCAGGCAGCATATGCTTGCAGGGAGCCCCAAGAGGCTGCAAGAGGGACCGAGGCAAAGGGAGGCGGAGAGGCTGGGCAGAACTTAGGGTGCATCTCAGGGTGCACACAAAGGAGCCTGTTATTCTAAAGGCAATAGGGAGGAACCGAGTCTTCGGCAGGGATCTAAGGATCAGGGCAGCTTGGCAGCTTGTCCAAGATCGCTGGTCTCAACTCTGGCCTTAGTATATGATCGACACTCCTGCAGCAGCAGCAGCTGGTTGGAAATGCAGAATCTCCCACCCAGGCCCAATGAATCGGAAGCTGGTTTGAACAAGATCCCCAGGTGCTGCCGTGCCATCAAAGCTCGAGAAGCTCTGCCGTAGTGTACGTGCACTTTGGAGAATGCTGTCAAATATCTCCATTCGGGGGCTTCTTGTAAGTCAAAGAGGCAAACGGATAGTGGGAAGGGACACGTGGTCTCTTTTAGGGGTGGCTGTGTCCATACCTTCCACTACAGGCTCCCCCTGCACCAATCAAACAATTATCAGCTTCCCTGCAGGTGGATCCCGAGCCCCCCAGCCTGGCCCACTCGTGGTACAATACACATTTGACTAATCACTGTTTCCACAGGCGCCTCATCAATCATCACCTTAGGAGAAAGGTGTCCTAGTAGACGAGCCCTCGGCGCAGAGAAGGACCCAGGCTCTGGGTCTCCGATAACTCGGGACGTGAGCAGTTGGGATGAAGAAGGTTGGGGACTAAGGAGCATTAGGCATTCACCCCGGCTGCTCTGATTGGTAATTAAGTGACTCGTCTACTGGCGGACAGTCCTGCATGTTCCCCCAGGCATCTGTTAGTTCTTCGAAAACCGCTACTGACAAAATGAGGTTTGCCCTTGGTACACAGATAATGAGACTGAGCTTGACAGGTGTGGCGCGATTAGAAAATTTCTACATGAAGCTCATTCTGCTAGCCACTCCACAGTAAACAGACTCATTAGAACTTGCAGGTCCCTGGAGGCAAAGCATGTTTGACATTATTAATTGGCTTTTCTGTATAAGGAGTCAAATAGATGAAAAGGTTTATCAAGCTGAAATAATTAATTTTGCCTGAATTCGCTGACAGTTCATTTCTCCTGTAAAAGACCATTTTAAGGTCCTTTTTTTTTTTTTTCAAATTTCAAAGTTCAAAAGACATAATAGTGGCAAAAGTGAAGCTTTTTAGTAAATTATAATTAAAGGGAATTTAATTAACTTAGACCTGGGGAAGGGGAAAAAAGGGAGCTGCTATCTGTGTCTATACAGAGGTCTAGATGGTTGAACATATCATGACTTAATAATGCATTAATTTTAATCTAATCAAAGTATAATAAAAGAGGTAATTATATGTTTAAAAATTACCAGGCTCCAATAGTGGGATTTTTTAAACACTTAATACTTACCCAGCTTCTCGTTAGCAAAGTTATAATTGTTGTTCTCGGATTCTGCTTATTTAAAGATGGGGGGGTTACAGGCAAGAGGTTAATTGAATAAATCATTGTAAGACTCCGTGGTGAAACTATGATGAACCACAAAGTTTGCATTCCCTGGCTGCAAAAGAGTTTTCTTCCCTTTTTTTCTGTGTCTTTCTGGGTCTCTAAAAATAGCAAATTATTTCCAGCATTCCTTTATGTGAGCTCCTGAATGCTCCCACGCCCACTCTTTGCCCCACAGAGCCAAACTCCAGTTCACATGAGACTCTGCACAGTTTTCCCTCATCTTTCAAAATTTCCCACTTTTATCTCCAACAAGGCATTTTGTTCCTCCGTGAGGTGTCCCAGCCTAAAATGATGGAGGAACAGTATTTCCCTCCTTGATGAGATTGGGTGCTTGGTAAAAAGAGTCGTGATGTCTCCAAGTGGTCATAGAACAACTGGATTTTGATTTCTGTAAAGGCCAATGTTTCTGGACGTTCTATTGATTAAAGACGGAGTTCTTGGGAATGTCTTTAAGGATATAGCTGTTTTGCAGCAAAGAAGCATCTTGCCATGTAAGCCAACATAGCCGTACGAATTTTGTAGTTCAAAGATGATCCAATGTTTCCCAAATCTCTCTGACCCCGATAAATAAAATCTGGTGGGGGAGAAACAGGGCTGGGCAGAAGGGTCCTTTATGGAGAGTGGTTCTTCCATAGCCAGTGCTATGTCTGGACCGCTTCCACAGGTTTTCACTTCCTTCCGTCACAGCTCAGCCTGGGTGACCTGAACACCTTCACCCAACCTCTGTCACTCTCCACCCCACCCCATGACTGGAAACCCTAATGACAATGATGATTCATTTCAGCTTTTCATTGATGTTTTTCTAATCCAGAAATACCTGTTGGCTATGTCCCCAGAACAGCCGGATGGATCATTTATGGAGTCCCTCTGTTTATTACCCAGAACAACTAAGTGGGATTGTCCCCATATGAAAGATGAGAAAATGGAGGTTCAGAGATAGGAAAAAATTTACCTACGGTCGTGCTCTTCAGAAGCAGAGATGGTCCGCCTGATCTCAAAGCCTATGTCATTTCCATGAGAAAAGGAGAACCCACAAAGTAATAGACATCAAATTCCCAAGCTGTAAACACTTGTAACATTTACCAGAGAGTTAACATTTGGGGTAAGAAATGTCATAACCCCAAAAGCAAATATCTGCTTTCTCGCATGGAGGAATACTCAAAAAGATGTTTTAAAACAAAACAAAAAAATCCTGAGAAAGTTGAGATTTTTCCAACACTCACAGACTTAACTGTTCATCTTATTTCCCACTCCTGATTCCTTATATTAGTTCTTTAATTAACAATATATTAATGTCCAGGGGCTATTATGGTAAGACATGACTAGGGCGGGAAGAGGGAGGAGGTTATATGTGCCAAGATTCAGGGCTTGAGCTATCATCACTCACCAGCCTGTTTTCTTCTGAAGTCAATACGTTGTTCCATTTCAAACATGCTTAAAGAAAACACGAATTGATTTATTTACAATTCTGAACTACTTATCAAACGGTAATGATCACTGCCTGGTAAAACACAGGCTGAAAATATGCCATGCAATGCTTAGTCATTCTGTTGATGAAGCTCATAATTCTCCCCTATCCCTCTCATTCTGTTACTCGTGTGTGCGTGCGTGTGTGTGTGTGTGTGTGTGTGTGTGTGTCTTTATTTCTTTCTATAATTCTGCTTGATAAGACTTAGCAACCCAGAAAGGGTCTGTGTTAGTGTGGTCAGTTCCAAAGACTCCAGAGAAAGCCCACTTCTACCCAGCACCTCCCTTTCATTCATTAACCCACCAGGGGCCAAGACTAATTAGATCAGTCTGCTCATTTTGAGCTGATAATTGATTTAAATAGGTTGCTCATTTAAAATAGAAGAAAAGCCTGCTAAACATTTGGTGCTTGGATTTTTTTTTTTTTTCTTCTTTCCCTGCAACTTTCAATTGCTTGTGCAATGTAGCATAAAATGTAGCGATCTCTCTTTTCTTTTCTCTCTCTTTTTTTAAAGGGGCCATAAAATTAATTACAATAAGTAGGCAATGGGCAGGGGCAGGGGGTTAACTGATGGCTCTAATGAGCTGCCGAAGCTTCAGGAAAGCTGGGCCGCTCATGCTGTTTGTTGCCTGCACGGGGGCCTGGCTTCCAAGAGGCGCACAGCCTAAAAGGGTCCCTTCTGTACTGATTCTGTCTTCATGGCAACCAAAGTCACTTGGCTAAGCTTTGGACAAAAGAGACCTTCCTTTCCGAAGGTGGGGACATTCTGGGATTGTTTCCTTACCATTAAGCAAGAAAAGACTTTCAAGAGGCCGTTCTGTGATACCCACCACCCTCCACCCGGCCCCCGGTTTTTACAAAATTTGTGGGCAAGAAAGTTAGGAGCAACTTGGCCCCACTCTGTATTCTGAAGGCTTTCCCTTCTCAAAGGGTCTTTCATGACCCGTCCGGCACCATATTGATTTATTCCAAGTGTGGATCAAAAAAGTTTAGACTAGGCTTCTCTTTGGAAACTAAATCGTCCTGCTAGTTTATACTGTTTGGCTGACCGTATCCCTTTGACACAATGAAAAGAGCTTTTGTCTGTCGCCTGGAGGGCAAAAGGTGGTAGCAACACTTGTAATTTGCTCTTTAAAAAAAAAAAAAATGGTGTTTCCTATTACTGGAAAAAGGGAGTACAAGGCCTGTGAGGGGGGCTGGGAAGTGTTGCAAAATCCTTCAAGGTAAACAAAATTATTGGAAATAGAAAAGTTACCGCTCAGACGGCACATGCTGTGTTTTGGATGCGCGTAATAAGCATCCAACTCTACAAAACCGCATGGTCCATGTGAGAAGCAAGTGGGCTTTGGAGGCAGACAGACAACCCTGGGGTTCCACCCTGATTCAGTCATTTACGGGCTCCCGCCAGTCACGTGTCTTCTCTAAACTCAGTCCCTTTGCTTGTAAAATGGGACACAGTAAAATCTAGTTCGGAGGTGTGATGTAAGGGTTGGAGATAATGTCAGAGCCTAGCACAGGACCTCGCTCTGATAAGCACTCCAGAAATCATATTTATAAGCAAACCATTTCCTAATAACCAGAAAGGGTCACTTGTCCCTGTTTTGTTGTCTGAGGCCAGGCAGTTTGGGCGAAGGTGATAAGCGTGTTGCACACAGGGCCGGCTTCGACAGTCTTCAACTTGTGCGGTGATACAGGGCCTCACACTTAGAAGGGCCCCTACTGTTGCTGTTTTTAAATTCTTAATTTTCTGAACGGGGGGGGGGGGGGGGCACATTTTCATTTTGTACCACATCCCACAAACGATGTGGCCCATCCCGATGGCGCACTCGCCTCCGTGAATGCTGTCTGGACCATCCTGGGTATCTCGAAAAGCCTAGGACCATCCTGGGTATCTCGAAGAGCCTACTTAGGCGAGGTTATGTCTGTGGTGGTGGCCCAAGGCTTTCACACCGACACATCACATTCTTTCTGCCTCTTGCACAAATTAGAACCAGGGAGGTGTAGCCTCTCAGTTCCTGTGGGCCCAGGGCCCGACTGCCATGAAAAACTATTCAAGAGCGCATACTAGTGGCCGAAGGTCAGAATGGCCGCCCTGAAGCCCGCACGCCCCACGGAGCTGCCTCTCAGGCAGATGATAGAGTTCCCGGAGAAGAAGCCTGGAGCAGCCCTTTGTTAATTCGGCATTCATGTGGCAGATCATTTTCACCATTAATGACATAGGAATTTAGTCCCAGGTAATTTTTTTCAAAGCAACCAGTTGTGAAATATAGAGAGAAAACACTGCCAATTTCCAATCCTAATGACAGAGACACTGAGGTAAATAAGATGAATATTTATGGATACCTGATTGCCTAAATGAGTTCCCTAAGGTATGAATAATTGAATGGGCATATGCTAATTAATTGGGAAACGCCAGTAGGTAACTCCTTTTTATTTACCTTAGCCTCATTTTATTTCATTTCTCGGAACTATTATGGTTCCCAGTTACTTCCTATGCTTCAGTAAAGCTGAGCGTCGTTGAGAGAATTTTTAATAGACATCATGGTACTTATTTTCAGTAAATGTATAAGCCTAGGTGGAATATGTAATGATGATTCTTAGAACGTAGTTACTCAGAGTTCTCTACAAAAACTATCATTCACTGTTGCCTACGGCTGGCTAGTCTTTTATCTACGTCTCCTCTATTTAATCCTTACAGGTGAGGAAACTGAGACTCACAACGGTCAAGGGAATGTCTCATGGTCACGTGCTTGTAAGTATTGGAACACAGATTCAGATTTGGCCTGCTTCAAGTCACAAGTCTTTCCAGAAAGGGAGCCCAATCTGCTACCCGCAACAGAATGTTTGGAAAACGTACCCCTTTCCTTGTCATGTCGCAAGCATGTCCCACCAGAAAGTGGACCCCGTGTCTGTCAGCACACCCAGTCACACCCAGTCAAAGCACCTGTTTTTGTTTTCAGAGCCCGTGTTTTTTTAAATAGATTTGATTGGGGGGGGGGGAGCAGTTTTAGGTTTACACAAAAAATGCACAGAAAATACAGAGTTCTCGTAGTCTCCCTCTTTTCCCCACCCAGCGTCTCCTATTATTAACATGCTACATTCTTATGTTATACTTGTGGTAATCGGTGAACCACTACTGACGCATTATTATTGAGTAAAGTCCATAGTTTGGAATTGACTCTTTGCCTTGTACATTCTATGGGATGTGACAAAAATGTTCCCGTGTCCACCATTCCAGAATCATACAGAATAGGTCATGGCTCTAAGAAAGCCCTGTGCTCCCCCCGTTCATTCCCCAGCCCACTTGCCTTCTGGCTCCCATCTGCAACCCTGAGAAACCGCTCATTTTTTACTGTCTCTGTCGTTTTGCCTTTTCTAGAATGTCACAGAGTTGAAATCACGCAGTAGGCAGCCTCTCCCTTCACTTGGCAAAATGCATTTAAGGTTCCCCATGCTTTTCATGCCTTGAAAGCCCATCTTTTTCATAGCTCAATAATATTCCATTGTATGGATTGCCACAGATTATCTGTTCACCTATCAAAGGACGTCTTAGTTGCTTCTAATTTTGAGCAATTTTGAATAAAGCACTATAAATATTCGTATGCGTGCATTTGTGTGGAGAGAAGTTCTCACCTCATTTGAGTAAACCTCTAGGAGCATGATGGCTGGATGATGCGGTAAGCTTATGTCTGGTTTTGGGAAAAGCTATCAAATGGTCTTCCAAAGTGGCCGGACCCACCAGCAATGAATGAGACTCCCTGTTGTTCCACATCCTCACTCGCAATTCATGTTGCCAGTGTTTTGAATTTTAGCTCTTCTAACAGGCGTGTGGTGGTATCATGTTGCTGTTTTCACTGACCATTTATTCTTGTTCGATTAAGAGTAAACAGCTGTCTCCCACGTAGGATGTTCACATCCCTTCACGCAGACAAAACATTGCATTGAGATATACAAAGAAACACTGGCAACCACTATTTTTTTTTACTCATTCATGATGTAAAACTCTATGCTTCATTTTATTAATGGATAGAATATATTATTAACATTGACGGTGTTTATATTTTATAAATAAAAAGTATTGATCTTGTTGAGACTCACATCCTCTCATTTTTGAGCTGACGAAAACGTTCCATCCGAAGAGAACCCCACCACCACATAGATGACCCCAGATCTACGAAGATATGAAACATAGAGACCTCACAGTACTCGCAAAAATCAATCAATCAGTAAAGCTTGATTTGCATTTAACACTGAGTTTAATGTCTCAAAAGTCTGCGTTATATCTATGATGAAGTTCACCTATGCTATTTGGAACCGGATATGTCTACCAGTGTCACAAATGGAGTGTGTTCCCAGAGTTGCCATTGCCTCAATTCATCTTCATGAAGAATCAAGGTAGGTAGGTTTCCAGAATATGGTCGGAGTGGTCTTTGTTTTTCGAGGCACTTTAGCCTACACTATTCCACTCCACACGTCAACACAATGGCTAGTGTTGTTTTTGGACTCCATATCAAAACCAGTTTTTGAGTATGGCTAAGATCGTTGTCGAACTGGCAATCCTTGTAAAGCTGGCTTGGTTCTTACCCTCTTTCTGTAGATTAAGGAAACTCAATCTTAGAAAATTTACATAATCTGCCAAATGTCACCTCAGTTCATAACTGGCAGAACCATGATTCACATTCAGGTTCAGATACCAGAGCCAGATCCCTTACCCATTAGATTATCCTGCCCCAAATCATCTATGTGCTTCATGTAAGGCCTGTGCCGATATGACCTAGAGAAAAAACTGCCAAGTTTAGCAAAGAGAAAACCAGATGGTGGGCAGCAGCACCCATGTAGATCTTTGTTTTAAAATGCAAATAGGTGCTCTTTTCGGAAGCAATGTATCTGTAGGGCAAACGCTAGCAAAAATTCTAATTGCTACATATTCTGTGTGTTTGATGGGAAATACTAAATATTCGCCATCTACACGGAGAAGATATGAACTTAGAAAACCATATTTGTAAAAATATCACTTTTCACATCATGAAGTTAGTGTGAGAGCCTGTCAAAACACACAAAACAAGTTGATACACTCAGTAGAGGAAGAAATGGAAGTTTGAAAATCATTAATGGGCCGGATCCTTCAAAACGAGATACTGAAAAACACTCTCTTCAGTGTGACAATTGAAATTCCAGAACACTTTAAGAACGAAGATCAAAAAGCTTAGGAAGGATTTTACCTCCGTTCCTCCTTACTCTTTTCCTTCCTTCTCTTCCTTCGAAAATAGGAGAGGTTATTAAGGGTTGCACAAATGAAATAATCAACTCTAGAACCAATTCTAACCACTGTTAGAAATAACAGCTCGGAAGAAAGTGAAAAAGAAAAGTAGTTTCATAAACTGTAGGAGAGCCTGTAATATTCTTGAAATATGTAGTTTGGGCTGGTCAGAATTTTACATTTGGACCCCCTGCAGAAAACTCAATGAAGCATGGTGATGGTATGTGGTGGTCAGCCTGCAGTATGGTTTCGAATAATTCAGTATTTTCTGGTCTTCTCTCCTTTGTATAGTCTCCTTAAAAGCCTATGACCAGCAGAAAAAGGGGGAAGTGATGGTTTGATTTCTTAGGCTGAGTCATAACAGGCATGGAATCCTCTGCCTTGTTCTCTTGGATCCTTTGCTCTGAGTGAAGCCAGCCACCATGTTGTTAGGATACTCAAGAAACCCTATGGGCAAGCCCATGTGGCACTGAGAAGGAACTGAAACCCCCTACCAATAACTAGCACCAACTTGCCGGCCACATGAGGGAGCCACCTTGCAAGTGGGGCCGCCAGCCCCAGTCAAACCTTCAGATGACTGCAGCCCCAGCTGACATCTGATGATAACCTCACAAGAGATCCCAAATCAGAACAACCCAGTCACGCTGCCTTTGAACTTCTAACCCACAGAAACTAAGAAATGATAAATGACTATTATTGTTTTAAGTCACTGAGTGTTAGGGTGATTTGTTATGCGGCATTAGAGAACTAATTCTGTCACTTAAGTTTGGTAGGTTATCAGGTTGGTGAAAGGAGAGAAAAGGAAGGGAAGAAAGACAAGAAATAGAACATTTCTAGGAGCATTTTGGTTTTAGCAATCAAGCATTTCTCCAAGTTTATGGTCTTTAGAAAATAGTAATAATAATGAAGCCATTCAATTACACCTAAGAGCAAACATGTCCAAGGTAGGGAGGAAGCATGGCTAATTGAGGATGTCAGAATGAAACAGATGCACCTGCCAGGCATGGGATACAGATTGTGGTGTTATTGCTTTCTCCTGTGGGAAAAAGACAAGTTCCAAAAATGCTTTGCCAGCACGAGGACCAGGACCTAAAGCAAGACTTGACATAAACACTTCCTCCTAGGTGTGATCAGAAGGATGCTAGGTGAAATCACTTGCCCTTGTGATCAAAGCAACAACAACAATCATACTAGCTAACATTTCTTTAATGTTTATTTTGTGGACAAGCACTGTTAATCCCTTTACAGGTATGAACTCATGTTCTCAATTTAACTAACTTAATTAATAACCCAAACATCTGTCCCTTTACCATGATAGATTCCTTTATTTGAGGTCTGATCTCATTTCAGTGTTGAAGAATACCCCCCTTATCACAGAAGAGGACTCCTCTAATTACCACCGTCCACACGCCCACTGTATGCCCGGAGCTGCGCTTCATGTTTTGCACAACAGCATCCCTGTGTACCATTGCGTAGGTTATGCAGATATACATATGGGTCCAATTCCACACATTAACATATCTCATCCTCCCAGAAACCCATGGCAGTGTTATTATCTTTATTTTACAGAATAGAAAACCTTGAGTCAGAAAGGTGAAATCACTTAATACGACGTCATAACATAAATGGTAGAAATAGAATTTAATACCCCCAAGTTTTGTATCCCCAAAATATATGCCCTTTCCTCTCTAGCATGTGGATTTAACAAGAAAAAGACATGATAGACAGGAGTCTCATTTAAACAGGGGCTAGTTTTTGAGGTCAGCCACATAGATGAATATGTTTTAGTCTAAATTGTTCATGAAAATAAGTTAAATAGTTTTCTCAGTTAAATGATGTGGCAATACCCTTTCCCACCCCCGCCCGAAGAATTTTAGCGACTTAAAACAATAACCAGTTCGGTTTACTTATGATTCTTAAATTTGGTTAGGGCTCAGCGGAAGGCTAACATTTGGTGTTAGCCGGGCTCAGATGGGTGGCGCTTTGCTCACGTGGTATAGACGTACGGTGCATGCAACTACACTTAGCTGAGGTTCAGCTGGGGGCCTTGTGCTACCGTTTATAGCCTGTGTCTCCATGTGGTCTATCACAATTCAGTGACTTAACCCAAGATCCTTTACATGACAGCTGAATTAGAGGTTGACAGTGGAAGATATAAGATATTGTAAGGCCTTGGCTTGGTAGTTCAAGAGCATCATTTCAACTGTATTCCATTATTTACAAGTTATAAGACCATCCCAGATGAAGGGAAGGGGAAATGCACTTCACCTCTAGATGGAAGGGTGAGTATGTGTGTGTAAGAAAGAACATGTGTTTTTTTCTTTCTTGGTCATTTTCGAAAATGATCTACCATAGTATATCCTCCGACAACAACCTTTCATGTCTCTCTCACATGCAAAACACATGCACTCCTCCTTCAAGAATCTCATTTCATTATGGCAGTAGGTCCAAGTTCAAATCGTCATTTGAATCAGGTCTCCATGTGTATGAGGCTCCTTGCTGCAACACTCTTGATATGGAGATCAGTACACTAAAAAAAGGTGTTATTTGCTCTCAAATGTCCAACATACAACTGTAAGACGTGGATTGGGCAACTGTACTAGATACTCTCATTCAAAATGTAGAAAATGCGTGTGCATGGGGGGCTGAGTCAGTTAAGCATCCGATCTTGGCTCAGGTTATGATCTCACAGTTTGTGAGTTTGAGTCCTGGATCGGGCTTTCTGCTGTCAGCACAGAGCCCACTTCAGATCCTCTGTCTCCCTCTCTCTCTGCCCCTCCCCCACTTGCTCTCTCTCTCAAAAATAAACATTTAAAAAAATTTTTTTAAATAAGAAAATGTAGAAAATGGGCTGATGTCAGCAAAACGGTAAACTGGAAGTTTCAAGCCCTTATTTCTCCAAAAGAAACCTCAACAAACAAACAAAAAATAGAAACTCACTGACCTAACCTTATGGGAGTTCTAGAAAACAGTAAAATGCAACCAAGCATATGCCTAATGAAGAAAAATCCACATTCAAAATGATAGGAAAATTTCACAGTGTTCATACTCAAACTTTCCCCACCCCTTCTCTGCATGGCATGATCTTGGTCAGAAAGAGGCATAGTTCACAACGTCCTCTCTTGAACTAGAGAGAGCAGAGTATATCGTTCTTGCAACGTTTTAACCTGTCTGGGGACAGCCTGAAGAACTGGTCTGTGTCTTGCCCAACTCAGATCTTAGGTAAGGAAGACTGGTGATGACTGCTTGTGAAAGCTGCAGAGGGACTATGGGCCCACATAAGCCTGGGCGAAAGATTATGGGTAGAGACATACATTAGACCACATAAGGCCCCAAGGAGGATCTGGGTGAGATTTGGGGGAAATTAAGACATTCAAAAGAGGGATTTTTAATGGAAACTGAGAGAACCATGTGTAAGCCCAAGCAAGACACATGTTCGGAAAGGACCTGAGAAGACCATAAGGTTTCGCCTCAGGCTGATTCCTAGGCTCAGAGCATGCCCTGCTACTCAGTGAATGACTACCCAGGCACAAAGCCAGCCCGTAAAAATGTGGAGAAGCGGCTGCTTTTTACAAATATCCAAATTTCAGCAACAGAAAAAAAAAAATCACAAGGTATACAACAAAATGGCAAACCATGGTCCATTCAAAAAAATTAATCGGTAAAAAATCATCCCTGATAGAGCACAGACATCAAACAAATACAGCAAAACAGCGCTCTTAAATATGCTTAAAGAGCTAAAGCCAGCACAACCTAAATGAAATCAATAAGACAACGTATGAACAAATTAAGAATAGCATCGGAGAGTTGCTTATTAAAAGAACCAAGACTGCAAAACTGAAAAAAAAAGGGAATAACTGAACTCCAGTAGTCACTAGAGGAACTCAACAGCACTGGAGCAGGCAGTAGAAAGAATAAGTGACCGTAAGACAGGAAAACTGAAATAATCAAGCCTGAGGCACAGAAAGAATGAAGGAAAGCGAACAGACCCCCCCCCCAAAAAACATATGGGATATCGTGAAGCAGCACAATGTGTGCATTATGGGAGTTGCAGAAGGAGGGGGAAGGGCAGAGAGATTATTTGAAGAAATAATGGCCAAAAAACGTTTTAAGTTTGATCAAATACATGAATTTACAAGCCCAAGAAGCTCAAGAAACTCCACGCAGGACAAATTTCAGAGGTCCACAATGAAACACGTTATCATCAAAGTGTCGAAAGAGAAAGCGAATCTTGAACACAGCAAGAGAGACGTTAACGTGTCAGGTTTGAGGGATCCATAAAAATATTAGTGGCTAATTTATCAGAAGAAATCTTGCAGGCCAGAAGGCAGTGGGATGATCTATTGAAAGTGCAGAGGAGGGGTGGAAATCTGTCAGCCAAAAATTCTATATTTAGCAAAAGTATCCTTCAAAAATGAGGGGAAAAACAAAAACAAAAACTAAGAGAGTTTATTAACATCCAACCCACCCGATAAAAAAATGCTAACGAGAGTCCTCCAGCTTGAAATAGGGATGGTAGGCCAGACCCTGAGGTCATGAAAACACAAAGATCTTTAGTCAAGGTAAATAAATGGGCAAATGTAAAAGCTGGTCTTACTGCAATTTTGGTTTGTACGTCCACATTTTATATTCTTCAGAATTTAAAAGACAAATGCAAAAAATTATAATAAATCTGTGTTAGTAGGTATACAATGTATCAAGTTGTGATTTCTGACCTAAGTAATATAAGTGGAAGAGAAAGGAACTATAGAAAAGTCGAGTTGTCATATGCAACTGAAGTTAAGCTGGTACAATTAAAATTATGTTAAAAATTCAGAATGTTATATGTAATTGCCATGATAACCACCAAAAAATTATAGAATATACACAAAGGGAAATGAGAAGAGAATGAAAATATGATACTACAAAAAATCAACCAAACACTAAAGAAAGTGGTAGTTGAGGAGATAGGGACAAAAAGCTATTAGACATGCAGAAAACAAATACCTAAATAGCAATGTAAGTCTTTTCTTTCTTTATCTGTAGCCACTTTAAAAATAAATGAATTAGGGGCACCTGGGCGACTCAGTCGGTTGAGCGTCCGACTTCAGCTCAGGTCAGGATCTCACATTCCGTGAGTTCGAGCCCCGCATCGGGCTCTGGGCTGATGGCTCAGAGCCTGGAGCCTGCTTCCGGTTCTGTGTCTCCCTCTCTCTCTGCCCCTCCCCTGTTCATGCTCTGTCTCTCTGTCTCAAAATAAATAAACGTTAAAAAAAATTAAAAAAAATAAATGAATTAAATTTCCCAATTAAAAGGCAAAGATTGGCAACATGGATTTTTTTTTTAATGATCCAAGTGTACACCATCTATAAGCGACTCACTTCAGATCTAAAGACAAAAATAGGTTGAAAGTGAAATGATGGAAAAGGATATTCCGTGCATACAGTACCCAAAAGAGAGCTGAAGTGACTATACTAAGATTAGATGAAATAAGCTTTAAGTCAAAAACTGTTAAATGAACAAAGGAGAACATTATATATTGATAGAAGAGTCAATACAGCAAGAAAATATAATTATTAACATATATGGGCCAAAACTTTGAGCTCTGAAATATATAGGCAAACACTGGCAAATGGAAAGGAAAAACACAGATGTCTATATTAATAGTTGAAGACTTCAATACCCTACTTTCAATTAGAGAAAGATCAGACAGAAGACCAATAAAGAAATAGAGAAATTGAGAACACTGGAAGTCAATTAAAACCAATGGACACTTACAGAACACTCCACCCAACAACAGAGGCATACACATTTTTCTCAAGTCTATGTGGAACATTCTCCAGGATAGAGGGGCCACAAACAAGTCTTTCTTTTTTTTTAAGTTTCATTTTATTTATTTTTGAGAGAGAGAGAGAGAGAGAGAGTGAGCAGGGGAGGGGCAGAGAGAGGGCTCTGTCAGCACAGAGCCCGATGTGGGACTCAAACTCACAAACTGTGAGATCATGACCTGAGCCTAAACCAAGGGTCAGATGCTTAACTAACTGAGCCACCCAGGCGCCCCCATAAACAAGTCTTAATACATTTTAAAAGGCTGTATTATGAGACACATCTTTTCTGATCACAATGCAATGAAACTAGAAATCAACAAGAGAAGGAAAGGTGGAAAATTTACAAACATGTGGAAACTAAACAACACAGTATTAAATAACCAGTGGGTCAAAGAAGAAATCACATGGGAAAATTGGGAAATACCTTGAGGCAAATGAAAACAAAGACAAAACACACCAAAACTTATCAAATGCAGCTAAAGCAGTGCTAAGAGGGAAATTTATAGTTGTAAATACTCACATTAAAAATGAAGAAAGATCTCAAATTAACTACTTAACTTTACATACTAAGAGACCAGAACCCGAAGCTAGTGGAAGGAAAAACAATAATAAAGATCAGAGTAGAGATACATAAAATAGAGAATAGGAAAAAAAAATAGAAGAGGACCAATAAGACTAGCCATATGTTCTTTGTAAATGTCACCAATAGGATAAACCTTTAGCTAGATCAAGTAAGCACATAAAAAGAGAGAAGTTTAATTACTAAAATCAGAAATGATAGTGGGAACATTACTATCGATGTTGCAGAAATAAAAATGATTATAAAGTACATAACCATAACTACCCTGAACAATTGTTAGTAAACAAACTGGATAAGCAAGATGAAACAGACAAATTCCTAAAAATACACAATCTACCAAGACTGACTCATGAATAAATAGAAAATCTGATTGACCTGCTCAATCAATTCAATTCACTGCTGAATCTGCCAAACGTTTAAAGTAGAATGAATACCAATCCTTCTCAAATTCTTCCCCAACACTTTGGAGGGGAGAACACTTTTAAACTCATTGTATAAAGCCAGCAATATCCCGGTGCCAAGCCAGTCAAAAAAACTACTACAAGAGAGAAAGCTGTATACTGGTATCCCTTATGAATACTGATGGAAAAATCTTCCAAAAAAAGATACTAGCAAATGAAATTTAGCAGCATATTACAAGGCTTACACACCATGACCAAGTGTGATCTATTCCTAAATTGCAAGAATGGTTCAATATACAAAAATCAACTAATATTATACACCACATTAACAGAATAAAGGAGGGGGGAGCATGATTATCTCAATTAATACAGAAAAAGTATTTAACAAACTTCAGCACTTTTTCGCGATCAAAACCCTCAATAAACTAAAGCTAAACTAAACCAAACTAAACTAAACTAAACTAAACTAAAAATAGAAGAAAACTATCTCCACATAATAAAGGCTATATATGAAAAACCATAGCAATCATCATATACTCAATGGTGAAAAACAGAAAGTTTTTCCTCTAATATCAGAAACAGCACAGGGATGCCCATTTACAACACATGGTGTTAGAAGGTTTAGCCAGAGTAATTAGACCACAAAAAGAAACAGAAGCCATCCAAATTAGAAAGAAGTAAAATTATCTCTTTTTTGTAGATACAGATCTTTGGGTAGAAGAGCCAAAGATTCCACCAAAAAAATTTTTGAATTAATAAATAAATTCATCAAAATTTCAGAACACAAAATTAATATGCAAAATCAGTTATGTTTCTATACACTAATAATGAGCAATTTGAGAAGAAAATTGCAAAACCAATTCCATTTACAATAGCATTAAAAACAATACTTATGGGTGAACTTAACTAAGAAGACAAGAGTCCTGTACGTTGAAAACGATAAAACATGGCTGGAAGAAATTAAAGAAGACTTAAGCAAATGGAAAAACATCCCATATTTTAGAAGACTTAACATTTTAAGGATGACAAACCACCAAAGCAATCTATAGATTCAATGTAATCCTATGTCAAAAAACCATGACAATTGTGTAATTCAGTAAAAGTCATCCTAAAATCCATCTGGAACCCAAGGGGGCACTGAATAGCTAAAACGATCTTGAAAAAGAACAGAGTTGGAGGGTTCACACTTCCTAATTTCAAAGATACAATAATAGTAATAATAATAATAATAATAATAATAAACAGGAGTGTAGTATTGGCATAAAGACAGACATGGATATGGAACAAAACAGAGAGCCAAGAAGTCGTCAAATGATTCTTAACTTATTATTTATTTAACTTTATTTTTTTCCCACCTTTCTTGAGGTATAATTGACCAAAAAAAAATGTGTATACTTAAGAAGTACAATGTGATGATTTGATATAAATATACATTGTGAAATGGTTACCACAAACAAGCTAATTGACACATTCGTTACTTCACATAGTTACCTTCTGGGTAAGTGTGGGTAGTGTGGGTAGTGAGAACACTCTAGATCTCCTCTCTTAGCAAATTTCAAGTATACAACACCTTTTTTTTTTTTTTAACGCAGTCACCATGCTGTATATTAGATTCCCCAGAACTTATTCATATTATAACTGAAATTTTAAACCTTTGGCCAATATCTCCTTATTTGGTCTAATACAATCCCCTTAAAAATTCTGTGGGTTTTCTGTTATCTGGTTCATTCTATGCCTCAAAACCACATCCATAATTCATCCTGAGACAGATATCTCTGCTGAGAGACACCGTCTTAAGATTTTTAGAGGTGCTTTTGCTCAGCTGGAAGGGTCTACAAGCACCACTTTAAATCTGTCAAAAAAGAGTCTTTCAGCTACACTACTGATTTAATTTTGACCCAAAGGACACTTTTACTGGAAGTACTCTAGACCTGTTCTTTTCCATGAGTCCATTTCTTCCTTTGAAAATGTTTTGTCAGCTGGAGAAAATGTTCTAAGTCTTCTGTATCCTAAATTATGCTTGAAAACCAAACGGTTCATTTTTAACTCAATTTTCTCTTGCAACCTTTTATTATATGTTTCTAAAAGGAACTATTGGTATTTTCAACAGTCTGCCTGGAAATACTCTCAGCTAGATCCACAAGTTCACGTGATAATTCTTCCTTTTCCGAGTTACCCCAGGTGGCAGGTCTGTTCATACTTGTTCCATTTCATGATATTGGTCCCTTTCCCACCCCCACCCCCCCCCCAGCCTTTAATAACAGTGTCCACACTGAATGTTCACCATTTTCTAGCCTTCATGAAGAATCTTTTTGCTACCTTTCCGCCATCTCCTTGCCGCCATGACAGCCTCCTCTTATATTTTGTCCCACGTGTTGACGTTTCTGTGATGGTAACAACCCCTTTTGGGGCAAATCTGTTTCAGTTATCATTGCATACGAAAGCACCTTCAAAAAACTTGGTTTCTTAAAACGATAGTGATTTACTACTGCTTATAATTCTGCAGGTTGTCTGGGCTCAGCTGGGTGGTTCTGCTCCATGTTATGTTAGCTGAGATTACTCACACAGCTGCTTGGGGTGGATCACCCGATAAGGTCTGCCTCATTTATCTGACATTTGACGCTGGCAACAACGGAAGTGCCTCATTCCTCCCCCATATGGACTCTCTTCTTCTGTAGTCTAGACTAACTTCTTTATGGAATGATGCCTGGGCTCCAAGAGAGCAAAAGTTGAACCTGCCGGGTCTCCTAAAGGCTAGTCCTGGAATCAGCACTTTTACCACGTTCTCTCCATCAAAGATATTCACAAGGCTACTACAGTTTCAGTGAAAGGGTAGACCACAACCTAATGAAAACAATCACTTCTACTCCCCCCCTTTTTTTTTTTAATGTTTATTTATTTTTGAGAGAGAGAGAGAGTGAGACGGAGCATGAGCGGGGAAGGGCCAGAAAGAGGGAGACACAGAATTGGAAGCAGGCTCCAGGCTGCGAGCTGTCAGCACAGAACCCGACGCGCGGCTAGAACCTCGGACAGTGAGAACCTAACCCGAAGTCGGTCGCTCAACCGACTGAGCCACCCAGGCGCCCCGTCTCAGTTCTACCACCTTAACTATAGAATGCACCCTTATTTATATACAACTATGACACAGTATGATTTTTTTTTATCAATTAGTGGTGTTTATTTTATAAGCTTATTGAAAGAGCTCTTTTAGACATATTTACTCAGATTTTTATTGTGCAGACAAAAAAAAAAATAAAAGTGAAATAGTGAAAACATTCCAAATTTTATTCATATTGAGAATCTGACTTGAGGGTCAACATTCGTGTTTATCCACACAATATCATCAAGTACATCTGATGAGACAGCATGTCTCAAAGAGTGTTCCACTATTATGTCTAGAATTTTATTCCAAGCTGCTAACGCATTCTTGAAGTTTTCTTGCTGACATTTTCTTGATTGAATAAGAGGCAGCTTGAATCATTTACATAAGCCCTTATTGCTTTGAATTTCCTTCTGAGGCTTGGCAATCCCTCTCGTGTTGCACTGCTTGGCTTATGATAGACAATGCTTTGCACATCCCTCCAGGGACAGCTTCATTTTCTTGTGGGTCCCTTCTTTTCTGAGACCCCATAAAGCACTTGGGTTTCATTTTTGCAAGAAGATGTGGAACTGTGGCCATCGGCCAACGGTATTTGCTTTTTGTCCCACTGCTTTGTTTTCACGCTTTCTGCCTTCGCTGCAACCTTTCGTAGCCAATGTCAAAAGATAGTGCTATCTTTTAAAATATATTTAAATAATAATTAAACTCCGTAAACGTAGTTCCATCAACGCACACAATTCAACTGAAGTGAGGATAGTGATAACCCAGTTTACGCTTTTGCAGTTAAAGGCAACTATGTCTTGAAGGCTACCCGGGTGATGGTGCCAAGTGCCATAGATTGCAATGTTCATCTCAATTTTGGAGATGTCTAAATGTAGAAAAAAGTATGGTATTTATTGTGTTCCTCCTAGGTATTTAGTGGTGTGCTAGAGGCTGTCTAATAAATGCATTTAAACGTTTAAAACATAGTGCTGATCTCGAGAGATTTAACATAAAGAATTGCCCAAATGAAATAGACAACCATGACAAATAACACAGAATAAATTTAAAAACAAATCGCAGGAAAAGTAAGGGCTCTAGAAACAGCAGGGCACGTTAGAGCTTGAAGAGATATGAATAGTGGAGGCCCTTCCTAGCACCTCTACTTTATATTACCCCTCCATAGCTTTTCCCCATTTCCTATTTTTTAACTTTTCCTTACTAATGTAGAGAAAGAACATTTTAGTATATTCAAAATATCAACACTTTGTAAGTTATATGTGTTGAAGTATCTTGTTCTAGGGTGTGTATGTTTTGTCTAGAAGTCTTCGATCATACAGAAGTTCACGACAGTAGCACAGTAAAATGAATCCATGTTTTCCTCTGTGACACAAATTTTCGCCCTGTTTGAGAAATACTTTGCTGCTGGATATTCTCCCATATCTTCTGAAAGTTTTTCATTTTGGCTTTTCATATTTAGGTTCTTAAAATATCTGGAATTTGGGTTTTGTGTATGGTGTGAGGTAGGGATTGATTTTTTTTTCCATATGAATGACTAATTATCCCAAGATAGTTTATCAAAAATCCATCCTTCCTCACACCCCTCATTTAGGGGTATGCTCAATTTAGACAGCACAATTTGCTGCATAATAATCTGACTTATTGAAAAATATAATTATCTCTTGAGAACTTAAAGTAGTAATCAAATTATATTATGTAAGTACTGAGATAGGAGTGGAATATACTCTAACCTGGTATTTCTTAACGTTTTGATGTTAGAAATAGTTTCTTTGAGAGAGAGAGAGAGAGAGAGAGACAGAGAGAGAGAGAGAAAGTGGGGAAGGGGCAGAGGGAGAAGGAGAGAGAGAATCCTAAGCAGGCTCCACACCCAGCAAAGAGCTCATTGAGGGGCTCAAACCCACAAACATGAGATCATGGCCTAAGCCAAAATCAAGAGTCAGATGCTTCACTGACTGACCCACCCAGATGCCCCTAAAAACAGGTTCTGATTAAAGCTCTGGCCCTCTTTAAATAGAAAACATCGCACAAATACATTAAAAAAGTTTCATGCTATTTCAAGAGTTCACAGATCACTTGAAGCTTATCGACGGACCCCATGCTCCTTGATTTTGAGCGGGGAAATTGGGGGAATGGTGGCATATGACCCCAAAACTCACAGATACTCTACATCAGAGCCAGAAGGAGTGTCTAGGCCTTTGTATCTCTACTCTGTAGCACTCCACATGTATACTTACAGTTGTGCCATTAAAGAAGCACAGAGAAACACTACAAATTTGTGATCATGTACTCAAAACAAGCAAAGAGTTTGTGCCAAAACATCCAAATAGTAGTATGACTTTCATGCTTGATTTAAATCTAACAGTTCATCGTAAATGACAGAGGGAACTGCACAGTTGTAAAGAACAAATTGAACTCGAGAAAGAGAATTAACGTTAATTTGTTCATTAAGTTCCGTTCCCCATTTAGTCAGAAGGTCTCTAGAAACAGGTTGTTTCTAGACTGATTTATGGCTATGGCACCCTATAAATAATCATTGGAATCCCTAATTTGTTTGTTATATGCAGATTACCTAGGTGAGCTTATTAAAGATAAGGTTGGCCTGGCATCAAATGTAATTCAGGACAAGCCAAGAAAGATGAGGGTGCTTCGTGATTGATGGAGCCAGGAAGTTGAAAGTCAGCAGCTAGACAGATCGATGTGCTCAGCGGGACATTTTGAATCAAGAGCCATCACACACAGTGTAGAAAGCTCAGTTAATAAATTAAGCAAGAAAAGAATGATCTGACTTTGGAGGGATAAAATGATAGGAACTTCATCCAGGATATTAGAGAAATTTGGGATTAAAGGTATTTTCCTGAAGCACCTGGGTGGCTCAGTTGGCTAAGCATCCTACTCTTGATTTCAGCTCAGGTCATGATCTCACTGTTTAGGAGTCGGGCTCTGCGCTGACAGCGCAGAGCCTGCTTGGGATTCCCTCTCTCCCTCTCTCTCTGCCCCTCCCCTGCTCTCTCAAAAAAAAAAAAAAAAAAAAGAAAGAAAGAAAATTAAAAAAATAAAGTTTCCTTGCCTCTGAAGATGGTAAAAAAATGAAAGGCTGTGGAAATAAACCCAGTTGGTCAGTGATTAAGGATTGATGGTTATGACAAACCTATTGGTGGTTTTGGCAATATCAATCCAGGTACTTCTCTAGTTTTATCACTCTGGGAGAAAAGAGTCAAAATACTCATCTCTCGGCTGAGCCCAAACTGTCACATCAACAAAGCTCCAGTTCCCATCAAGCTGGATTGATTCAAGGCTATACCCAGAGAAGCTTCTTGGCCTCCATAGCCTCTGACATAGTTGCTAATTAATCCAGTGAATCTGGGTCACTGAAAGAACGAAGCTACATCTCCAGGGAAGCGATTCTGTGGGTTTGACAACCAGATTTCTCAGAGCCACTCATTAGCTTCTGTATCTTCTATAGGACGGAGAAGTTTCAATGTCTTCCAGCCCACAGGAATAAATTCCATCAGGCCATTTTTGTGGTGCTTTGTCTCGCTTTTTTTTTTTTTTTTTTCTTCCCAGCATCCCAGCCAATCAGAGAGTGACTCCCAGGCCTCTGTTCTTTCTCTCTCACAGCATCGTCCCTCCTCCTGCAGGGTCCTGGTCCCTCCCATGTTTCCCCTCCCTTTTCGAAACTCCTCCCTCTACCTGCTTCCACCACCACTCAGTCATCCTCTCGTTCTACAGTTTGTCGGGGGATTCTGCTCAAGGCTTTTGTGTTTCACTTGGAAGCCTTGGCTAGACATCAGCAGTAACAGCAGTGCTAACAGTGGTCACAGTAGCAGTAGTTACAGAGATGGCAGTGGTGGTATTTATTTGTGTGGAGAGCCAGTGGGGGTAAAATCATGCTCTTATAAAGGTTTTCAACCCCTTTCTCATTGTTATCCCTTTCATCTTCCCAGAAGTTAACCTCACACATTTTTTTTTAATTTTTTAACATTTATTTATTTTCGAGAGAGAGAGACAGAGACAGAGTGTGAGTGAGGGAGGGGTAGAGAGAGAGGGAGACACAGAATCCCAAGCAGGCTCCAGGCTCCGAGCTGTCAGCACAGAGCCCGATGTGAGGCTCGAACTCACGAGCTGTGAGATCATGACCTGAGCCTAAGTCAGATGCCCAACAGGTTGAGCCACCCAGGCGCCCCGAGGGTTATCCTAAATTAACGAACTACCGAGCCTTGAGAACAAATCAAGTCTCAGGGGAGTCCAGAGAAATATGAACTGAGGCCCCCAACCTGAAAAGGCTTCCAAAGAGCTCTTTCAAAAGTCAATGGGCCAAAAGTCAAGGTGAACACACTTCAGGGTTGTAAAATTTTAGAGAAAGTAGAGACAATGCCCTGTGGTGGTCCGAGGAGGTTTCTGAAATTGGCAGAGCTCTGCCCGGCAATGGAGATGGGATTGGCCATTCCTGATAAAGGAACACAGTGAGGGGAGGCGCAGATATGTGGGAAGGGGCCAAAGTGAAGAAGAAGGACCAAAGATCCAGGCCTACTATGACTGGAAATTACAAAAGATATGATATGAAAATGAGTTATTTTCTAATAAAGCCACAAGTGCTTCTAAATTATATATATATATGTGTGTGTGTGTGTGTGTGTGTATATATGTATATATGTATATATATATATACCCACTATATATATGCACTATGCATAATATATATAAATACTATATTTATAATACATATGGCATATATTACGCATAGTGCATATATATAGTGGGTACATATGTTTATATTATATATACCTCAGTCATTAATTCAGTGTGTAGAAAATGCTATTATTTGGAATTCAGAATACTTTTGCTTTCTTACTAAGTTTTTTAAAAGTTTATTTACTTTGAGAGAGCATAAGTAAGGGAGGGGCAGAGGGAGAGGAAGAGGGAATACCAAGCAGGCTCTGTGCTATCAGCACAAAGCACTACTTGGGGCTCAATCTCATGAACCGTGAGGTCATGACCTGAGCTGAAATCAAGAGTCGGACACTTAACTGACCGAGTCCCCCAGGCACTGCTGTATTTGGCATTTTGTGCTATATTTTAGGTAATTTTTCGGATCTGGCTTCAAATTACTAGTTCTTTATGTGTGCGTGAGACATATACAGTTTACTGTTTAGTAGGTCCATCGAGACTTCTTATATTCCAATTATTTTAGTTTTCATTTGTAGGCTATCGCTTTAATTTTTTGCCCAACTATTCCTGCTCATTTTTTTATAATATTCCATTATTGCCTTACAGATTTAATCCTTTAGTTCTGGATATATTAAACATGAATTTTAAAGTTCCTTTCTTCTTTCTTATTGCCTACCATTTGGGGCTGTGACCTTTTCTCAGCTGCTGCAAGAAGTTATACATTGTATCTCCCCATGTGCTTTGTAATTCCCATCCAACAGCCAATCCACAGGCATTATCTTCCGGGTTTGGAGGGGTGTCCTCTGTCCCCAGGGTCATGCTGGGAGACCTGTGCGGTGGTTTCATTGTTGGTTAGCCCGGAGATCTAAAGATTAAGCCAGTTTCATGTTTACTTCTTAGTTCAGGGTCTTTCCAAATGTTGAGTTAGGCAGAGAACTAAGCATCGCATTTCTAAATGATTAATGTAGGCTTGAGACCTGAAGTTTTTCTCTTTCCTGGCTTCCCTAACGTGCACAGGGCTGCAACCTTCATTCTTTCTCTGCGTGGTTTCAGTCACCCTAGCGGTGTGCCTTAAAACAATTTATTTTAGGGGCGCCTGGGTGGTGCAGTCGGTTAAGCGTCTGACTTCAGCCAGGTCACGATCTCGCGGTCCGTGAGTTCGAGCCCCGCGTCAGGCTCTGGGCTGATGGCTCAGAGCCTGGAGCCTGTTTCCCATTCTGTGTCTCCCTCTCTCTCTGCCCCTCCCCCATTCATGCTCTGTCTCTCTCTATCCCAAAAATAAATAAACGTTGAAAAAAAAATTAAAAAAAAAACAATTTATTTTATTCTTTTTATTGTTTTATTGTGTTTTATTATTCATTAGTTTATTCTCTCTCACAAATCCATAGGTTGACTGGGCTTAGCCGGCTGGTTCTTTTGTCCCGGGGGCTGCCAGCTTATCCCGGTGGCGCTGCAGTGTCTGGAGCCTTGATGGGTTGGCACGTCCGAGAGGACTCACACATCTGACGCTTTTGCGTTGTCCTCTGGAAGACTGGGCTCAGCCGCAGGGTTCCTTGGCTTGATGTGGTATTAGCAAGGCCTGCAGTTATCTGGAGGCTTGGCTGGGCTGGAACATCCTAGAAGGCTGGTTTTACTTGGCTGGAAGTCAGTGCTGGCTCCCAGCAGAGAATGGAGCCGGGCTGTGGATCAGGGTGTCTCCGTCTTTTTCTCCACGTGGCCTCGTCATGTGGCTTGGGTTCCTCAGGGCGTGACTGCTGGGTTCCAACAGAAGGTGTTCTAAGTGGCGAAGGGGGAAGCTGCAGATACTTTAAAGCCTAGACCCAGCAGATCTCAATGTTGCCACGTTCTGTTGGTCAGGAACAGGCCACAGGGCTAGCCCAGATTCAGAGATAAGGGGAGCAGATTCTACTGCCCCTTGGCAAGAGGCGGAAAAGAACCGTGGTCATCTTTAAGTTTCTGAAGTTGTTATAGCAAAGGCTCCTCAAATAGCTCCTTAAAGATGTTTGGTTTTCATCCTTTTTTTAAATTAAAAGAAAATTTTTTTAATTTATTTTTGAGAGACAGAGACAGAGAACGAGCAGGGGAGGGGCAGAGAGAGAGGGAGACTCCGAATCTGCAGCAGGCTCCAGGTTCTGAGCTGTCAGCACAGAGGCTGATGTGGGGCTCGAACTCATGAACCGTGAGATGGTGGCCTCAGCAGAAGTCAGATGCTTATCGGACTGAGCCACCCAGGCACTCCCGTTTTCATTCTTTTTTTTTTTTTAATTTTTTTTTTAACGTTTATTTATTTTTGAGACAGAGAGAGACAGAGCATGAACGAGGGAGGGTCAGAGAGAGAGGGAGACACAGAATCTGAAACAGGCTCCAGGCTCCGAGCAGTCAGCACAGAGCCCGACACGGGGCTCGAACTCACAGACCGTGAGAACGTGACCTGAGCTGAAGTCGGACGCTTCACCGACTGAGCCACCCAGGCGCCCCACCCCCGTTTTCATTCTTATAGGATAGGTCCAAGGATAGACTCTCCAGGACTTGATGGCCACTTTATGTCACCAGCAACCCAGACTCCTGATTACAGATGGTTGCAAAAACCCCAGCCACTACAACTAATCTTGCGGCAGAAATAAAGGGGTAGAGCCGACAGGCAAAATGGATCTAACTGATGAGGAAAACAAAGACAGGAGAAATGTAGCTTAAATAAAATCTCTTTACAGCTTGCAGCTCACTGATAGACACCTGGAACATGTATAGCGTGACCTTCCCAAGGAACTCAAGGCTGCCTTGCTTCCTTAATGTTTTCGTTTTATTAAAGACTAAAAGTAACCTTATCTTAAGAGTAGCTAGCCCCTCAAGGTCCTGAAAGCCTTGCTTTGACATTCCTTAGAGAGACTTACGCTGTCCCTAACCCCCACTAACTTAGAAGTATATAATCAGCCACTCCTCACAACCCCAGGGCAGCTCTTTCTGCCCACGGGTCCCGTCCCCTGTGCTTTAATAAAATCACCTTTTTGCACCAAAAACATCTCAAGAATTCTTTTTTAGCCATTTGCTCAAGAACCCCATCATAACAACTGAGTTAATCCTTTTAAAGAGCTTTTCTTGAAGCCTCTCACGACTGCTGCTAATAACTCATTGACTTTCCCATCTGCAAAGGAAGCTACAGTAGTCATGTCAGAAAGGAAGCATGGCCTCGTGTCAAAATATTTTAAAGGGTTTCTTGTTTAACAGGAGGCAGATCGGAATTAAATGAAGTAGGGCATGGATCCCAAGCACGTATAGGTCAGACTCCTTAACTTTCCAGCTACCACCCTCTCACTCACGCTTGGCGAAGTTTCTAACCGGGGCCCTGGGAGGGTGTGTTTGTGGCAGGATAACATTTTGCTCTATTGAGATTGATGTGTAGAGCATCGTCATGATAACAGGGGACATGATTTAACCCGCCGGCAGCCGACACAGTGGTGGTAGGGTACCACTTAGAGAAGGATTTCAGTGCTCCTTTTTAATAAAGGTCCATTTGTGAGCCTAATTACACCCTTGCCAAATAATAGAGTTGCCTTTCGTGCCTCTTCCTCGTCAGTTTAAACTGAAGATGGTCTTTATTAGTAGATTTGAAAAGTCAGCCAAGTTGATGTTGAGGACCCCTGCTGCACATTTTTGGATACTTGCCCCTTCTTTCCAGGTCCGTTCTCCTTCCTTATCCTCTTCCAGGATTCAGTGACTCCAGGGGATCAGGAATCCCTCTGAGTGGAGAAACTTCCACATGTATGTGGTACTCGGTGAACACAGCTTTATCTTCTAGCTCTCTTTGACCAGAGGGTGCTGGTCAAAGCCAAGCTTGGCTGTCCACAAGATAACCCTTCCGTTGTGATGTTGCTAGTACCCTGCCACGCTTAAGGGGCAAAGGGCTTGGTCGGGGCCCTTCTCACAGTCCACATGTAGACGAAATACCCTCTACCTATAGGCAGGACCAGTCCCCGGCCATATGACGCAGTAACAGGGTGGCCTAGCTAATAAGGATACTCCGCTTCCACTTATTGTGTGTTTGCTCAACAGCCTGCAGGCCAGCCTGGTTTGGTAAAGTTTTACTGGAACACAGCAATGCTCAGTTGTTTACATATTGTGTGTGGCCGCTTTCCCGCTACAGTGGCAGAGCTGAGGAGTCGCAACAGGGACCAGAGGTCCACAAAGACTTACACTAGTTACTGCTTGTTATTTACAGATTGTTCCTCTATGGTGTCCAAGGCAGAACCGGTTCCCTCCAAGACTGTAGCTCTCGATTGTGCCCCCCACCTCAAGGAATATTTGACAGTGTCCAGAGATATTCTTGGCCATCACGATTGGGGAGGGGTGTGATGCTCCTGGCACCTACTGGGTGGCAGTCAGGGATGCTGGTGGACACTCCATGATGCACAGGCCAGCTCAGAACAACGAGGAATTACTGAGTCTAAAACGCCCAAATGTCAGTGTTCAAACATCAGCGCTGAAGTTGAAACCCTGCTTCAAGGAAATGGCTGTTCTAGAAGACTATTACTGTTTTTTACTTATTTACTCAACAAATATTTATTGCATGTGTGCTATGCACCAGCCTGGTACTGAGTCATAGATATACACGTGTTATATTATATATCTATATAATATAAATATACTATAAAAATATGTATAATGTAGAAATATAATATAGATCTATAGGCTTACATATTTATTTATTTATATATTTATATTTCTATATTTTATGTTTATATTTATTTTTATTTATTTGTTTGTTTCTTTCTTTCTTTATTTCACTTAACCCACACAACAGATGATAAAGTCGATGCTACTATCCCCACTTTGTAAATAAGAGACCTGAAGCCCAAAGAGGCTGACTTACCTAAACTCACCTAATCAGTAGAGGAAGGGGATTTTAATGCAGTGTTTCACAAGTACTCTATAAACGTGGATTTTAACGCAGGCGAAAGCATTCTGAAGCCGGCCTGACCTGCATTCAAATCTGGGTTCTTCTACTCACATGCTTGTGAATTGGAGACCTTCTCTGAAGCAGGTTGCAAAAATGGAATAGAGTATCGCGCCGAAAGCACTCTGTGACAGAGCCTGTAAGAGTGGGTGCGACAAAACTGCTAGTTCCAATTATTTTATTTCCGGTTTTGGAGACCATCGTCGCGGACGTCGAGTGCTGCAATGGGAGGGGCAGACGATGTCACTTCTCCCCTGGAAGGTGAGCGGGTTTCTCTATCATTTCAGCCCCAGGGAGAAATTGGCTCCTGCCCCCCCCCCCTCCCCCGCCAGCCGCCACCCACCGCAGGACCCTGTCTTTGCAACTGGCCTGGGAGTGGAGTGAGGATAAGGCTTTCCTTCCCGGAGCGCCCTTCCCGCTGTCCGTCCGTGCGTCCGTCGGTCCGGGCCGCTGCTCCCGGCAGAGCCGCTGGGGCCAGATTAGCCCCGGGAGTGACAGACTGTCAGCCGCACGGAGCGAGGCCTAATCGCTGCGCCTGCACAGCCGCGCTCCAAACACTCCCGCCGAGCGCTTGCAACTGTCAAGAAGGCTTTCTCCTGACGAAAGAACACAATTTCACGTTTTCAGAGTGAGGCAGAGACGCACCAGGCAGCTGCAGGTGCCGGGCCCGCCGCGCTCCCAGCCGAGCGGGACTTCACAGCGCGCCAGCAGACAGGGCGCTCGCTTCCCCCGTCTTCAACCAGCGGGCTTTGTCTTTTTTATTCCCCTGTCTTTTTTATTTCTCTTTTTGCCCCAAGCCTTGACACTTTACAGAGTTAAGTCTGTAGCCTTGGCCAGATTATTTCTAGAAAAACAGAGCAGCAGGAAGAGGCCAGACTGTGCAGAGACCATACAATACTCTTTCACGTTCAAGCAGATGTTAAACGAGGACTATTCTTGTGGTTTGGGTTGCTACTGAGGCACTAAAGCTGGAAGGAAAGGTAAAGCCCCCCCCCCCCATTCTAAACAGAGAAGCCAGATCACCTATGAAAGACGTGATAAAAGACCCCTCCCCCCAAATGCCCACCAACTCCTCATTTATAATCGACCTTGAGACGGTGAAAGGGAGGGCTGCAGAACTGATGAAGGAAGGTAGAGAGGGGATTTCTCAGGTGAAATCAGAAGGATGCCAATAAATGGTATATGCAACGACTGTGCCTCAAAGCATCTTCCTTATTCATCATGCCAAGTGGACAGAGAGATTGGCAGAGGCAGTTTGTACCCCAGCACAAACCAGAGAGCCCTTTCTAACATGGAAAATGCACTAGGGCCAAATCCGGATCACAAATGTGGATGTGGCATCTCAGAGTAAAGCTGTCGTATTTTCACATTTGAAAAGAGGCAAGATCCCCTACTCCACCTCGAAAAACCCCAGCGTGAAACCAGGGATGGACCCACCACCCACAAACCAAAGCTTACAAGCAATTACCCCTTTTGGAGGCAAACGACGTATGTCAGGGAAATAGCAGAGGAAACTCACATCAACCATGTGTAGTTCACCTCTATGCTTAATTCACAGTATGAAAAGATAACCAAGGATCAGCAGATGTTTGAGGAAACGAGCAGTACAGAAGAGAAGGACCAAAGAGTTTCTGACTTCAGAGGAAAGAGAGATTTTTAAAACTAATACTTAAAATATGCTCAAGGGGGCACCTGGGTGGCTCAGTCAGTTGAGTGTCCAACTTTCGCTCAGGTCATGATCTCACAGTCCGTGGGCTTGAGCCTGGCATCCGGCTCTGTGCTGACAGCTCAGAGCCTGGAGCCTGCTTCGGATTCTGTGTCTCCCTCTCTCTCTCTGCCCCTCCCCTGCTCCAGCTTGTCTCTCTCTCAAAAATAAATAAATAAACATTAAAAAAAAACTTAAAATATGCTCAAAGAAGTTTACAAAACAGGAATAGGCTACTACTAACTAGATGCAATGAGATAATTTTTAAAACAAATGTTAGAAATTAAAAATGAGGCAGTCTAAATAAAAACAAATCCAAAGGGCTAAAACCACTTTAGGGAAAGCTACTAAAAATTATAGCAAAACAACAACAAAATATAAATATGGAATACTAAAACAAACTTAGAAATATACAGGAATAATCCAAGAGATCAAATCTACCTAATAGGTGTTTCAGGTGGGAAAGAAAAGGAAACATGGAAGGGAGAGAAATCAATGAAATACTAGAAAAGAAAATTTTCAGAGCTAGAAAAAGATACTGACTCAAGATTGACTGGATACTGCAAGTCAATGGAGCAGTGTCCTCGATGTTCTAAAGAAATATGATATTTTAGATCCTGAATTCTATACCCAGAAAAACTATCAGTGAAGAGTGAAGACAGATATTCTCATACGTGAGTCATAAAGTTTACTGACCAAATACTCTTTATAAAAAAAAAAAAATTACTTGAGGATGTCCTTAAGTACATGAGCAAGGCATCCAGGAAGTAAGTCATGGGTTCTAAAAAACAGAAGCTACTATAGAGAGCAACAAAAGAAATACCAGCTTGATATAAATTAGAACCAGCAGACAGAGGGTCTCAAAGAAAGTTTCTTTGAAGGAAATAAATTTTACCCAACAAATATTATGATTTAAGTGGGAGCTGAAAGATCCAAGTACCATGCTGACATGGTCCAGCTTCTTTTCTCAAAAAGAAAAAGATACAGCGATAAGCTCTAGTAAAAATGAAAACGCACAAGAAAGTCATGAAGAGGCAAAAGCGAAATGCACTAAATTATGGTGTTAATGTAAGCAATTTATGGCACGTTAAAAAAGAGAAAGAGAGAATCTCATTGGTCTTGACCTTGGAACATTCTCTTACAAAGCAGCACAAATGTGATGATATAAGATTAATTTCCTCCGTGGATCTAATCACACTATTTGGTTCTGCAGTAAGTAATATTTACATATCATGATATTATAAATTGTATTTATCGATTTGAAACCTATAGACAAAGCACTTAACACATAATTGTAATTACAGAATGGAATTATCAATGCCAAAACCTTGATAACATACAAAAAAATAAAGCTGATGAAGGAGGGAAAGTGGTGCAGGGGAGAAAAAATGGAAAGTAGCATAGAGGTAGTAGTTTATTTCTGAATAATGATGAGTCAAGGGGTAGTGTCTAAAACAGACAGGGACCAAAAATAGAAGTTCCAGTAAGTTCTCACATTTCCTGAGAAGTAGATTTGGGGACATTCTGGGTTAGTGCAAGCATTGGGCTGCCAAGCATAGCTTTTTTACCCACTTATTTAAAGTTCAATATATGGGGCGCCTGGGTGGCGCAGTCGGTTAAGCGTCCGACTTCAGCCAGGTCACGATCTCGCGGTCCAGGAGTTCGAGCCCCGCGTCAGGCTCTGGGCTGATGGCTCAGAGCCTGGAGCCTGTTTCCGATTCTGTGTCTCCCTCTCTCTCTGCCCCTCCCCCGTTCATGCTCTGTCTCTCTCTGTCCCAAAAATAAATAAACGTTGAAAAAAAAATTAAAAGAAAAATAAATAAAGTTCAATATATATTTACAGTTGTGACAGTAACAAGGCAGAACTATAATCCTGCTGAGCTCAGCCCAGGAGGTCCAATGGCAGAGCAAGACATATGATCCAGATTTGCAAAGTTATAGAAAAGGTTTTGTATTCATTCTAGAACTAGGTTACGGAACACTGGCAAACAAGAAATTATGAACCCTAATGTTAGATCCAGACGACATAACTTAAGTACATAATGTGTATCAGGCTAAGCATTATTCTTTGTTGCTGTCAACAGTAGGCACCTCAGTCCCAGTAACCTTCACCTGTTCCCCTCCACTGATCAGCTAATGTCCAGAGTTAGATAATAAGCATTTAATGCCCTTTACCGTCTGACAGCACCAACCCTTCCAAATTCATCTCCTACTACTCCCATTGTGAGCTAGAGGTAAAACTAAACCAAAGCAGCTGCGTCCAAGAGCATGGTCAACAAGAGGGCACAGCAAAACAGGGTTTTTGTTTTTGTTTTTCAGTATTCTCTAGGGCTGGATTGTGTTTTTTAAATCCCACTCCCTACTAAGAGAACCAGAACCTCTTAGAGAAATGTCTGATTCTGGGTTTAGGGTAGATAGGGTAAAACTATGAGTTTGGCGCATGATGTCATAACGCGTTTCTTTTCTCTTACACCAAAAATCTTCCTCCTGGTCACAGGGACATGTCCTTTACCCTGTAATGTGTATTAGCTTTCCAGCAATACTTCTAACATGAAAATACTGAGTGGAGTCAATGCTATACATTCATAGAATACAGCTCACCCTATCCCCACCATCTGAATGTGGAGTGTTCCAGTGAAAGCTCTTACGAGTTGAAATGTGTTCCCCTACCCCCACTCTCTGAAAGCTCACATTATGCCACTTTGCCTTTATGAAAAATCTACACAAGTACCTGTTTTTTGCTAACCAAAAGAAATCTGAAAAGGATTTCCACTTGTATGAAAAACAAAACAAAACAAAAACGCCATTATGGTATTAATGTCAGTCTTCCAGAAAAGCATGGTGGTGTAATGAGAACTTCCAGAAAGTGGGGGCACCTATATACGCCTTAGGCGGTCTCAGCCAGAAGACTGTGTTCAAATGTTCTCTGGGAGAACTCTTCCCTTTAATCTCATGTATAATTAGATTGATTTCTTTCACTTTATTTTCAACTGTAACATTTGTTTTTCCTTAATTTGATTCAGACATTTGTAAAACTCAAAAGTCAAACTATACAAATACAAAACTATGCAAATACAAAAAGATACACTCCAAGTAGCCTCGTTCCGCACCGCTCCCCTACCCTCCACCATTTTGTTTTAGGGGGGTTACTTCCTGGTTCGTCCCTTCAGTGTTTCTTATTGAATAACTAGAATGCTACTATTCCACACTTCACTTTACTCACTTAATGACATACCATTGGAGATCAATCGATATCAATTCAAAGTTTTATTATGCTATAGATTTTGTGGCCAGAAATCTGGCACGGCTTAGCTGGATACCTCTGGCTCAGGGTCTCTCACGGGCTACACTTAAGGTATTGGGTGCCTCATCTGAAGGCTCAACTGGGGAATCCAAGTCCAAGTTCACTCATATGGTGTTGGATGGATTCAGCTCCTTGTGGATTGTTGGACTGAGGCTTCAGTGTCTCATGAGCTATTAGCTGGAGGCCTCCTTTGGTTCCTTCACATGGGCTTCTCCATAGAGCATCTTACAACATGGCAGCTGGCTTCGTCCGAGAAAGCAAACAAGAAAGCAAGAGAAATTACTAGAGAGAAAATGAAAATCACAGTCTTTTATAGCCTAATCATGGCATGGTCACCCTTCACTTTTGCCATGTTATGTTCCTTAGAAGAAACTCATTGGTCCAGCCTACAGTTGAGCAGATAGGATGACACAAGGTCTGAACACCAGGAAAGGGGAATCTTTGGGACATCTGTCACAAGCCGCCTACCATCCTAGGCAAATTACTCCAGCTCTCTTTCCTTGCCCACACTGTGGGAATTATAATAGCAACATTGCAGCGTTATTGAGAAAAATTAAAATTTTCACACATAAACCAATGGGCTATAGTAAGAGCTCAATGTATGGTAGTCGTTACAATATGAACAATGTTGTCTGGCCAGATACAATTCTCCTATCCCTCTCCTCAGTCTTCACTCTTTGTGCTTCTGCTCCTAGTAACCTAAATATCGTCACTTATTTCTCTCTCTAATATATTATTAACAACTTGCCTTAAGTGACCAGCGTGATGGGGCAATTTCTCAGATAAAATGTGTTTTTGCAGCTTGGGGTCTCCAGTTCAGCTTTATAAAATTAGCTGATTCTTCCTATGACTTCCTATTTGAATCCAGTACCTTCAAAGAAAAAGAAACCAAACTCACCAGCACCCTAAGAAAATGCTGATTTACAAACTGGAATGTTTTTTGTCTTCCTTATAAATCTAGGTGGAAATTGATCCATTATAAGCCTGCTAAACCACTCATGGTTTTGCAAGATGTGTTATTACATTTCACAATTATGAGATATTCTAAGAGATTCTTGGCTGGGGTCTTTTTTTCTTGTTTGCTTGTTTTTTTTGTTTTGTTTTGTTTTGTTTGTTTTTTTTTCCTTGTTTTCGTTATGGCAGTAAATTTTCCTGCCAAGTCTCAATAGTTTATAGAGTCAGGAGAAGCTCTTAAGAAATACACATCTAAAGAAATTCTTCCAGCCAAAGCTAAAGGAAACTACCACCACCCGTGTGAATCCGTTTTAATGCTTTATGAAATATTTTGGTTATGAACCATATAGGACACTATCTCCATTCCAGCTATTTTTCTTGGTCTCCTATGAACCAAAGTATTGACTTGGGAGTTAGGATAATCCATGCACATGACCTTTCCAAGCCCCAGTTAGTCATCCATAAAATGGGGCTCGTGGTCCTATCCTCATGACCTGTCACTTTGGTCCCCCTCGCAAAACACGCAGGGCCTGGGAGGAGCCCCCAGAGATCCTGCAGTGGGACGTGGGTGCTGTGTTTCTTTTAACTGTCATCAGAGAGAGGCTGATTTTGGAGGGGGAAAAAAAATCAACTCAAGGGAGTAAGTATCAAATTAGGAACTAATAGGCAGTCAGAATTGAATTCCTAATCCACGGGGGCATTGGGCAAAAAGGAAAAGTCCAGATGTAAAACCCACATGAAAGACAAGGAACAAAAAGAAAAAAGAAAAGAAAAAAAGGGAAAGATAAGTTAGTTCTAAGAAGCTAGAATGGGCGGGAGCCGAAGCACTGGGCAGTGATTTTCTAGTTTCTTTAGCTCCATGGGGGCCTGCTGGAAACATTTAAAGGCAAATCCTTGGAACAGACACCTACCACCTGTGGCTATTGGAAAGATATATATTATTTAGATACCACTGGGTGGAAAAAAAAAAAAGCCTTAGAAGGAAACATCTTGACTAACAGCAAGGTGCAAAATTATTTCATTTTGCTCTGCCCTTTTTGGAAACAATTGCCTTCAAGCGCCCACCACTTCGTGCCTTAAAGTCTCCATCACAGCTGTTAGAGAAATTCTTCATGTTCTCTGCTATGACACTGGGATTTTTGCAGCCATGAATGGACACAAAAAGATGTCAATCATATGCAGTAATGAAAAGTTCATTTCTCACTCCCTATTGTGAAGGCAGTGCCTTTGTGATACTCATTGTGTGAGGCTGTGTTCAAGCTCATTTGTGTTCACGTGCAGAATATCTATTTTATATTAAAGTTTAGACTGTAGTCACCCCAGATCATACCTAATGCATTCGAATTGTATCACCATTATCCTCCATTAGATCTGTGATGACAGAACAATATCTATGTCAGAAATAATAAAGAGATTAATGTGGAGTAACAGATCCTGATGTCACCTCCCTCTACATTTCAACATCAAATATTGCTGGCACTAAAAACCAGTCTCTGTCAGCCAGTGAGAACGGGGATTTTGGCAATAGAGAATCCACCGAGAGATAGGAGGGGAATTTCCCAAGTCATGTAGACAGCCGCTCAAGTGATAATTGAATAAAAGTGAAAGTCCTTCCTTTTTCTTCCCTTCTAGAAAAATCTACATTCATTCCCTTAACTTCACAGAACATACCCTCCTCAGGGGGTGGTGATATATGCCGAGGAGAGCTTATTTGAAGTGGTTCTTCAACAGCTGGATTTCTGAATGGATGCAATAAAGACAGTTGAAGAGAAGGAAAGTCAGCACTGAACATGCTGGTCCCAGATTGTAAAGCAGCAACCCCTCAGATGTAAGGGGCTGGAAATTACCCCCCAACTGCTCTGCTTCTCCTACCCATCCAGTGGGCCTGAATAGGGGAACCGAGTGGCGGAAGCAATTCGTCTATCCGCTCAACAGATATGTAGTGAGCAGTGGATTATCATTCCTTAATTCATAAGGCACTTTATCTCTGAAGACATTTCATCCTTCTTACAAAATGGGCGGGAACGAGGCTTATCATCCCCACCTTACAGGTGAGGAAACTAGGTCTCAGAAGGACTGTGCACTTCACATAACTATTGAAGAATGACTGGAGACATATACACTTACGCTTTGGAGCTTCATTCCATGGTCGGTCACGGCCAGGGACGGATTTACAGTGAGAGGACAGGAGTGCGACTTCATTTCCAAAGCTCACTCTAGCTGTAGAATGGAGAAGGGTCTCGGGGAAGAAAGGCAAGAGGCATGACGACTGGCAGGCTGCCGTAGTGATCCAAACAGTGACCGTGGCCCAAACTAGCAAAAGAGAAGCAATTGCGGATGTGTTTCGGGAGGGCTTCGGGACGAGGCAGATGTTGGAAACCGGAAGTGAGCAAGCGGGAGCTGCCGAGAATGTGTTGGATCTGTCATTTGAACAAGGGGATGCCACTTTCTACGATGGGGAGCATGGAGGAGCAGGTGAGGAAAGGAAAGGAAAGGAAAGGGAGGATTTTATGCTCCGTGGTGCATAGTGTGAGAAAGCAGGTGGGGAAAGCTTATCAGAGGTGGGCACATGGTCCTGCAGCTCAGAGAGGCATCTTGCTTGGGGTGTGATTTTAGGGGCATCGCGTATTCTAGGAGCAGACATCCTACGTGCCCGTAGCAAGAGAATTCCCAGGGAGCCACAGAAGTGGAAGTCAGACTGCAGGAAGTGGGGAGGGAAGAGATTGAAGATACAGTGTAGATAACATTCTGGGAAAAAAAAAAAAAATATGACCATGAAGAAATAGAAAAAGATAGAGCCATACGTAACAAAGGAATGGGGTAGAGAGAGAATTGCTTTACTGTTTCAAGTGAAAAGACTTTGTTTAAATGTTGATAAGAAGGAAGCATCGGAGGGGGAGAGAGTAAAGGCACAGGAAATTCATTCAACGAACAAAGAGAGAGTGATGGAGCCCTCGTCATGTGCTGGAGACCCAACAGTAAGCAACGATTACAAATCCCCACTTTACGGAAATTGCATTCTGGTAAGGAAATAATACATAAATACACAGCATATTCATATCTATTAAGTATGAAATCGAACATAAAGCTATAATACTTAGAAGACTATGGCATTGACCCAGGAATAGACAATCGATGCACAGGGACCGAGACTCTCCTCTTGACCAAACCCCCAGCCAGCCTCCTCTGAGCCCTTTCTCGATTAGGCCTCCACGGTGGCCTGTGAGGACGTGCATAAAACATAACATAGCTTCTAACAGTTCACGGCCACATCCTTAAGATGATCCTAGCCCTCCTCAAAGTGCCTGCCTGTTTTTCCCAGCCAGAACTTGTCTTTCACCCTTGAAGGCGGGGGGTAGGGGGAGCCTAACTTCTAGGAGTTCCACTTAGCAAACCCAGACTGGCTGCATGCCCTCTTCCTGGTTTTTGTGTGTTTTCATTTCCCTGACTCTGCAGAGTCCTGCTTATGTCCCTCTGTATTCCCTAATTCTTCCTTTAGAAAGCCCAGTCACCTCGGTACAAGTCGAAGTTGAGGGAAGTTCATGCTGGACTCTTTCCCCTATTGCAATGGTGCATGACTGATAACAAGCCGTTTTCAACACTTCAGTGTCCCACTTTGTTTGACTTTGACTACAAAACAAGAATCTAAACTTTGAAAATATATGGAATTTAGTATAGAATAAAGTTGGCATTTTAAGTCAGTAGGACGCATTTAATGAGTGGTGTTGAGACAATTACATAATTTGGGGAAATAAGGTGAAAAGTGGTCCTTTGGGAAGCGGGAGAAGACCACCTTAAACAGGAAAAGGGACACCTCTTGTGTTTCCCTTGGAGAAGAGAAGGGTGGGTATTTACACGAGGACATTTGAGTGGTGGGGGGGGGGCAGGAAGACGGAGACATCCCACCTATTGGCATCTCTCTTTTCCTTCTAAGATACGATGCAGTATCTTATGCCAAGAGCGAAGGAGTACTTGGAAAATTAGCGACCTGGAAGAGATCCGGAGAAAAGTGAAAAGGAAATACGATTCAGTTCAAGGCACAGCTGGGGACTGGTCATTTGGGGTAGTTGCAAAAGAATACGGAAGTGGAACCAGGCTGCAGAGTTTGCAGGGCAGATAGTGGGTAGGGTTCCGTGCAGTGAAAATGACCCCACAGCTCTGCGGACCACAAGCCAAACAAAGTTACGTGTCTCGTGTTTAGGGAAAAAGTAGGAAATACATTCCCTAGAGCTCTGGAGGAGCAGTGGAGACCCACTCTGGCACCATCGCTTCAGTACAATATATTTGAAAAGCAGGACAGTTTCCCTCAACAACCAAGATAAGCCTCCAACAGATCTGATCTTCCTCAATATGACTTTATAATCAGGATTATTCTCTACCGAACATACTCTCTCCACCTCCGTCACTTCAATGGCAGGCTTCACAGCCAAAAGAGAGGTGTTAGTGGATGTTAGGGAATCAAGGAAGAGAACCAGGGCCTGAAAAAGAGGACATGTGGAACTGAGTCCGAGCTAAGGTTGGAACTGGAAGCTGGTGGTCATTGCAACTCAAGAATTCGGGGCCCAAAGCCAATTTTCTCATGATAGACAAGAAATCCAATAGGCGAAAAGACCTGAAGAATCGGGCATATAGAACTCCAAGTTGTATGGGAAGCAGGAAAATCAAAGAGGCTAATTTGTCTGGAGTAAGACAAATAATCTAGAAAACGGTCTAGAGAACCAGGACAGGAATTAAGAGGGACCCCAGGCCGTAGACTGTCAGAGCTAGGGGTTGTCTACTTATTGCCCTCTCTGCCCCGAGCAAGAGTGGCAAACACTGGCTGGAGCTTCTGGTGTTGACTTTGCTAAGGAAGATATCCCTATTGCAGACACACCAGCCAGGTGGTAGATTATGAGTCGCGGCGAGAAGAAAGAGCTGCGTCCTCGCCAAACATGATAGGTTTGTTCCTGAGTGTGTTCAGGCTGCTATAACAAAATACTAGACTGGGTAGCTTATAAACAGCAAGAATTTATTTCTCACAGTTCTGAAGGCCGGGACGTCCAAGATCAAGGCGCTGGTAGGTGTACCATCTTTTGGTACCATCATTTGATGGTACCCAATACCATCCATCCCTTGGGGGGTTGGATTTCAACATATAAATTTGGGGAGACGTAAACAGTCAGCCTATGGCTAAGAGCTTTTAAGTCCTACTAACGGCAGAGGCATCATCTTTGTGATTCGGGGTGGGAAAGATTTCTAGGAAACACCGACCTTTCAGTAACATCACTATAGCCTCCCCGAAGCCTAACCGTTGTAATTTATTAACCTGGCAAATAACCGTATGGAGTGGAGGACAGGGGCGCTGCATTTCAGAGTGCCAATAAGCCGGTCACTCTCCACCTCTCCAGCTTCCAGGCCAATGTTTCCCCCGTGGTTTCCTGATGTGCTGTGTTTATGTGAACCGGTCCAGCGCCTTCAAGAGTTCTATCCCACATTGTAGGTAAGGACCAAGACATCTAATAAAATCCTTGCCTCCCCACTCTGGTGCGCTATAAGGTTTTTCCAAGTTCTAATACCTGAGCCTCTTACTTCGCCTCGCTGCTTCCGGTGCTTCCCCGGTTGTCTGTGCTTCTTTCCGTGTTTGTACTTGGGCCCCCCCCACTTAGCTTAGATCCACTGTGCGCACGCGGTGTTTGGCTTTGCCCCAGCCACCAGATGGCACCGTGCTCTGCAGCCTCTGGGGATGTCCTGCTCCTCTTTGCGTCCGGCCCCAGCTCCTGGGTCCCCTAATTCCCCGCTTATGAAGGACAAGGATTCAGATAATATTCAGTCCCCTCCCCAAGAGCAGCTTTACTTGCCCCCCCCCCCCACCCCGGCCTCCTCTGCCTGAACTGCTCACCAAGCAAGGTAGTCACCTTCTCACAGACATGGGTCCCGGGGGGACCATTTGATGTTATAGCAAGACATGTGAGCTCCTCATCCCCTAACTCGGCTTTCTTATGGAGCGATTGGCCAGCCTGCTGTCCTCCTGAAAGCGAGAAAAGGCAGAAGTCAGTAAGAAAGAAAAAGGAAAAGCGTTTCACATTCAGAACCACTTGGCACTCACAGCTAAACGTTGCTGTTCTCCCACTAGACAAAAACAACTCACAGAACACCAGCCTTAGACAAGCCTCCTCTGAGATCATGACGAAATGAGACAAAGCAAGGCACGTCTTCATTGGATCTAAGCAAGGACAAAACAAGGTCACCGTGCCACACCCAATAGACCCAACACGCCCACTGCTGGGCCAGAATGAGCAACTGCTACTTTTCTGCCAATCACACCTTTATCTTTGTTCTAGTTCCCCTCCTTAGAGATCAGATATAGCGAGAAACCCAATTACACAATTACCTCCACTTTCTGACACCATCAAAGCTCAGCTTTTTTAGATTCTCCCCCCAAACTCAACTAAGGCCCAAATCCTATTATAGGTTCTTTCAAAGACCCTCTTACTTGGACGGTTCATGGTTCTCCAGGTCTGTGCCCTCCCTGGCTGCAAGGGGTCATCGACACAGCTTTCGTAACTGCAGGCTGCTGCTGGTGGCCTTTGGCAAAACTGACTCTAACTAACATGAAATGGCCCCTCCTGTGTGCCAGGCACTGTACGGGAGACAAGCACAATACAATTGTTTAAAATCCTTAACGGCAGCTCTGTGACATGGGTTTTATCATCTTCGCAATACAGAGGAGGAAATTAAGACCCCAAGTTCATGCAACTTGGAGGCAGTAGGGTCAGGGATAATTGAGCCATCCGTGGGCCTCCAAAGCTGCCATCTTGCCCTTAATTTGGAGCAGTGTCCTTTACGTGTTTTCCGTCACTTGGAAAAGGCGCCGTCAGGGGAACGGGCCTCACCTACCACCTCTGGGAGCAGAAAAAGCGAAAACCAAACAAGGGCTGGCCAGCCAAACCAAAAAGAGAAGAGCAGACCGGGAATAGTATGATGGCAAAACTAGGTACGCTCGTCAGAGGCCAAGGGACACAGCTCCTGAGCCAAATGGCCCGAAAGGCCCCACGGATGCGAGAATAAAACAGAGCCACGGTCTTTTCTGGCAATCTGCAATATCTCAGTTACTAAAAACAGAAAACAAAGGGAGTAGAATGGATTGGCTCGCGATGAGCTCATCTGAAGCAACAAAGGTACAACCACGGTGGCAAGTATTTTGAACAGTAAACAGAGGGGGGGAATCAATGCTCCTAGGGTAACGAGAGCAAAGGAAAGGCTGAGACGTAGAAAAAATAAAAAGGGCCAGGAAAAAAGCCATCATTATCGTCGGGTTATTGAACTAGCGCTCCTTGGGGAAGCGAGAGGCCGGATCCCGGGCAGAGTCGCGGCCTCACGGTGCATTGGTGGGAGTCGCCTCACGCTGGCAGGGGACCATCCTGGGTGAGCCTTGCTGGCATTCGTGCCTCTGGGGCGGAGCATCCTGCGGTCTGAATTTGCTCTCTCTTGGCAAAACGGATCTGTCCGCTCTTCTGAGCAGAGACAGAGCGGGAGAGAAGGCTGAGAAAGCTTAGTGCACGTCACGTCGCTCTTGAAAATCACATTTTTATGAGTGTAAATGAATCAGAAACATATGGATGAAATTTCCTGGCTTGATGTGAACAGCCTCATACCCCAAGCAGTGCCCTCGGAGAGGACGCTTGGAATGTCAGTGTTTGTGCCCGAATCCCGGGTGGAAAGGTCAGGGGAGGCACCCTCCCCCACCCCCGTACCCCATCCCTGAGGCACAGACCCCCGCAGCACGGCCTCCGTGAGGACCGCCCCAGACCCACAGAGACTTTCCTTTGCCAGACCACTTCCCATTCCCTAATGTGCTCGTTGCATGCCAATAATGAAGGTGGAGGGTGTGTGCTCGCACGTCTGTACTCCCCCGATAAATATCGTGGACAAAGAGCCCAGGGTGCGCAAAAAGCTGTAAAGTGACAAAGTCTATTTCTGTTTAAATGACGAAATCTTTCTACAGAGAAAGTAACTTCTTAAATCTCATGATACTAGCACTACAGAGCTGACAACTGCAGAAAAATTCGGCCACGTGGTTATGGCATAAAATTCACAGACGTGCACAAAGAGCATTTATTGAACGACCGTATAGCACGGAAGAGACACCAATCCCCCACATGTTGGAATCTGGCTCTGTGTTCAGCACCTACATTGTCAACCGGAGCAAGGAAACATAGCCAGGACCGTAGTGCATTCCTCAGACGTGGATTAAGAAGTCAGAAACCAAGATGACTGAGATGAAAACACACACAGATGCCTCTCTGTCAACACAGTGTCTGAAAAGCTGTATGGATATAACACGGGTGAATAAGCAAGCATGGGCTTTGATGCCAGCTGTGTAAGGACGGCACCCTGGCCTTGCTGCTTGCTAGCTGTTTGACATTGGACAAGGCCCTCGACCTCTCTGAGCGGTTTCCGTGCTATATGGCATGCCCTGAAAGTGATAGCCTTCGTCCTAATGAAAACTTTCTCGTTTACAGTTTAAAATTGGACCTCCAGAACCACAGAGATTTTTGAGATGAATTATGGACATATTTCTTAAGCTTCACTGTAGGGCACAATCCATCCCAGATGATGGCTCCATTTTTCATCCCCCGTCCCTGCGCCCACGGCCTTAACTTGGCCACCAAACTGGCCAAGTCAAAGCAGTGAGTAGAAGACTCACTCTGGTTTCCCGCACGGCACCTGCCCACTTGAATTCCTCAGCCCTTGGCTTGTTGTCTGCATTTTGCTCTTACCGGCTGTGGCTGCCTGTGACCACGCCACCCTAAGCATGCCCTCTCGGCTGGTCCAAGCCCCACATCTCTGCCACTGTTTCTCAAGAGGTAACGAAGTTGGAAAACTTTCCCTCCTTACGCAACACTTCCTATGCTTCGGGCAGACTGTAGGGTGCTGGGCTTGACCGGCCTGGGCTTCCCTGCCCTGCCTTTGTTTGCTTACCAAATAAACTCCAAATTCTTTGTCCTGCCACAGTCTCATCCCAGCATCCCTCACCAGCCCCTCCTAAGAGCCTTTCCACTCCAGCCAGACAGGTTTAATCATCTTGCCCAACCGCACCCAGCTCATCCCCAGCCCCGTGCCTTTCCTTGGACTAACTTCTCCAGCCCTAGCCTCTTTGGGATGTTTGACTACATTCCAGCATGCCTCGAAGACTTGATGACCCCTACCCGGCCCCTCTTCTTCTCCCCCTCCACCAGCCCCTCCAGCCCTCACGGTCTTCCCTTCCCTTCCTCTGTTGTAGGGCATCCGCTTTCAAGGCCGGCGTGCGGCCCACTGTGCTCCTGCCACCCACTCCTGTGCAGGCTCTCTCTCCCTGCTCTGAGTGCGAGCCCCCTGAGAATCGGAGCTGTGCCTTCCTGTGCGGGCTCTGCCGTGAGCAATCGATCAGTCAGTATTTCATTATCATAAAGACCGCCTGGCGCGGTTGGAGGTTGACATGAAAGAGAATTTTGTTGATAGAAAAAGAAAATTTTGTTGTTCACGTAGCCCTGTAATACATAATCAGTTTTTCAGTTCTTGTCATTTTATTCTCTGTAGACGAGATGGTCCTTGCATTCTTGGAGACCCTGTCATGGAAGGAAAAACCGGAAGTGGGTCAGGGACACCTCCTGAGCCCTCACATGGAGCCTGGGCCCCGGTGGGAGGGGGCCCTGGTGGGGGCAGCCTGCGCAGAGCCCTTGCGTAACGTGCCTTCCATCCTGTATCCATGTGACATCATAGTATTAAGTCTGGTCCATCGCCTGCTTGGGATGGACAATAAACAATTCAAACGGAAAATACAAAGGTGAAATTGCTGCATTTTGCAGACCATTCCTACAAGATGCCCTAAAGCTGGGGCTCAGTCAGTTAAGTGTCAGACTCTTGATCTCCGCTCAGGACATGATCTGCCAGTTGTGAGACAGAGGCCGGCATCCGGCTCTGCTCTGGGCATAGAGCCTGCCTGGGAGTCTCTCTCTCCTTCTCTCTCTCTCTCTCTGCCTCTCCCCCCTGCTCTCTCTCTCTCAAAAAATAAAGAATTACCAAAAAAGGATATGACCAAAACACATCATTTATTCTCTCTATGGCTCAGTGTACCCTTGGAGATGATAATTACACTTACCCCATGTAAGTGTTGTGAAGGTTATCCTTAAAAAATGTAATGCACCCCCACAATGGAATACTATTTAGCCATAAAAAGGAAGGAAGGGCTGATACAGGCTGCAGTGTGAATGAAACTTCAAAACATTAGACTGAGTGAAAGAAGCCAGACACAAAGGCCGCATAGTATGTGATTCCTTTCATAGGAAATGTTCAAAATGAGCAACTCTATAGAGACCAAAAAACATCATCAGCAACTGTCTGGAGGCTAGGGAGACGGAATGGTGGGGAGCGCCGGCTAATGGGTATGGGTTTCTTTTTGTGGTGATGAAATTGTGGAATCAGAGAATGATGGTTACACAACCTTGTGAATATACTAAAACCCCTGCATTATACACTCTTAAAGAGTAAATTTTGCAGTACGTGAATTATATCTCAATTTTTTTTTATTTTAATTTTTTTTAACCTTTATTTATTTCTGAGACAGAGAGAGACAGAGCATGAACGGGGGAGGGTCAGAGAGAGAGAGGGAGACACAGAATCTGAAACAGGCTCCAGGCTCTGAGCTGCCAGCACAGAGCCCGACACGGGGCTCGAACTCACGGACCGCGAGATCGTGACCTGGCTGAAGTCGGACGCTTAACCAACTGAGCCACCCAGGTGCCCCATGTATCTCAATGTTTTTAAGGCATAAAAAAATAATATGCCCAATCTGTTGGGGACAGAGCCTAGCAGACATAAAGACTACTGTAATTGGGGTGGGATTATAGGACAGACTAAGATAACAGAAAAACAATTAAATGTGGGATTACACCCAGGTTCTTCCACTCATCAGCTGTGCTGAGTGACCTTGAGCAAGTTACTCCATCTGTCTCAGATTCAGCTTTTGCAAAGTTGAGCTGGGCACAATAACACGGATCTCACTGTATCAGGTAACAAACATAATAAAGCCATTTTGCCCTCGGCAGGGTATAGATACCCAATAAGCCGTGGACCTCTTCCTCTTTGTTTTCGATTCAATCTCATTCCTGAAATGCTTCCCAGAACATAGTTGGAGCTGGCCAAGAGTTCGGGTTCCATCCCCAGAACTATCGAGAACCCAGCAGTGACGCTGGGTGGGGTCAGGCAAAGCGCTTCTGCAGGGAGCCCTGAAACAGAGTAAGCAGAGAGGCAAGTGAGAACTGAATCAGGAAGGGAAGCCCGAGGTCAGCACTGGGGATGTAAGTCGGCCAACCGAGTCTAGCAGTCTGAGACTCTGGGTCTGGCAACAGAGTTGAGTCAAGGGGTCAGCTCTGGGAGCTGAGACAAACCGGTCAGGGTAAAGGCCATGGAAAAGGCAATGGCCTTAGGGTCCAAGGCAAGGCCCGGCCTGCTTATTTAAAAGACGCTCGACTAGATTGGACGTAAGACCTGTATCTGTTATCCTCAACTAGTCAGTAAATCATTCTCCCTGTCATAGCAGCCTATGAAAAGGGGAAGGAATGGAAAAGAGAGGGGGAAGGGGAGAGTGGGTTCTAGGGAACTGGACGTGATTAATCATCACCACCTCTCCCTGGACAATGCTGTTTAGTGTGCAGCAGCTGGGGGTGGGAAATCCTTTCTCGAAAATTCTTCGTTTCCCTTAGCCCACAGTCCAACAGTCCTGCCAAAATATTGCCACAGGATAAATTTAAGGACAACATGCAGTGATTTGTTAGATGCAAAATTTCTGAGATGGGAGACTTTTCGCTCAAGAGTTGAAATTGTTGCATTGACAAATGTCGGTGTCTGGGGCTGCTGGGGCTGCCTCGGGGCGGGGGAGGGGGGGCTGGAGGAAGGGGGAGAATTTGATCCTCTGAAGAAATTCCTCCTGGCTGTCTCTTCATCTATTCTGTGATCAATACTAACACTGTCATAATACTTAAACTCTTCTTCCTTGTCGTCACCCATCTATGTATGAATTCATTACAAAAGCCAGATGCAGGACAAGAAAGGGTCCTCGAGACGAAACAAGGGCAGATTATTTTATTACCATCCCTAGAGAAGGTACCTGGTCAGCATAATAAATGACACCGGGCATCTTCGCCTACCCACAGCGGGGCCGTGAAGTTTTTCATCTTTACTCTTATGCAGAGATAGATCCCTTTCCTTAAAGGCCATTGGATTTCCAGGCAGAGGTGTGCACGTATGTTTCAGCTTAAGGTCTGCATCTTCAGTGATGTCCAGGCTGCTTCTTGGGGACCTGGCCAACACCACTTGGTCGAGTTTGAGCTCACAACAGCCGACACTCTGTATTTCAACAATTCCTCCTTTCAGGAAAGCATACTGTATACCTCGAGGCAGAAGCGGAGGTCTGGAGCCCGCCGGGAATATGACTGTAAGAACGAGTTTTGAACACCTTCGGCTGCTATACTTCTTATTGGATGGGCTCCACATCCTGATTTGCACCTTGGCCCCCACACACGTGCTCTGACATACATGCTCACTCGCACACATTCAGGTCCACACACGCACGTGCACATCCACGCGCGTACCTCCTGTACATATGTGACTCACACACCCACACATACACGCACAAGTATTCTTGTGCACCCAAGGTCGAAAATATACCACATACACACCCATACATTGTCCGTATGTGTGAGCGCATTCAAAAACCCCCCATAGAAGTACATACGCACGAACGCGTACACGCACGATCACCCTTCATGCATCTGGACGAGTGCAGGTCCTCCTACCCATGACAAGGACTCTGGGACAATCAAATTATAGCCATAGTTATGGTCTTCCGGATAACCGCACCCACTATAGAAGTGACATTTTTTAGGAGACGTAATGAAAACAATTACAGTGTTTGCTGCACCCACAAGAAGTCTATAAATCACTGTGCTCGCTCCCCAGCAAGAGGAAGAAGCAAAGCATTGTTCAGACCACAACCGAAATGCGACCAGGTATTAATATTGGAAAGACTTTCCAGCGGAAACATCAAGGCTCCGATATGAACACACTCCGGTAAATAAATAAGGGCTGGTTTGGCCACCAGCAGCTTCTGAAGCCTTACTGATCTGAGATGGTTGGGGGACCTGAGGCTGGCGTTCCCCTCTGTCAACCTACACACATTTCTGTGGCTTTCAGATAGACAGGCTTCCCAGGTTCCTTCCGACTTGGGGATATCATTTTTGCTAATGGCATTTTTAAGGGTCCAGACCATTTGCTTACACAAGAAACGCACTGGAAAGGAGCAACATCTTTTTGTTGTCCAGTTTGACAAAACCACATCTTGCAAGTAGAAATTTTGGAGACAGTTTGCCTAAGACCCCAAAGTAGATTTACAGAGAAAGGGATAAATTCTTTAATGGGGCTATCTTTCCTAAATAGTTGGCAGTGGGAATTAGGCTTTTCATAAGCTCAGCCCTAGCCAACATCCACCCTTTCCTCCCTCCCCGAGCTGCAAGGCACCTCCCACCTCCCCGCCGCCCATCTCAAACCCTAATAAACAAATCCCTCTCTTACACCAACCGCCTCAGAGAAGCGTGAAGCAAGTTGTTCACGAGTTGGGTTCACAGACACTCTCTCAGGGCCACAGTGGTGTGCTGAAAGAAATGGAAATGTGGTGGCCCAAGAAACGGGAGTGGAAGGAGATTAGGGGTGGGTTGAAACGTGGGGGTGGGGAAAAGTTGGGTAAAAACTTTGAGTCTGAGAAGTCAGAGCCCAGGGTGCTGCCTGGAATTCCAAACCGGGGAAAGAGATCTCAGCTGCTTTCATATGGAAATTGGCCTGGAAGCCGACTTTGTCTCTGGGTGGAACTGAAGCCAAGACCAAGTTCAGTGAACCTAACACACCGTTCAATCAACCATTGAAACCCAGGAGAAGAGAAGGCAGGAAAGGGAGGGCAGAGGGTCATAGAGGCTCGCCTTTCATTTGGACTTGGTTATCGAGGTGGCAATAAGGGGGAATTAAACACTGGAAAGAATTGGAAGGGAAAATCCCGTCGATCTGGAGGATGCGATCAGCCTGGCTTTAAATGAAAGAAAAGAGGAGAGATGGAAACAGAAGGAAACAAGCAAGCAAGGCAAGAGAAGAAAGAAAAGGAAGGAAGGAAGGGAGGGAGGAAGGGAGGAAGGGGAAGAGCAAGAAAGAAGAAGAAAGAAAAAGAAAGGTAAACAATGATAATCATTCAACGCACATTCTGAAACTGACAAAATAATTGCAATTACATCTGATGGGTGTAACAGAAAAAAGGAAGGAACTTGAACTTTCCTGCACTCTGCCAAGATTCCCCCCACCTTCCACCTGAGATAAAGGCTTTCAGAGATGTGAAGATCCTTACAGCAGGCAGACACAAGGTGGACTTCTCAAGGTTTATTTTTGGACTTGTTATTAGTTTGTTTTGTTTTTATTGCGTCTTCAAAGGAGAGTTGAAGAAGCATCTACTCTTTGCAAAAAATAAGCTAATATCGTTGCTTCCTAGATACTTTTTTGGGGACTAGTTTCCTGTCTTTTGTCCTTGATTTATTATTGCCTTTATTTGCTCTCCCCCATTTGGTTCATTTGATTCTTATTTTAAAAGAACAGCTCCAAAGACCCTTCTATTTTCATGGAAATTGCTCAGTAGTAACAATTTCAGATAGCTTCCAGAAGAATAATCATCATGCTGGCTGCTTCACCCAAGATGCTTTGCAGCATTCACATAACAATTTACTAATTAATGACAAATTAAATGGAATTTGGTAAGAAGAATCGGAGGTTAGAGTACTGGTGTACGTTGTGTATAAAAAGGTATGCAAATATCTTCAGCCCATTTGTGGTTCATCAGTGGGAAATAATAGCTATTCTACTTGAAAATTTCAAATGCAGGAGGGATGCTGCATGGAAGCAGAATTTGGAAATTATTCATCATTTTAATTTTTTAACAGTTTCCCAGATGAGAAACTGTTCCTTCATTTTAGAGGCACAATGAACTTAGACTTTTTGTTTCCATAACTTTAAACCATACAAATTTGGCTATACTTGGCGGCTATATTAATTACATATTGGGAGGCAAGAAGCAGTTTGGGGAGATCAGCCACTGAAGTTTTCATCTTTCAGGGCAGAATAAAAGACACCGGCCCTGTCCTTCTGAAGCAGGCATTGGCAAACCGCAGCCTGCAGACCAAATCCAGTTTGCCTGTTTGCGTAAATAAAGATGAATCTGGAAACAGCCACACTCCTTCATCTACATACTGTCTCTGCCTGCTTTCACACTCCCAAGGCAGAGTCCCAACAAGGGTCTTGTGGCCTGCAAAGCTGACAAGATTTATAGTTGGGTCCTTTAAATTTGCCAACCCCTGTCCTAGAGGGTAGGTCTGGAGAGACAACACTCCCCATAAAGAAAGAATAATGGTTTCAACTGAAAAACACGGTAAAATTATTTGAAGGTGTACCACTGCTATTTGAAGACCACAATCCAGCTGTCATGAAAACTTGCCAAAATGTTCTTTCTTGTTCAATGTACATTTAGGGAAGCGCTTTCTGTAGCTAGTTTTTCTTTAGCTCAAGGAGCAGGTGACTCACCTCGGGGAAACCCTGGTTATTTCTAATAAGGAAAGGATTCGCAATGAGTGAAACGCGTCTCCCCTTCCGTGGAAGTTCTGGACAAATGCAGATGGTTTCCCACATCAATAGGGTGATAGCTGTGGACACCTGTCAATTACTTTGTTTTTACTGCCTCTAATTTTGATTGTGAGACAACATATCTTTCCTGTCTTTATTTTTCATCTTCAATTGATCTTATATTCAAAATATCAACGTCTAAAAGGTATTTGGGGCCATGAAAATTTCTTAATCCTTTTCATATGTTCCCTCTGAGATAGAGGGTACGACAATCAGACAGCAGTTCGACTCCTAAACATTCCATTTGCGTTGATGGGGGCTGAGGCAAAGCGAAAGACAGAGTAACCTTCACATGCCCACAACTTAGGTGGGCATAAACTAACGACATGGCCAAACTTCAGCTTAAAACAAAGTTTAAATAAACTTGACTATTATTTTTCCCCATCAGTAGATTATGTCTCTGCTCACTGCCTGCTCTCGCAGTCTCGGCCCCTTCCTGCCCAGAGCCTACAATCTCTAAAATGCATCCATGCGGATTGTAGACCTGACATTTTAAAAAACATTTTTTTAATGTTTTAATTATTCTTGAGAGAGAGAGAGAGAGGCACAGAGCATGAGCGAGCGAGGGGCAGAGCGAGAGAGGGACACAGTATCCAAAACAGACTCCAGGCTCTGAGCTGTCAGCACAGAGCCCGACGCAGGGCTCGAACTCACGAGCCCTGAGATCATGACCTGAGCCGAAGTCGGTCATTCAACTGACTGAGCCACCCAGGTGCCCCTAGACCTGATGTTTTAGAAGGGGCATTGGACTGGGCACTTGCAATTTGACGGACTGTGCAAGCAAGTGATGTGACCTAACCACACCATGTCAGAGAAGGAAACTACGTTAATTCAGAGCATCCAGACTTGATGCTTTGTATCACCTCTCAATCATGATTTCAACAAATAGTACTGAACACCTACCATACCGGGAAAAAATAAACATAGCCCTGCCTTCAGGGAGCTTCCCATCACATGAATGTATTGTGAGAAAGGAATGAAGAAGAGTGATTAAAACAAGTACACACACACACACACATACACATGCATGCACACACAAACATATAACAAATCAGGACAAGTGCAATGAATAGGCATTAATAGGGGAGTTCTACGTTAGACAGGGAGGCTTCCCCAAGAGTGGCATTAAAGGCAAATCTTGAAGGATGAGCCAGCTAGAAAAACAGTGGTGGGGGGCAGGGGGAGCATTCCAAACAGATCATGTAGCACGTGTAAAGGTACTGAGACTGCAAAAAGTTTTGTACCCTAGAGTAACTAAAGTAAGACCTGCACCCGTGGCAGACATTACTAATCGATCACAGCCCTCTTTCCTGTTGAAAACAGACAAAACTTCAAAATTCTCAGCCTAGCACTCCAGGCAGCCACTGCCAATCAATTGGAGTTGGAGAACGATGAAACCGATTGGCCATTCCCAGACCGCGTGGTTCCAGAAGGTCCTCCAGCCCTGGAATCTTCCAGTACAATGACTCTTACTTTATTCAGTATTTGAATACCAACTCTTGCTCTGAACATCCTCCATGTGCCTGTTTTCTTCCAACTTTATCGAATTCTTAGAGACAATGAGCCTTGTCTCTCATCCCATTCCATTTCATTCCTACAGGCAAAACCCCTTTCCACACCTATATTCTAAAGGCTCTGCAAATGCCTACCCCTGGTGGGATTGTGCCCACGCAGATCCATTATCCATCACTATGTAACCAATCACATCAAAACCAAGGGACTTAACACAAATGACCTTTCCCCACGGTTCTGTGGGTTGGTTGGTCTGTCCTTGCCTCCACAGCAACATTCAGAAGGGGGCTGGGTTCAGCCCATGGCAGTTGGGAGAGCAGAGATGAAGGGGCCATTCCCTCTAAATGGCCACTCACCCCGGCTTCTTCCCAGCAGGGCAGTCTTGAAGCAGAGTCACAAGGCCAGGTCCAGGAACCCCCTTGTGTCTCTGCCTTTGTGTGCTGTTGGTCAAAGCCAGTTCACAAGGCCAGTCGATATTCCAGTTCCCTCCTTGGTTATGGGACAGGCATCAAAGACACATTGTAAAGGGGTATGGGAAAGGGGAGAATTGAGGGCCGTTAAATCCAGCCCAACAAAACTTTATTTCAAAATTGTTGAGGCAGATGAACAAACAGTGAGGCAGCCTAACCCATAGCGCACCATTCTTTCTACTCAATACTCCTGGGCCTTAAGGTATTACTTGCCTATCGGTAATTGGGAGGCCTAAGGAAATCATAATAAATTCCTAAAAGCATGGCTGGCCCTGAGCCTGATAGAGCTAAAGACAAACAAAAAACTTTCAATTTGGGATTTATGGCTATGTAACAGCATACCATTGATATAGAAGTTCCTGATAGCTTAGCTCCCAGAGAGTGAGAGAGATCACTCACTTCTGAAACACCAGGTACTTTTTCTTTATGACTTAGCTGCTATCACTTTCTACCTTGTAAAGATGGTATTGATTTTTGCAGATGTCATAGTGGAAAGAGCTTGGACTCAGAGCAGACAGGCAGAGTAGGATCCCACATGCACCTCATACTAGCTGAAGAGCCCACAGTAAACCTTCAGGCCTCAGTTTCCTCATCTGTTCAATGAGCAAACAGCAACTTGCAAGGTTGTTGCTCTCCAAACATTAATGGCAATGACTACAAAGACCATAGTGAGCTTGCTGACATACAGTAGGTACTCAATAAATGTTAGCTACCATTGTTACTATTTTTTAATGTTTATTTATTTTGAGAAAGAGAGAGAGAGAGAAAGTGTGAGCAGAGGAGGGGCAGAGAGAGAGGGGAACAGAGGATCCAAAGTGGGCTCTGTGCTGACGGCAGAGGGCCTGATGCGGGGCCTGAACCCATGAACCATGAGACCATAATCTGAGCCAAAGTCAGATGCTTAACTGACTGAGCCACCCAGATGCCCCTACCATTTTTATTATTAACTATGTTTGGTCAGGGAAGGCCTCCAGTAAGAGGCAGGCTTGGGATGAGATTTAAAGGATGAGTAGAATTTGGGTGTTAGGGAGCAACCTGATAAAGAAAGTGGCAAAGAAATACTCAATGTGATTCATTTAGGTAAAGATACCTGGCCCAACATGGCTAAGTGGTTTCACTCTTCAATTCACCCTCTCTCCATTGGTTTAGTAATAAAATAAGGAAGAAAACTTGAGGCCAGGTATATAAGGATTTTGAAAGCCTGGACAAGGATGCTGGGCTTTTTCTGAGAGACGATGGGGACTCATGGAAGGAGAGAGTGACAAAATGACAAACAGAAGAAGACCAGAAGGTTAGTCCAGCGGCCATGGCACAGTGCTAGACTAAAGTAAGACCAAAGAGAAGATAATCACCTGGGAGAGGAGATGATACAAGGGGGTAAAGTACACTTGATCATATCGTCCAAATTAATGCTTCTCCTCTCTTTGACTGAGGAGTTGGGTGGTTTAGAAACACGTCTGTAAATTCTTTGGCACTCTTCCTATGGAAGGACAGAGTTTCTGTCCACTTCCTTGATTATGGATCAACCTCAGTGACTAACCTGTAGTTAACAGAATGCAGCAACAGTGACAGTGCAGGGCTTCAAAGCCAGTTCTTCAAGGACAGTACGGCTTCCACATGGTTCTCTTTCTCTCAGGACGTTCGCCCTTGGAACCCAACCCCCAGGCCATGAGGAATCTAAGCAGCCCTACAGGCCGTGTGTTCTAGCCCCAGCCCGGGCTGAAGTCCCAGCTGCCAAGTAGCATCACCCTCCCGACATGCAAATGAGAGTGCCTCCAGGTGACCCCAGCCCCAGCTTTTGAGGTCCCCACCTGAGGGCAAGCAAAATGGAGATGAGCCATCCTTTCTGAGTGCGGCCCAAATTCTGACTCGTGAGCAAAATAAGTGTCGTTGATACTTTAAGCTGCTAAGTTTTGGGGTATTTTGTTACGCAGCAGTAGATAACTGGAGCGGGCTGGTGTATGTGCTCTCCGGGTGTCACATGCACACTCATTCTCTCATCCGTTCGGGTCAATTATCCAGAAATGATGGTATTTTCTCTGGAGCATTCCCTATCACAATGCCTTCTCCATGTCCTTCCTGGCATTTATCACAATTTGCAATTACATTCTTATTTCCTCGTTTGCTTGTTTTCTTTACCTCTCCCTATAGAATTGGAGCCCCCTGGGTACCCTGATCTTGTCTTTCTTGCTGCGGCTGTATCTCATCACCTAGCTCAGTGCCTGGAATACGGTGCGTGTGCTATAAATATCTGTAGAATAATGAATGAGCAACACCATGAAACTTGGATATATTCAGTTGCATTACACAGGAGCCACTTACAGAAGACATGTGCCAAAGTTTTACGAAAAAAAAGTATGCAACATAAAATTTTTAACTGAAGAAATGGTTGGCACTAATGTGTTTTCTGTCATAAACTGGTGACAGGCAGCCTGTGACCCACTGCCACCGCGTACATCTCACCCAGCTCACAGAAGAGCGGTCACCTTAGGTGCTTCCTCTGAGAAAAACGACTCAGGAACTCTCTCAAGATACACAGCCCTGCAGTGAAGAGGGCAGGGTGCAAATTCAGGTGTCACTCCAGGCTTGCACCATGTGGGGCTAGCCAGGTTCAAGTACACCTAAAAGGCCGGAGGGAATCCATTTTTACCCATTCATAGGCAATTCATCAGCATATGTAGAGATAGAGGGTAAGAGTATAATACCGTTTCTTCCTCCATTCGTTTAGTCGGTCGACAAACCCTCACTGAGCACATACTGGTATCTACACTGCAGAGGCCAGGACCTGGGAAAACAAACAAAAGCAGCTCCTGCCCTCAGGGAGGCCCTTGCCCAGCGACGGAGGGAAGTGGAGGGACTTGGACACAGACACGGGGAGATAAAAGGCAAAGTGGCCGATGTATTCCCGTCCTGGGGAGAAGACTGAGGCATGCACAGAGGATGGTCTGGCCCCATCTGAGAGCTTCGTGATAAATCTGTCTCTCCCCATTTTAATTTTTTTTTAATGTTTATTTGGGGGAGAGAGAGAGACAGAGACAGAGAGAGAGAGAGAGAGAGAGAGTGAGCGAGTGGGGGAGGGGCAGAGAGAGAGGGAGACTCAGAATCCGAAGCAGGCTCCAGGCTCCGAGCTGTCAGCACAGAGCCCCACGTGGGGCTCGAACTCATGAACCGCGAGATCATGACCTGATGATTAACCGATCCCGACCGAGCCCTCGAGGAGCCCCAGGTCTCCGCATTTTAGCCCGCTTTCCCCTGACGTTACTTCTCTGTCAGCCCTCCCAGGGCACCACGTCTCTTCAGCCCCCAGGCCTCCTGGTGGACCCAGCCCGCCCCGTGAGCACACTTGTCCTCCGATGTGGCAAACCCAGAGCTGTGGGGCAGCCCACCAATGAGATGGCTGAAATCAATTTTAATTGGGTCCCCTGACAGGATAAAATGTTTTTGTTGTAATATCGTCCCGATAAAAGGTATTGTAATATTTAAAATGTAGTATTGATCCTTCTGCAAGGACCATAAATCCTTGCAGATTTGAGAGCCTGACCGCAGAGGATGGGCTGGCTGCCTGGGGATTGTGAGAAATGCATTGCCCTTGGACTCTGGCATCACCCGCAAGAGGGGAGGGAGGCCGAGCTGGGCCGGCCCTGGTGTTCCTCCCACATCAAAGCGGAGATGCTGTGATCCCTGAGCTGACATAGGAGAACTTGAGAGAAACTGTTTAAACACGGGAATCAAAATATGAAACTAAATCACCTGCTCGTGTTTTATTAGGCCTTGTTCTGAATCAATACAAGACCCAGGGCCCATGATTCCTCGTGCTGAAAGGGAATCCCTTTTCATCCTAAAACTGAATCAGGCTGCTTAAGTAAAACAGATGTTACTGTTGACTGCCTTTCTTCCCAGCCTCTGCCCGCTTTTTTTTTCAGTCTCCCCCAACCCCAGCCTTGCTCTCCCCTTACACTGCAGAGGCGGGAACCCCTCACGTTGTCCCCGAAATCCAAGCCGGGGGCTGGAAAAATCCAAAGCCGTGACATCTCTCCATCCTCAGCCCGGAAAAGTTTTCTTTGCTGTTTACCGGGGAGGGAGACCGAGCTGGGAGGGGGCAGGCAAGTCTGTTAGCAGAGAATTTGAAGATACAGCGGCGGAGGTAAAAGGCAGAGAAGATTTTCATTTCCTGTGTTACGGGGTGCAAATAGTATCAGTCTGAAAAACCTGGCAGGGAGATCGGAGATAGGAGTTTTTACATTGATAAGTATTTGTTCATTTCCTGACAACAAAAAAATATAAATCTCTTCAGAAATTAAATGCCCCGGCTTGTTGGAGCACTTTTGTGGCGCTCCGTGCAAGGCTGGCTCCCTTTACTTGGGGCCGCCGCGGGCCGGATAATCACGGCATCAGCCATTATCCTTGTATCACGCGGGCGGCGGCAGCCAGGCCCCATTCCCCCACTTTTGTGTCACTTATTTTCTCCGAGGGCCCGATTTGCATTTTAATGGAAGTAGTTTATAGACTTCTCCGCTGCCTTCAGAGTGCCACAAGTGGCATCATTAAGTGAGCTAAGCCGGATTAATGCTGATAGTAAAGTCAGATAATACAATAACAGAGGCCTCCAGTCCATTTGCATTAGGTGAGGAGCGCGGGGCTGCCTGGTGCCTGGTGATAATTTGTAAGCCCGATATGTTGTACTTGAGAGGATAAGATTAAATTTAGTGGGTTTAACTGTCATCCCAGTAAGTCAATTACTTCATCTTTTCAGCCTTTGAATTTCTTTTATAAATAAAATAAATGGAATATTGAGCTGCTCCGCAGCCATTTCGAGCTCCCATGAAGAAGAATTACACAGGCCGGACCAAAAAAATAAAAGGCTTCGGATTCAGCTCCATAAACAAAATAGAAACTCCATTCAGGTGCCGGCATGGCAGAGGCCCCGAAATATTGTCCATCTCTCATATCACAAGCATGACAGATTCCATTGTGACTTTAGTTTCTCCATAATAGGAAATATTTATGTTGTGCCTGGGCCTTTTCTATTCCTATCCCTCCCATTGTGGGCAGCAACACTGTACCACAGAGGCCAGCGCCCCTCCACTCCCTCCCTCCCCTGCCTCCAGTTGCCCAGCGCTAAATATTTAGTGTCGGGGGCGGATATTAAGAACGCCTCATGACCCGACCGCCAGAAAGGGGATGCATCAGATTTCCAGCAGGTCCCAGATAAACAGAGAAGGGCAAATCCTCTCACGCCCTCTCCCTCTCCCCAGCCCTGGGTTGTTGCCACCGCACATGACATCTCTGGGTGGACAGTTTTCGCTATCTAGCATCAGCGACTGGGATCGTGATACGAGAACCCAACACGGCGACGTCTTTATCTGTTCCAAGAGGGGGGGTGGGGAGCAATCAAGGAAAGGAAAGAAAGTCAAGCAGCTAAACCCACCCGCCAATGCGGGTCGTGTCTTAGAAGACCCCAATTGTGCTATTTTTTTTTCCACCGACGGATGAGCAAACGTTTTTGAAAAATGGGTCCACTGTGTGACTGGTATTCTTAATCACGGATGGATGGATGATGCGTGAGGGACAGACAGACAAAGGGCAAACCCTATAAGACCAGTGGCTAAATAGTACAGCACAAGGTATAGATGACCCTCCCCTAGCGAGAATCAGGAGTCTGGCCGGCCAAAAGGTCTTGATTGTGCGCGCCTCCTGCCCTGATCCGTTCTGGGCGCTACAGAGCGAAAGGCACGGAAGACTGTCTCGAGAGGATTAGTCACGTACACTTTGGAGAGAGATGGGAAATGTTCAAGCAATCAGCCTTTAATAAAGGAATCCACGGTGGCCCATTGGTAAGAATGAGGGGCTGGCTGACTCTCGGGTTCCTACCCATCCTCCCATCCCTGCTCCCACTCCTCTTCCCCGGAGATGCTCTCCTCCGATCATACCTCCACATGCCCTGCATTGGCGCAGGCTCGGCCTCCTTGTTGGAATGTCCTCCTCTTCATTCTCAACCTGGCTAAATCCTAGCCTGCTTCAAGACCCCAGCCATGCATTTCCTCCTCTGTGAGCCTTACCCATATCCACCCAAGCAGATGAAGACCCTTTCTCTGAGCAAACCCGGATAACGGCACTGTGTGTACCGTGCGGCAAACGTTTACTGACATGCCGCCTCCCTGACCAAGCAACGAGTTCCTTGCGAAAATGACTCTGCGTCACCCTCGTGCTTCAGCTTCCTCATTGTCTCGCCCATCAGGTGCTGAGTGCGGCGTGAAGTGTCCTGAGTGCTAGGGACAGGAAGGTGAACAGGACCTAAGCCTTGCCCTTATGAATTCAAAGAGAGAAGAGGGGGGAGAAAACAAGGAAAGGAAAGAAAATCAAGCGGTTAATCCCTTACAAGAGGCACACACCAATGCAAATCAGAGCTGAGTGCAGGAGGTGAAACAGACCTATAAGCAATTACAATACAATGAGTGGATATCTATTTCCCTGGTGTTTAGCGCAATACTTCATCTGCAAGAGATGCTAAGCAAACGTTGGTTAAATGAATAAAGTTGCCAATGAGGTGTGGGGATTTCGCCTGGGAGATTCTGAAAATTCTTTGGGGTTTACAGTGGTGAGGCTACTGGCACATCTTTCTCTGTACCTTTCCCAATCTCCAACACGCCCCGTTTTCACGATCACTGTCAAGTATTTCAGCAGACGAGCTAGGGTAACCACTCCGGAAGGGGCCACGAGGCTCGAGAAGGTAAAGCTGAAAACCATCTCAGGTGAGATAGAGCTGTTCACACAACTTCCTGAGAGTTCTCTGGCCCCGTGGAGGTTTAGGTGCAACACTCGTGTCTAAGTGCAACACTCACCCAAACAGACATCTCCCAGAAAGACATCAGTTCACACTTGGAATGATTTCTGACTTCTTACTATGTGGCAGGCACTACGTTAGTTAAGTACTTTAGAGGAATATAAAAGTGAATCATATTCTATCTTTAATCAGCTCGAAATTCTATTTCATTTGGGTGGTGTGGAGCGGCAGACAAGCACGTGGTTTGTCACAAGGAGTTGTGAATACAAAACAGCCAGCCTCCTGTCTTCTGATTCATGCTTTTAGCCAACTGTCAAAAATCTGCAAATAAACTACTATCAACAGTAACGACAGCTGCTATTTGTATGCATTTTACATTTGTAAAATTTTGAAAATACTTCATATATCCTTTATATCCTTCGTTAGGTGCCAAGTGTACCTTGCCCCACCCCCTGCCCCTAGAAAACCGCCCGTGGCTGATAGAGTTTCCCATTGGGAAGCCTTTGCCAAGACAAAAAAGTAGATGTGTGTGTGTGTGTGTGTGTGTGTGTGTGAGCGTGCGTGTGCATGCACGTGCACATGTGCATGTGTCTTTCTGTGACTTCGTTCCAAAACCAAAGATATAAATGACTTTTAGATTGCCCCTTGTTTTGTATTATCCACACCTCTGCCCTTCAGTAGTGCAGATAATCGAGAGTTCGCTGTACTGTGATTAATTATTTGGCCGGGGCTGAGAGCCAAAAGTCACCAAAGTGCTGGGAGTTTCAGGTACAGACTCTGCCTTTTCTTTACACTTTAAAAGGGATGAGGATTTTATTTGTTTACTTGTTTCCCTTTCATCTGGTATTGATGGAGTACCCAATCTGAGCCAGGCACACCACTCGGCAATTTTATACACATTGTCTCAGTCAATCCCCACGGCGGCCCTGTGTGCTGGGTACTATTATTATCCCCATTTCAGAGCTGGGAACACAAAGAGTAAGAGGATGCTGGTGACTTTCCCAAGGCCACACAGTGAGTGAGGGCTAGAGCCAGGCTGTCTGCAAATATTTTGTCAAATATGAATAATGACTTAGTAACTTCAATGTCTTGTCTAAGAACCATAGATATTAAGCCATACTTATGGTTTAGCCTAATTCTTCTTTTTTTTTAAGTTTATTTATTTATTTTGAGAGATAAAGTGCGAACAGGGAAGGGACAGAGAGAGAGAGGGAGGGAGAGAGAGGATCCCAAGTTTCACGCTGTCAGTGCAGAGCCCAACACAGGCCCGATCTCATGAACCATGAGATCATGACCTGAGCCGAAATCAAGAGTCAGAAGCTTAACCGATTGAGCCACCCAGGTGTCCCTAGCCTAAGTGTTCTAGTAATTTCCCTTTAATGTTTTTATGATGAAATCCTATAAGGTTCCAGGTAAAGCTTTCCTGAGCCCATGCACAGTCCAAGAGCATAAGTTCTGATTTTCCAGAGCCAAGCTTAAGGCATAAAGTTGACTTAGGGGTTGCACCTGAGGCTTGGGACCCAGGCAGCTTAGGTGACGGCAACATATCGCATTGAAGTTTCCTTTCATAGGTGGTTTTCCCTTCAAGTAAAGGGAAAGAGGAGGCACCCCGAAGTATGTAATATGTGCCAAGATGCTGTATGCAGATGGCCTCGTTAATCATGGCACCCCCGAAAGTGTTGGCACTATTATTCTCCGCACACAGAGGAGCCAGGGGCACGGCAAAATAAAGTGAGCACAAAGTCACACAGCTCCAAGCCTTCTCTGCTTGGCCGCCAAGTTCATATTCTTCCCAGCCCTTTTGAAAGTTAAACTCGCAGACTGGAAGACTACACCATAAACACCACAATGTCAGAGCCGGCGATAAGATTTTAGCCTGTATCTATGCGGTATAATACGCACTGGTCACGTTTGTTTCAGGCTATTATCCCTGAGGATAATGGTTCATTTCCCTCTTTGCATGTGAATCATTCTCTTAGTCAAAACAAACAAATAAACCAGTGCATTGTTTACTCCAGAACCTAAATGTTGCTCTCTTCTTATCTCCCACCTCCATTATTTCATTTTTTGGGGAGGTCTTGAAACCCCATTCCTGTTTATAGCATTTCCAGCTGCGGTCTTAAGACTATCCCATTGTTATTGTTTTCCAGCGAGGTATCTCCAGTTTCTCGATAGAAATTATTTCTTCAGTGATCTTTGATAACCAGTTCCTGGGTCTCCTTGCCCGCCCACAAGTTGGCCTATATCCCTACCTTACAATCGTCCTATTATAGCTCTCTTTCTTTTTCCCTACAGCGAATGGGAAATACTTTTTCCCTACAGCGAACAGGAAATACTCGGTCAGCACATCCCAGATCATACAGTCCTTCATGGTTTCGAAAAGCTCACTCACTTATGTTTTACTAATTTATTTTTACATTTTAGCCAACAAAGAATGTGCCAAAGGAAAACAGACTTCAAATAGAATTCATCCTTTCGAAGCACAGTTCCATAGCCAATTTGACTTCCAGTTGTTTTATTATTCCAATTAATCTCTTTAAACCTCTCTAAAGAGTTGGCATTTACATTTTTCATTTCCATCGTTACGAATATTCTCCTAATAATAATATTTCCTAATGCCGACACTATTTCTGGGTTTGATTCTGCGATACGCAAGCACTAATCAGCAACCTGAGCCTGAGTGTTCTTACAGATATCAGTGTCCTATTTTCTCTAAAATTAGCAATGTCACGCAAGCTTTCAGACGCTGTAATTACAACCGCAACAGAGCAGAAAAGCTCCCAACAGCCACCCAGGCTCCAACGGCTCCAGAATCAGCCCACCTCATCTGGAAATTCAAGTGTTTCTTTCTCCCTGTCACCTCTGGCTTTCAAACTTTCTCCCTTCTGCCTGAGCCCCTGCTCTAATCCCCGGAGACTATCCGGGTTTTGTTTCCAAGCTTGTCCCTCAATGCCGGTGGGTGTTAGCATCTGGACTGACCCTGGGTCTCTATCTGAGACCCCAGGTCACAAGATGCTCAGCTGTTGAATGCATTGGCTGGACAAAGGACAGACGAAGTCCCGTGGGAGAACTGTCTGCGCAGATGATGTGAAGAAGACTGAAAATTATCCTTGTCCTCAGCTATCTGGCCCATCAATCCATCCCAGGATGCCCACATTGCTGGCTCCTTGGGTTGAAGAGACTGGAACCCAGGCTCTTGTCCCTCTGCTTCCCAAAGCCTTGATCCTGTAGCACCCTGACAAATGTATGGTTTCCTGTCTGATTGAAGACTCTCCTACCCCTTCGTTCTCTCTTTGGCAATGAGCAGTGCTGAGGAACCAAGAAGAAACCCCCTCCCTCCTTGTCCTCGGTCCCTGCTTCTGTTACTCCTTCGATGAGGGCAGTTTGGGGTGATTTCTCAGCTCTGTGACATTGGGAACATATTTTGACTTCCCTCTAGGCACCACCCGCACAAGAAAGGAAGCCCCGTGAGACCTGAAGTTCGGTGAGGTCAGGCACTGTAGCCCTCCTGGCACCCAGCACAGAGCCCCATATAGCACATGCACTTGAGATATACTAAATGATCCATGAACTTTGTAACTGAGGACAATACCTACCTCGGAACGTTTTAAAGAGATAATTGTAAGTATTAAATAAGGTAATCTGCTTTATGGAAGTGCTCCCGCCTCCCAAAATTAGCGGGGACTTCTAAGCAGAAACCACGCATCCCAGAGAGACATGGTGAATAAAAGAGATTTAAACAACAAAACAAAACAAAAAGATACCCGAATAGGCCCCTGTGGTGGTTTTTCAACATCCACAAATTCCTTCACGTTCCTTCCTTCCAAGGGAGCCTACGTCTCTTCCCCATGAGTAACTGAACTTAGTGACTCGTTTGCAACAAATAAAATAAAGCAGAAGCGCCAATGTTCAGCTTTAGAGACCAGGTCATGAAAGGGACTACGGTTTCCTGCCGGTTCTCTTGGATCGTTCACTCGGAGAAACCAGCCCTCACATCGTGGACACAAGGCTTATGAATGAACTGAGGCCTCGGCCACCAGCCAGGGAGAGAGTGACTCTTGTGAGTGAGCCTGGGGACCGGTCGTCCAGCCCCGGGGAAAACCTTCCCATGACCACAGCCCTGGCCGACCTCTGGTCTGCAATTCATGAGAGCCCGTGGGCCAAACTGCTTCTGAATTCCCCACCCGCAGTCTGTGAGAGAGGGTTTGTTGTTTTGAACCCACTACCTTTTAGGGTAACTTGTGATGCAGAAATAGATAACGAACACAGCCCTGTAAAGTCTCTCGCCAGGAGGCCTGCCCAGCACTCCTGGGCTCATGACTCCCTCACTTTGTTGGGCAGGTTCAGTCTAGGCCTGCTGATGTCAGGTCTATTGCAGGGACGCACTGCTACCCCTCTTTCTCCTGCAGAGTGGCTCACGTGCCCTCTTGTTGCGGTGCCTTCCTGATATTAGCATCCCCATGGTCATTGCCATGGCGGCTTTATATCCCCATCTCTGTTTTTCCTCCACAGGAACCCTTGGCAGAGATCCACATAGCCACAGGCCAAATGAGACCCTGACTGTTTCTTGTTTGACTTACCATTTGTTTTTTTTTTGTTGTTGTTGTTGTTTTTAATTTTTTTTTTCAACGTTTATTTATTTTTGGGACAGAGAGAGACAGAGCATGAACGGGGGAGGGGCAGAGAGAGAGGGAGACACAGAATCGGAAACAGGCTCCAGGCTCCGAGCCATCAGCCCAGAGCCTGACGCAGGGCTCGAACTCACAGACCGCGAGATCGTGACCTGGCTGAAGTCGGACGCCTAACCGACTGCGCCACCCAGGCGCCCCACTTACCGTTTGTTTTAAGATGTGAGCTATTGGGGCCCCTGGGTGGCTCAGTTGGCTGGGCATCCGACTTTGGCTCGGGTCATGATCTCGTAGTTTGTGAGTTCAAGCCCCACATGGGGCATGCTGTTGTCAGCGCAGGGCTCACTTCGGATCCTCTGTCCCCCAACCCCCTGTCTTTGCCCCTTCCCGACTCGGGCTCTCTCTCCCAAAAATAAATAAAACATTAAGATGTGAGCTATGGTTTGAAAACTGGAACAGTACTTTCCATTTAATAGTATGGACCGACCATCCGTATTTAGTCTCTTTCCCACCCAGGAAAAAACAACGGCAAAAGGAAAGTTTAAAACCCACAAAGACCAAAAGACCTGGACGGGAGACAACAGCAAACGAGAACTCCCACAGACTTCAGGGGCAGATGGAAGAGGGATAACTGACTTAGAACGGACGAGGCTCAATCTGGAGCCCCACAGAGGGCAATACGTATTAAAAGTGGATCCAGGGGCGCCTGGGTGGCTCAGTCGGCTGAGCGTCCGACTTCGGCTCAGGTCACGATCTCACGGTCCGTGAGTTCGAGCCCTGCGTCGGGCTCTGGGCTGATGATGGCTCAGAGCCTGGAGCCTGCTTCTGATTCTGTGTCTCCCTCTCTCTCTGACCCTCCCCCGTTCATGCTCTGTCTCTCTCTGTCTCAAAAATAAATAAACGTTAAAAAAAAAAAAATTAAAAAAAAAAAAAAACAACAAAAAAAAAAGTGGATCCAGTTTGCCCTGAACACCCTCAGAATGGCTCAAGACTTCCAAAGGCAAACGTCATAAGGAAGACACGGGATGTAAGGCCAAAGCCGGGGTCGCCGGTTGGGTAGTTGTACGTGGGAAAGTGGGAACTCCTGCCCTCCTGAACAGGCTGAGCAGCCAGGCAAACCAGTCACCCCTCCCTGCCAAGCCCCTTGCTCAGAGATTCTGGCCTTCTCTTTGGGCAAGTCAGATCTGAGAATCTCCAGACGTGGGGACACAAGCACAGTTTGGTGTGGGAATCACTGGGACAGGGGGCTTAAAATAAGGGAACTGAGTGTGAGAATCTGTCCACTCATGACGGTATTCTCAGTGAAAATAGTGGCTTACCGGTTACGTGCTCCACAGAGAAGGCACTGGTGAATGTTTCACCTCATGCAAAGAGCTTCCAGCTGACCTGCAGGACCCCACGCCCAAACGTGGACCGCCAGACGAGGGTCACCAGTAATTCAAGGAAATCACCGGTAAGAAAGTCGGAGACCAGCACACAAACAAAAGCCCAAAACGAAATAAACAAATAAGCCAAAACAGAGACAAGGACCCCGGAGGAAATAGAAGGCAGGGATCAGAAGTGAACTTTAAAAATATAATCAGTAAGGGCGCCTGGGTGGCTCAGTCGGTTGGGTGCCCGACTTCGGCTCAGGTCACGATCTCGCAGCTTGTGAGTTCGAGCCCCACATTGGGCTCTTTGCTGACAGCTCAGAGTCTGGAGCCTGCTTCGGATTCTGTGTCTCCCTGTCTCTCTGCCCCTCCCCCGCTCACACTCTGTGTCTCTGTCTCAACAATAAATAAACAATCAAATCATTTTTTTGAAAAATTTAAAAATATAATCAGTAATCTTCAGGGCACCTCGGTGGCTCAGTTGGCTGAGCACCTGCCTCTTGGTCAGCTCAGTTCATGATCTCACGGTTTGTGGGTTCGAGCTCCAAGTCAGGCTCTGCACTGGCAGTAAGGAGCCTGCTTGGGATTCTCTCTCTCCCTCTCTATCTGCACCTCTCTACTTGTGCTCTCTCAATCTCCCTCAAAAAATAAATAAACAGTAAAAGGATTAAAAAATTAAAAAATATCACAAATTAGGTGACTTAAAACACAAAAATGTATTATCACACAGTTCAGGAGCCGGAAGTCTGTGAAATGAAGGTGCCAGCGCTTTGTGTGGAAGAAATGCGTTCCCAGCCGGTCCCCTAGCCTCTGGTGGTTGCTAAAAACCCTTGGTACCTTTCGGCTTGTGGCTGTATCACTCCAGTCTCTGATTCTGTTATAACACGGCCTTCCTCCCCAGGTCCCTCTCTGTGTCTTCACATGGCTTTCTTATAACGACACCAGTTATCAGATTTAGGGTCCCCTCTACTCCAATGACCTCATCTTAAGTTAGCTAATTATTTCTGCAAATACGCTATTTACAAGCAAGCTCACATTCTGAGGTCCCAGGTAGACATGAAGTTGGGAGGTGGGCACACTGTTCAACCCAGTACACAGAGTGTGAACTAAAATGGCGGTAACAGCAAAGGAACCACCACAGAATGGGCAAGCACACCTAGAAATTGAACCTAAACTAGCCAAAGTGAGAAATTCGATTAGATATTCTATGAGTTCACACAGGCAAGCAGTACTACCCTGAGTATTATGAAGTGAGGAATTTTTTTATGGGAGTTCAGACTTTATACAACTGTGAGAGGAGCTGGGGAAGTCTCACAAAGGGGGCTGGAGGGTCCAAAAAGAGTCCATAGTCAGCCCTCCTGAAGGCTGGTGGACAAGTTGGAGACTTCAGGCACAGCCAGCTTCTCGAATGGGGCTGTGAAGGGTTGCTGGACTGGAAGTCCATGGAAGGTAGCAGCCTCTTCACGCTGCTCATGCAGCCAAGCATCTGGTGGGGGGCCTGGGTCACAGTTGGGGCAGCAGAACCCACAAGAGAGAAAAGGAGCTGGACACAGAGAAGGTAAGACTATGTGGAGTGGGGAAGAGGAGGACAGAGGACACATTGGAACCTGCTGGCACCTCTGTCCGCTTTTCGCCACTCACAAGGTCTGATCACAATGAGCTCCACCATGTGATGGCTGTTGGCTTCGTGTCCACCTCCCAAACTTCCAAATGTGCACAGACTTCTCGTTGGGCCAGCCATCACTCTAAACCATCCAGAGAAAGGGGATCTGGGGCAATGTAGTTCCACTGCAGTCACGCTGACAGAGTAGAAAATCAACACTGGTACCACTCGTGGAAGGGTTCTAGAAAACGTCATCCAGGCTAACCAAGCAGATACGGTGCACCACAACCACGAAGATGAGGGAACTGTGCGGAAAGTGAGACAAAAGAGAAAGCAGAGGAGTTTAAAAGTTTAAGACTTTAGTCCAGAAAGTTCACTATTCACAGAGAGTCTCGAAAAAGAGAACGAATAAACTAGAAGAAAGAAAAAAGTCAACAGAGAAAGAAAATGCAGGGTGCCTGGGTGGCTCAGGACTCTTGATTTCAGCTCAGGTCATGATCTCATGGTTCATGGAATGGAGCACCCCGTCGGGCTCTGCCCCCTCCCTCTCTCTGCTGCTCCCCTACTCATGCATGCACATGTGCATGCACACACACTCTCTCAAAAATAAACGAACATTTAAACAAATAAATAAAATTCCCCAAAAGGTGAAGAGAACTGGTCTCCAAACTGGAAGGGCTCATCAGTTACAAAGAGCAATGAAATCAAGACGACCAAGGCTCATAACTGAAATGCAGAATACCATGGGCAAACGTAAGATAGCAAAAAGTCAAGAGGAAGACAAAATACCAGATCACATAATGAAGACCGAGAACCACAAATGACACTATTGGAAATTTAAAGGCAGTGGAACAATGCTTTCAATATTCTGAGGAAAATTATTTCGAATTCTCAATCCACATTTCTAAACCTTGTCAAAAGAATCAGGTGTATAGATAGAATAAAGGCATTTTTAGCCAAGTAAAGATAAACAATTTACTTCTCATGAACCTTTTCTGGGAAAGCTGTTGGAGTCTGCCCTCCAGGAAAACAAAAAAGAGAATAAGTCAAGGAGTAATACAGGGGCCCAACACTTCCAAGTGGCAAAGGGAAATCTCAGAATGACATGTATTCAGTAGGCCTATGGAGTGGTGGATTCATACAGGGAGCAGGGGAATGGGTAGAAAGAAAACGCGGAATCAACACTTTTGGCGATATGGAAAATGATATTGATGACTGTTCGAGAAAGCTGTTGGAATATTTGGGAGGAAAATGACCCAAAAAAAACCCTACATTCAAAAAATACACAGAAAACCAAGGTAATTAAATCAGAAGGCAACGGTGAAGTCCAGAGAAGATGAATAAAAGAGGTTCGAAAAATGAAATGTAATCCTAGTGAACTACTCAGCCCACGTTGTTTTTATGCAGTGATAATGATATGAATTTTGAGTATTGATGTAAGCAACAATTATGATGTAATAGCATTGAGGTAAGAAGGAAGAGGACGTGAGAGAAGGAGTTCATGTAACTACCATGGTAGAAACGTAGAAGTTGGCAGACAATGTTGAAAATTGACAAACCAAGAAATAGGTTAAATACCAGAACAGCTAACTACCAGAACAGCTAACCCTAACCCTAACCCCAACTCTAACCTTAACTCTAAACCTTTCATACTATTAGAGGTTTTTAACATGCATAAATGGTAACTTAATAAAATGCTTTAATGGAAATTTTACATAAAAATTCAGATTTCTGATTTCTCTTTGAAAAATTAGAACTGGCCTCACAGGGCTGGCATTCCAGAAGGTACCCATATCCGGAGCTGAAGTGCCCTGAAGTTTGCCCCCATCCTCACTATTCTCCTGTGCCTACCTGTTTGCTGTCCAGGCTCTTAGAGGTCTCGTTTGGCACCTGTTGAACCTAGAGTGTAAGCATACACCTAAAAAATTATTCACGGAGGAGGACAGAAAAGATCTGGGTGGTGTTGAGATGGCCCTCAGTAATGCTACCATCTGCTTAGGTGATGAAGTGCATGCTCATTGGTCACTCAGTATTTGGGGATCATCCTCTCTAATGCTGATTATGGAATGGCCAGATGAAGGAATGACTACAAGAGGAAGTCAGAAGAGGGAGCAGAGGAAGAGGAAGCCGATGTTGACAGAGCCTTTGAAGGCAAGCACCTGTCGGGGGGACTTAGGAAATGAAGACAGGCCAGCTCTCCTGAAACGTCTCACGCACCAGCCTCTCCTGCACCTCTGACACATACCTGGGACAGCGACAGAGACTTCTATGAATGTTCAGCAAGGATATCCTGGGGCACCAGGAAGGGAAAGTATCCCTCGCAGAAGCCAGAAGGGAGGGGTAAAAGAGACTGGGGTGTGCAGGGCATCCAAGGAGGGAAGCAAAGTGGGCACTAGGGGGGCAGAGTGAAGAGTGAAAGCAAAGACCCAGTGTGGGTCCCGGGATCCAAGACACCTAGCGGTAGGTCTGGAGGAGAACTCAAGCTTGGCCAAACAAAGGGGTCCAGGAGGCAGTCTGTGGCCCAGAAGGAAGGACTGAGCGTTTGCCCTTATTGGCTGCAGCCTGATGGCTCAGGTCAGGCTGACCTGCTTAGTGGCCAGGCTAGACCGTGATCAATAGTATTAAGACCCTGGAAGCTCTAACGAAAAGGCAGCCAGCCCGTGCTCTGCTTGCTCAGATAAAGGGCCAGCTTTGATTTGTATTCAATCTTCATGTATAGACCACAGTTCTCTTCACTAAGAGGTGGAGGGCAAGGATCTGAGTAACACCCCAGATGTCTGAAGCATGCAAGGCATTCCCCAGCCCTGAGAGTTGCCCGGAAGGGGCGTCGCTGGGTGGGCCTCAGAGACCAGATGTCCCGGGAGGCCCCATCCAAAGCTCTCTGGGAGCCTGGGTCTGCTTTAAAGCATCCTCTCTTCCACAAGTGACGCCAAGCCATCACTTTCTGCTCCTGGCAGCAGCACAAACCTTTCACTTAGACCTGATGTACTGTGTGAAAACAGGAGTCTGCAGGCCATCCATTCCCAGCCCTGTCAGCCGGGAGAGCGGCATTTCCCTCAGGAAACATCAAGAGGGAAGTCATATGTTCAGTTCACCACATGGTACCAAGTTCCCAGCCCTGACCCCTTCTGACTGGGGTTGGCTCACTCCCTCTTCGAGACCAGCTGGTGTATTCTTCACTGTCCCTTGGTATAATGAGATTCACATAGACTGATATCACCACCACGTGACACGCGGAAAGACTGGGCCGGATGATCCACGCAATCCCCTGCCTTGTTGCTACAGCGGGAGAGGGACTAACCAAGCTGCAAGGAAGACCGGCCTCAACAGGTCTGAGGGCAACGCATCATGCCCCGCGTACCCAGCATGCTGAGTACTTTTACAGAGTTTCGGGGGAAGACATTGCTCAGAAAATGTTGCAATCCATATTTTTTCCAGATGTGAGGGTGATGTGGCTCCAACATCTGCCACCCAATACATATTTGCAATGCTTTATGACACTTTTTGTTTACAAGGCAGATATTCCCCCTTGGATGGCTTGCCCCTGTGGGCCAAGATCATGTCTTACACTGAGCATATGGTAAGTAAGTAAAAGTTTGTAGAATAAATGGGCCATGCTTACTAATTGATTTATTAAGTGTAGCAAGGGTCAAGGTTTCCAGAAGAAAAAAAAAAATTCAATGTGCATTCCCCTCCAGAGAATCCTGGGATATTGAGATAGGACTCTGACACCAGCCTCCTCTATCCTACCCTTGGCTTCCTGAAAGAGGAAGGCTTTAGAGATGCACAATTTAGAATCCAAGACTTTGAGTTTTGAGGCAAATTTGAGTGAAATGGAAGCAAGGAAAATGACTGAGTGCCTACCAGCTACCAGTCATTACACTGGGCACTCCTGTCCCTATTCACTCTGTATTATTATTCCTATTCGCAGATGAAGAAAGATGAGAGAATAACTTTCTCCTTAGTGACGTGGGTGAAAGTGATGCTTTGCACTGGCCTCTTCCTCCTGGTCGTAAGCTCCTTAGTCTCTTTTGGCCAATGGTACTGGCCTTCAAATCACAAGTTGGGACCACCATGGTAAGGAGGAAAGACCAGAAATACTGGTGCTAAGTATAGGGACCATCTGTGCACTGGCGTGTGACGTACTTGGAGGACTGGGTAGAGGAAGTAAAGAAAGGCTTCGATACCCTGTGAAGCCTTGGTTGGGGCAGCTTGGTTGGTTGGGGCACCTCAAGTCAAAAACTGTTGGGTTCGTTACCCACACCCTTCATTGTGTCCCAACACTGCTGTGACCTAGAGGAGCAAAGATTTACGTGCACGTGAACACACGTATACCTCATTACCAAATACAAGTCTCCTCTTTCTGACAAGACCCTTCTTTTCGCCAGAGCCCTCAGTTTACAGGAGGTCTGCGCTGCCAGTAGGAAGCAGATGGATTCTTACCTCGTCCCTTAATTTGTCCAGGTGCTCAACTAGACCACACGTTGTCTCCCTTTCCTATTCAGAAATCTTCCAAGGTATCCTTCAGAGAAACATCTAGAGACTTCCACAAACCTCCTCATTTGTGGCTGTGTGAAATTTTATCGAGACCAGTAGCTTCTTCCTGACTCACGTTTCCAACTAATTTCCTATATACACCTTCCCCCTATATATAGCCCCGTGCCAAATTTTCACCACTTTACAACTTCAACTAAAACTGGATGCAACCATTGCTCACAAAACATTCCTCACAAAAGCTGGGTTGGCCTTTTCTGCTTCATGAGGATGGCGCATCACCATGAGTAGAGAACTGTAGTCTGGCGGCAATATGGGTGCTCAGTGCTCAGCTGGAGTCAGTCCCCAACTCTGTAGACCAGTGACCATGACTCAGATTTGTATCTCAGGATAACTGTAAATCCCTCCATGTCACAGACCTTCCAGGCCACCCCCTTCCCGCACCAATAACCAAAACAGTTCATGTTAAATCTGATACCTTCAAGGATCTATGTCAGAGGCTGCAAACTAGGAGCTCATGGGCTAGACCCAATCCACTGATGCATTTTATTTGGCCAACATAGTATTTGAAAGCCTTGGCTAGCTTTCCAACGCTTAAAAGTTTTCCCCTAAACAGTCTGCATTTCTGGCTTCCCTCAAAAACGTGGAGGATCTAGGCTTACTGCCTGGCACCAATCAGCGGAGGAGTGGGATGGTAGCTACTATTTAGGTGAGTCATACACGCCTGTGAGATCCACGCTCCTCACCATTCCCTACGGTCTTACAGTCAGCCTTCTCTGGCCCTTGATCTTTGCCGTATACCTAGTTTTTGAGGGTGTGATATGCATACCTGCATCACATTCTACTCAGACCTGGGCCATCTTCTTTTCCCTGTCTGCACTCTCTCCCTGGATCAGCACCTTTTGTTTCATGGTCTTCAATACTCTCTTTGTGTCTCCGATTCACAAATTTTTACTGAAGCCTACACCTCTGCTCTGCATTCCAGATTCTTCTATGTGCAACTACCAACCCGGCATGTCTATTTGACCATCTCATAGGTGTCTCATCCTTAACATGTCCAAAGCCCCCTCCACCATCCAAATCACCTCCACCAGGTCCAGCCTTTTGCACTCGAATAAATGACACTAACATCCATCCAGTTGTTCAAAGTGGAAATCTGACAGTCACCTCTGATTATTCTTTCTCCCTTCACCCTCACTTGTAATTCAACAGCTCTCCTGTCACTTTTACCTCCAAATTACATCTCCTGTCTGCCCACTCCCCATGCACACCAGCACCAAACCACCATTGTCTCTCACCAGTTTTATTATAAAAGTCTCCTATCACCTTTCTGTTCAAAGTATGGTCCCCAACTAGCTATATACGTGTCATTGGGAGCTTGCTAGAAATTCAGAATCGTCACTCCACACCATTAAGAAAAGAACCGAAAATAAGGGCGCCTGGGTGGCTCAGTCACCTGAGCGTCCAACTCTTGATTTTGCTCAAGGCATGATCCCAGGGTCGAGGGATTGAGTCCTGTGTTGGGCTCTGCTCTGAGCATGGAGTCTGCTTAAGATTCTCTCTCTCTCTCTCTCTCTCTCTCTCTCTCTCTCTGTCTCTCTCTCCTTCTGTCCCTCTCCCCTGCTTGCTCTCTCTCTCTCTCTCTCTCTCAACAACAATAAAAAGAATCTAAAATGTAACAAGATTGTTCACGTGGGAAGCCCTGAGCTAACAGTGCTAATTTCCATGCCCCGCCCCCACTCACCAATTTTTTTTCATCCAATAAAGCGATCTTTAAAAAGGAAGTTTAATTTAAAAAAAAAATTTTTTTTGATGTATTTATTTTTGAGAGAGAGAGCGAGCCAGAGTGCAAGCTGGGGAGGGGCAGAGAGGGAGACACAGAATCGGAAGCAGGTTCCAGGCTCTGAGCCGTCAGCACCGAGCCCGATGTGGGGCTGGAACCCACGAGCTGTGAGACCATGACCTGAGCCCAAGTCGGACGCTTAACCCACGGAGCCACCCAGGCGCCCCCCAAAAAGAGAGTTAAATTACTTCACCTCCCTATTCTTAAAAATCTTTCGTTGTCATTTTGTAACCTTAAAATGGTTTCCAGATTTTTTGCTATGGCCAATAAGATCCTGGATGGCACGGGTTCTGCTGCTTCTCCAACCTCATCCTGTGTTCTTACCTTCATCCTCCACTGCCGTCACTCAGGTAGCTAAGGGACACCTCATACATGACATGTCCAAACCAGAATGTTCCACTTCCTCCAAATGAACTTTTCTCCATCTCAGTAAATGGCACCACCGCTCCTCCCATTGCTCACGCCAACGTTTCCTCGTCCTCTATATTAAACCCACGCAAGTTCTGCTGGCTCTGCCTTTGAAATACGTCATGGCTCCAGGCATTTCTTCCCAACTCCACTGCTTCCGCCCTGCTCTAAGTCCCCAGGGCCTTCCACTGAGACCCTGAGATCAGCTCCTAACTCATCGCCCTCCCACTTGTGTCTTTCTACTGTCTCTTCCCCACAGAGCTCCTGGAGTTCTCTGATTAGCTTGATCAAGTCACTGCCCTGCTTAAAACCCTCCCGTGGTTCCCCATCATACCCAAACAAAAACCAAACCTCCGGGCTACAAGTTGCCAGGGCTAAGATGGGGCCTCACCCTGCAACCTTGATCTCACCTATTCCCTCACACACCAGGCTCTGGTCCCATGGCCTTCTCGCTGCTGCTCACACTTGACAAGTTCATTCCCACCAAGGTCTTGCCACTTGCCATGCCTTCTGCGGGCTCTTCCCCTGTAGCTGTGTGTGGCTCACTACTGCCTTTAGATGTCTGCTTCGAGGCGTCTCCCCAAAGAGGCCTTTCCTTGCTCTCTATTTTAAATAAGACCACCCTCATCACTATCTCCTGACTTGGCTGTGTTTGTTTTCTTCAGACCTACTTTGTCCTCTTTATTCGCTTGTTTGTCGTCTGTCTCCCTCCGTGGATGAACGCTGCCTGAGGGCAGGTACTAGGACACTCCCAGCCCAGAGGTAGGGCTACCAGAGTTGGGGACTAAAAAAAAAAAAAAAAAAAAAAAAGGGAAGGCTCATACAATCAGTGAATAACTGTTTAGTGTAAATATGTCCCGTGCAATATGTTTTCAGTTTTTGGCCAACACAGTATTTCCAAACATTACTTTGGTTGTCAACACCCCAGAGGCGATTGTAACTATGAGGATAGCTTTAACATGTAACTATTATACTTTACAATTGTTCGTTGTTTAGCTGCAATTCAAACTGATCTTATCCACAATCCTAACATAGAATGTTGTCTGGAATCTCATACATCTTCAAAATGTGTTTGTGAAACACATGGATAGAAAAACAAATGAGTAATTGAAACCTCACACTTGTAAAATTGGTTGTGATGAGGGGCCAGGGCGCACCTTTTAAACTCTGAGAAAAATGTCTCTGTAGAGATTTAGGACCAAGACAATGCCCTAATTAGTGCCCAGGATAGGGGAAATCCATTTCCTTTATATTTAAAATAACTTGTTTTTAATGTTTATTTACTTTTGAGAGACAGAGAGAGACAGAGCGTGAGCAGGGGAGGGGCAGAGAGAGGGGGAGACACAGAATTCGAAGCAGGCTCCAGGCTCCGAGCTGTCAGCACAGAGCCCGACGCAGGGCTTGAACTCATGAGCCATGAGACCATGATCTGAGCCTCAGTTGGACACTTAACCAACTGAGCCACCCAGGGGCGCGCCCTCCCCCCATTTTTTTTATATTTAAGCTTCTCTTTTCTCAGCAATGTATTGGTTAAATAAGATCTGATACTCTGATTTGAGATGGCAAGCATTGTTGATATTTAAAAAGAAAGTTCAGGGGTGCCTGGATGGCTCAGTCGGTTAAACGTCCAATTTCAGCTCAGGTCCTGATCTCCCAGGTCCTGGGTTCGAGCCCCACGTCAACCTCTGTGCTGACAGCTCCGAGCCTAGAGCCTGCCTGGGATTCTGTGTCTCTGTCTATCTCTGCCCCTTCCCCGCTCACACCGTCTCTCTCTCTCTCTCTCTTTCTCTCTCTCTCTCTCTCTCAAAAATAAATAAAACACTTAAAAAATGTTTAAAGTAAGTTAAAAGAAAAAAACCCACAAGTAACACCATGCATTTGGAGTAATGATAAAGCACTTTCACATTTCTTTCATTATTTGAGCCTCTGACTGCTGTAAGAACAGGGCTGGTTTGCCTCCTTTTTACATCTGGAGAAACTGAGATTTCAAAAGATGAAAACATTCATTAAGATTATGCTCCTTGGAACTGACAAAGCAGTGCTCTGAACCTAGATTTTGTAACTCTGAGGACAAAATGCTTTCCAGCGTATCACATTTCCTCCATAAATACGAACTGCAGTACAGTCACCAAACAAGAGAGCCTTAGCAGAGCTATAGGGGAATCGCATGGGTAAACAGAGGTGCAGTCCACACACTTGGTAACTACCCTTTCTCACTGTGGACATCTGCCAACCCTTGGTCGTTGGCTAGGAGGGATCTGGAGTAAAGAGGGTCATCTCTTTAAATACTATGTGTTATTTGTCTTTTCAATAGAACAGACTATCATTTTAATGTTCAATCAGCTTCAAATACATTTATTTCAAGCAGTTGGCTCTACAACGGCCCAAGAAACTAAAGGCAGAGTCTAAATTTGGGCTTCAAAATCTGTTTCCAAGTATTAATTTTGAGTGGAAACAATTTTGGTTGAATTGGGGGATTATAAATATCCCCCAAGAGTTTTTTGGCTCTTGGCCGCCTGTCTCTAAGTTTCGCTCTGGTTTCAACCTAGGGGGTTGTTAGATTAGAAGTAGACAGCTTTGGCATGTGGTTACTCCAAACGCCTGTAACCGTCTTTAAAACATGATCTAGAAATGTTGATATTATAAATGACCATTTTTCCAAAATAAGGTTTGCAAGAGTTGAAAGTGGAGTCGGATGCCAGAAAGTCTTCGAAGGAGGATTTCCATTCAGCGAGATCTGGTTACCTATTTCATAACAAAGAATAAAGAAAGATCTTGGGGCTGCAATTCATACACTTTTGGATCTGAAACAATGGGCTCAGTGGGGACACTGGATTTATAACTCTTTGGAGACACTAACTTTACCCACCCGTGCAGGAGCCGTGGATAATTTTAGACAGACAGGCACTGAAAAAAAAAAAAAGAAAAGATTCTTGAGATATTAAGGGGCACCAAAAGTCACTTACAGTGGGGTGGTGTTTCATTTGGAATAAATAACACAAGAAAAGCCGTGTCTACAAAAGCCGGTGGTAATATTATACCAAAAGGCGGATTATTTCAGGAAAAATCAAAGTATAGTTTTAAGTCAGTTATGACCCTCTAAGCCCAGGGTTCAAACCCAAGCCCATCATCATAAAAACATTATCATTGAAAACCACAATTGTTGCACTTTTGTTTCGAGTACACCAGGGCTTTGGCAACCGGCATGTGCGCATAAATTCAACCAGTGTCTATAAGGGAATGACCCCATTAATGTTGTGAGTAGCCCACAATTTCAGACTTATCGTGACCGTGTGTTACAGTGTTTTCTTCCTAAGGCTGCAAGAGCCTCCCCACTGGATACAGTGAGGGCTGTGTGACCCATAAGGAAAAGTCATTCCTGAAGTCGGCTGTTCAGGACAGAGAAAGAGAGACAGGTAGTCCCTGAGGTTTCCATTCTGGTAACGGAGGGTGGAAGGGATGGGATTTTTAGAGAAAAAGCCAGAATTGGTAGGGGCAGAGATTAAAACCCAGGAAGCCGAAGGCATCATGCGGTCCAAACAGAGAGTGATACTGGATACAGGAGAGAAAGCCAAAGGATCAGAAATTGGCAGAAAGATCATGAAATTGAGTGTAAGTACAAGGGCATAATCAGTATAAATTGTTGATTCTGCAGCAGCTTTCTGCATGCAGAGCTGAAATGGAGTTCCTGAGATCAGTTTCCCGGGGTAACAGACCCTGGGAAGGCAATTTGCGCGCAGAGGTTTCTGGGGGTGTTACAGGAAGCGGCGGAGTCGGGTGGAGGGAGAGGTTAGACTGAAATGCAGTCTCAGCAGAGACCTCAGTCATCCCAGGAGGAGCCCTGGTGCTCCCCACCCTTCGAAGCTGCCCTCGCTTGAGGCAAGGAGACCAGGCGGGCGGTTATGATGCCCGCTGGCTAACCAATCCCTGGGCGAGGCTGCCCCCAGGTGGGGCTGTGACCTCGGATGCTGCCAATGCTCCCAGCGGCTGGGGGAAATGAACACTTCCATCCTAAATGGGCCTCCGGGTGGCCCTCTGCAACATCGGGGCTACATGCTGCTGTGTCCAATGCGATTGAGCATTAGTGACATACATGTTTGGATTATGAGTCTGGTTCCAGGGCGCAGGGCGAGGTCGACATCCTCAGCTGAGACGGGAAATTCCACCAAGAAACAGAACCTTCCGTGTAGCTTTGGGAGCAAGCATAGGCCCTCCTGCTATCTTTTGGTATCCCTTAACCATTTTTCTTCTAAAGAAACCTAGCTGAGCTGCCTCAACTAAATATCACTGGGCTAAAGCCAATTATGAATACTTTACTCCAGTTAAAACTATTGATTATCAGAGGCCTTAACTAGATAGATTCCTTTATTGAAAGCAAATATATATATATATACATACACATATATATATATACATATATATACACATACATATGTATATGTATATATATATATATTTTAAGTTTGACAACACAAGTGTAACTCCTTTTAAGATTGCAGGCCTCACTCTTGACTGATCTCTCACTCCGTTTTAATTTCTTTTTTTTAACCCAGCATTTGTTGCCATCACCATTATTATATTGTTTGTTCATCTACTATTTTGTTCCCCTAAAACCGTAAGCTTCGTGAAGGTAAAGATTTGCCTCCATCTGTTCACCCATATAGACCAAGTGCCAAGAACACTGCTTGGACCCACAGCCGGCGCTCAGTTAGTATTTACTGGATACAAATTGAACTTTTTGCAACTGCTCCGGAATGTCCTTGTTCCGTCTTCCACCACATGTGTTTGTTCTCCACACAGTTTCTTGGCTCTGAAAGAATCTGTACGTTCATTTTCTCCCGCTCACCTTCATGTCCCAGGGGCCTAGGAATCCCTGTCCCGATTCCTACAACACATTCAGACAGACTGGCACAACTCTGGCGAGCCTAGAGCACCCTCAAAATCCTGTTCTCTCACTGCCATTGTCTTCCGACCCTAAGTTGTCAGTGCACCCTCCACCACGTTAGGGTCTGAAAGGGAGGCATGGTCTCCTCCTGGGCCGGCAGAGAGATTGATGTTTTCCATATGTGCTGTCCCTCAGACTTCTTCCTTCCCCTGTTATGACTACACCTTTAATGTTCCCATTTTTAATGGGTCTAAGCTTCCAGAGCTCCCTGCTCTAGCCTGGGAAATCTTACTGAGTGGAAAATGCTCCTTGCCTACATCAAGAGAAGGGATGCAAAAATCTGCCCAGATACTTCACCCATATCTCCAAGGGAACAAATACCCTTTTACAATTGGAACGAATGATGGCTTGTGGAGGTAAAGGCTGACAGGCCTGTCTGTTGTACCTTGTGTTCATATGTGTGTGTGAGTACACATTCAGCTGTTTGGAAGCGGAAAAAATGCTGCTTTTCATAGAGTTTCTGTCCTTTCTTGACTTGGCAGGTCAATCTAATCAGAAGGGGAAGAGAATCCTGGCATTGTGGGGATAATAATACCTCAGCAAATACCTTCAGCAAAACTGGCTTATAGGTGTTTAAAGGCAAGGAGAACAATTTGAGAACTTGCAAAACACTGGGGTTTACAATTCCACCACAAAAGATAAACATTTGTTTAAGTCAACCTGTATGCCTAGTGTGGAGGTACGCATGTGGGAAATGTTGACAATGCAGACAAGGCCAAGAGGTGTGAAATTTAAGCACATTATCACTCACTGTCAGATGCTAATGACTCTCGTCAAGGTGGAAGAGATTAGTTTAAATGCAAAAATGATTATCCTTGGCAATAGAAGCGCCAGTGAGATCTTCGCCAATTATTTGGGCTCTTGTTTTTCCTGACAATACTAGTCATTAGTTTTTGGCTCTGCTGTGCCTGTTAGAATGGAGATTCAAGTGCCCCTCTAGATGACTGCTGCTCAAGCCGCATTCCCATCCAGAACATACCTGTTTCCCAATACACACGCACACCAACATCGTGTACATTTCCTGCCCCTATGGAAATGTACAAGTCCAAACACCTACCAAGAGGTAGAACAGGAGTAACTCATTTATGAAAGATGCCCCAGAAATCTCTTAAATGTAAAATAATGTCATATTTGACCAACCGAAGGAAGACCCAGATGGGGAGGGGGACATGAATGCCATCGATTAAAGTCTGCTTTTTTCTTAAAAAAAAAAAAAAAAAAGACAAAGAAGGTTAAACTAATTTACTCCTGGTATTTATCATCTATGGAGTTGTTCACATAATGAGTACAATAAAATTGAATGTACTGTCATCTTTATTGGGATGAAGGTTACATTCATAAGCTCCGCTTGTGTTAATAGGTTTATTGTACAGTTGTAGACGTGTGCTATTGCACTACGATGGATATGCTTTGAATATTTTTATAATTGTGGATAGTATAAAAGTCATTTTCTGTTAGATTGCACAAATCCATTACATTAGGAGAAGGATACATTATTGTAACAGGATTAATGTGCAACACATAAACATAATCAGTAATATTCTGTTTGATAAATTATCTCATTTTAATCGGAATGTGAAGAGATTTCGGGATAGTTCCTTCTTTGATTTGCATAATTGTATTACAGACAGGCAAATTGCATTATATTCTTCATTAACAATAGATGGCTTGTATAACTATTGTATTTTTGAAGGCACTGCTCTTAGATTCATCCTGCAATTTGTCATTTTCTGACATTGCTGGGGAGCGTAGTTGGGAGAGAATAGAGCCTAAAAAAGATTACTTGATTTTCGCTGAGTCCAGTAATATCTTGGCATCCGACTGCAGCGTGGTTATGCTATTGTTTGTTTTAACAAATTGCAACCCAGTGGCAAAGAACTTCTTTTAAAAATCTTCTAATTCGAGGACAATTCAGCCCTTGTAGATCTTCACGGCAAAGCGTCAGCCCTCCTAACAAACGCCACGTATCGAAAATGTGAATTAAAATTAAATTAGAACCATACGATTGATTTTATGTTTTTACTATGGCACATGCTCTCCCCGACAAAACTTCCCTTCCCTCTCCCGGGCCCAGACAAAAGCTAACAAGTTGCCCACGCTCTGAATATTCTTCAGGGACACTCGCTCGGTGTTTATAGTCACTCAGCGGTGATTATCACAGCTCCTGTCCTAACGCTGAGCTAACGACAGCTGTCAGCAGCCCTTACAAAGCGCAGTGCAGGACCATGAGGCATTTCACCGCGTCTGACTTCCTTGGCTTTGGGGCCTGAAGGAGACGCCCCTTCTGATTAGGCCAGGCCCTACCCCCCTGGCCTCCCCCAATGCCTTGCTGGAAGGAAGTCCTGGTGCAGCAGAGAAGCAATCCCCGCTGCTGCTCTGCACCCAGCCCGGGGCCCCTCAGCAGTAACAGCACGCCCGTGTTGCATACATGAATGAATAAACGGAGGAGCGAATGGAGACACGAGTCCCATCAGAATGACCGGTGTTTCTAGATGAAAAGATTGAAAAAGAAGAGCTTTCACCTTTAAAGCAAATTGTATCTCCTACCACTTTCTCCACTGAATTGAAAACGGAAGCCCTCTCACAACCCCTTAATAAGTCCCATTTGCTTTACCTGTGCTTAGCACCTGGAAGGTTCCAAAGCACCTTGACCTTGATTTCATCTGAATCTCACGATGGCCCCTTGACACAGGTAGAATGAAGCAATCCCTCCCCCATGACCCTACTGCCCTCCCCCCATTTACAAAACAAGGGTTGCCTGGGAAAAGGCTGAGTGCAAGATTACAAAACTGCTTCCCTATTGCCCTCACCACCCCTCCCGCCCCACTGGAGGCTGTGCTCTACCCCGCCCGCCCCCCCAACCTCACCTTCCCCCAGCCTTGGGCCCCGGCCTGCTGACTGGCCTCTACTCCTCCGACCCCTCCCTCCTTCCCCTCTCCCCTGTATTCTGCACTTTTACAGGGGATCCCACACTTAGCCCCTTAAAGCCGGCTCTTTATTTGCATATGTATTTTAATTGTAAGCCTTTTGCTCCCCTATAACAAAGGTGAGCTCCAAAGACAGGTACCCGCTGTTTCAGGAACCACCGCTCCCCTCCAGCTCTCAGACTCTGAGGCCCAGAATGTTCCTGAGTCAGACTCCTCCTTCCTCCATGGTGGGTTCTGTCCCAAGACCCTGTGGTCTCCCGGGAAATCCAGCTTCTGGATGTATTCTCACCCCTCCCCTCCAATACGCATGAACTATCCTCATTATTTCCAGGGAGCTTCTAGCCCCCATGCAATTAATTCAGCAGAGAAAATAATGCTGGAGGAAGGAGATGCGTCACTCCACACGTCCAGTGTTGTACGCTTGCTTCGACTCTGGCCTCCCTCAAGCCTCTTGGTCAAATATTCCTAACTTCTACTGAAGTTCTGCCAGTGAGCTCTTCAATGGAATCATTCCACGAAGCCTGCAGATCTGGGCTCTCCGTTGCGGGGAAGGCCCAGGTGTCTGCAGGGAGTCAGGTCAGAGACTTGCAAGTCAGAGACTTGCAAGGGAAACCAGGAGGCATACTCTAGAGGAACCAGCGCCCAGGGGGTGTAGGGCACGGGCACACCCGGAAGGAGAGGAGAGAGAGATGATGCCCATCTCCCCAGCAGTCGTCTAGGAAGAGGAGCTGGAGAGCTGGAGAGCATCTTTCCGTGGAAAGATGTTCTCATGAGCAGCAAGGCCACGGGAGGGCAGGATGGGGCCAAGAGATGGGCACGTAAGAGCCTCCCCCGCATGGACCGTGGGAGCCGTAGAATCATAGAAAATTCGTGTTCTCTTCCTGTTCTCTCACTAGAGAGGTTTCCAGTGTGCCTGGGCCCACACACCAGTCCCCGCTGCTTCCTTTGCTTTGCCTCTTGCCTCCCCATCTACTCATCCATTAAGGACCAACTCAGGGGATTCCCTGCTGCGCGACCCCTTCCCTCATCTGTCACCATCTGTCACCGGAAGTGGCGACCCCTGCTCCTTCCTTGCCAGCCTCTCTTGTGGCATTTGTCACCCTGCACTCACTCTGCAGCTGCGCATCACCGGCCACCCCTTCCGGGCCAGTAGGTGAGACTGCGCCACTCTCTACCTCCGGTGCCTGCCACGGAGCCTGGTACGCAGCCGGTCCTGGCAAACGCGAGCCAGCGGGAGGCGTGAAGCACAGAGGGTGTTCTGCATCTCATGCCTGGGTGGGGAGAACTGCGAGAGCACACCGTGACACTCATTTGTGGCAGGCTAGATAATGGTCCCCAAGGACACCCAGGCCCTAGTCACTAGAGCCCGTGAATGTCACCTTACACGGTTGAGAGACTTTGCAGACGGGATTACCCAAGGATCTGGAGGGGGGACGATTTTGCTGATTTATCCAAGTACGCCCCGAATGCCACCACCGGTGTCTTTATCAGAAGGAGGCAGAGGGACATTTGGGACAGAAGAGGAAGAAGGAGGTGTAATGACAGAAGCAGGGAGAGAAAAGGTGATGTGACACGAGCCAGGAGCCCAGGAATGAGTACAGCCTCCAGAAGCTAGAAGAACCAAGGAAATGACCGTCCCTTAGAGCCTCCCGAGGGGGTACGGCCCTGCTGATGCCTTGATTGGGCCCCACTGAGCCTCATTTCAGACTTCTAGCCTCTAGTATTGTGGCAAGAGAATAAACGTGTGCTGTTTTAAGCCTCCAAGCTTGTGGTTATTTGTCACAGCAGCAATGGGAAGCTAATACAGTTCGTTAAAACACTGGCCGCACGCATTCAGTTCCGGGCTTCCTCTCCACACAGGCTGTGCTCACTCCTACATCTCGCCTGAAAACCCCAGCAGCTGCGTTCTGGCCTACACTTTGCAGACACACACCTTGCGTCCAGCTCTGGGTCACCTCTGGTGCCTTTGCACGCAGCCATCTGCCCCCGCCAACAAGCAAGTTCTGAAAGGGCTGGTTTTCTGGATCCCGCGCAGACGTTGATGCGTTGATGTGTCTCCTCCGTTGCCTGTGGATCTCAAGTGCAAGGCCAGCTGATAAGAAGCAGCCCAGCCCCCTGCACCACCAACAGGAAGGCAAACCTCAAAGTGGGTGGCTGAGGCCCTCTGGGTGACCTGGGAGTGTAGCTGTGGGCCACGGACATTTCTACATGGAATGGGAGGTGGGGCCAGCGGCCGATGAAAAAGGAAGAGGCCATTTTATTATGGGCCTAGCCCTAGACAGAATCCAGGTGGGAGAGGTTGTGTGGAGGCCTCCAGAAAGTCCGTAAGCTTCCAGATCTCTCACCTGCTCACCCCTCACTGGGCCTGAAAGGCCACCGTTTGTTCATTCGTGGATCAAGGACACACTGGGCACCTCCTAGGCTTTAGGTGTCATGCTCGGAATTAGAGATCCATAGAAAAATCCATTGAAGTCTACTGGAGGTCCACACTCTAGAAAGGAAGATACTTGTGTGAGCACAACACGAATGCACACACATGTGTGCACACACAAGCACACAGATAACAGGCTGAGTGCCTTAAGGGGTGAAAATATAAGTGACAATGGAGCACCAAGTAAGGGGAAGCTGATTTGACCACAGAGTGGAGGACGTTTAAGTCAGATATTAAAGGGTGGACAGTGCTTTTGGGGTGAAGGAGATGCCCGTTCATTAAGGGGATGAGCACAAGCCAAGGCACAGGGGTGAAAGGGCATGTTGTGTAAGGGAAGGCCCCATAGTGCCATGTGGCTCAGGGGTGAGGAGGCCCGAGAGCAAAGATGGGGCCACATGTTAAAAGTTCAAGTCCCAGAGGCACCTGGGTGGCTCAGTCAGTTGAGCATCTGCTTCAGCTCAGGTCATGATCTCACGACTCATGGATTCAAGCCCCGCATCGGGCTCTGTGCTGACAGCTCAGAGCCTGGAGCCTGCTTTGGATTCTGTGTCTCCCTCTCTCTCTGCCCCTCCCCCACTTGTGCTCTGTCCCACTCTGTCTCTCAAAAATAAATAAATGTTAAAAAAAATTTTTTAAAAAATTGCAAGTCCCAGCTTTGCTATTTCCCAGTGGTATAGCTTTGGGCAAGTTTCTTCATCTCCTGTGAGTCAGTCCCCTCATCTATTAAATAAACATTATGAGGGGCGCCTGGGTGGCTCAGTCGGTTGAGCATCTGACTTCATCTCGCGGTCCGTGAGTTCAAGCCCCGCATCGGGCTCTGTGCCGACAGCTCAGAGCCCGGAGCCTGCTTCGGATTCTGTGTCCCCCTCTCTCTCCGCCCCACCCCTGCTTGTGCTCTGTCTCTGTCTTTCAAAAATGAATAAACATAAAAAAAAAATTTTTAATACATAAAAAATAAATAAACAAACATTATGGTATCATCTCCCTCGCCTGCTGTCGTGAGGCTGACGTGAGCTCATTCGTGTAAAGAGCTGAGCACAGTGCCTGGTGAGTAGAAGGTAGTCGGTGGCTCACTAAACGTTGGCTGTTATTCTCGTGGTGGATCATGGATGCTGTCATGACAGAAATGACCGTGACTGATCTACAGCTGTATTTATAACCGATACTCTACTGAATTCCTTCCAAAGGACATCCTATTCAACCTTCATGATGACTCTGGAAGTATTGGTATTGGTTTTCCTATTTCCGTAGGTGAGAGAGTTCAGATGAAGATCAAGGGACTGGTCCAAGGTCACACAGATATTGCGTGGCACACTGGAAATGATGTCTCTGGTTCACATGTTACGTGCTCGCTCATCGTTGCTATGCTCCACGGAACTTTGTCCTACATGCAGGGGCCCACAAGCTTTCTATCCAGGAAAGCAGAGTGTCACAATTGGTTTAACAAACAAACAACAAATATATATATATATATATATATATATATATATATATATCCAGATAACAGTCTATAAACCAAAGAAACAAAGTGCTATTCATTTGTTTTAAATATGGAACCCTCCACAAATGTGTACGTCATCCCTGCACAGGGGCCATGCTAATCTTTTCTGTGGCGTTCCAGCTTTAGCATATGTGTTGCTGAAGCAAGCACAGAATGCTATTGATTTTTGAATGAAGATACCCAGTGCTGGCGAAGGTATGGTACAATAGGCAGCTTCGTAAATGGCTTGTGGATAAGTGAGTCAATATGACCCTTCGGCAAAACAATTTTGTGTTATTCCAAAAGCCTTTAAAAGTCCAGCTGTTTGGGGCACCCGCGTGGCTCAGTCAGCTGAGCGTCCGACTCTTGGTTTCGGCTCAGGTCGCGATCCCAGGACTGTGAGATTGAGTCCCACATGTGGGCAGAGCATGGAGTCTGCTTAAGTGCTTAAGATTCTTTCTCCTTCTCCCTCTACCCCTCTTTCGTTCACATGCTCTCTCTCTCTCTCTTGCTCTCTCTCTCAAATAAAAAACAAAGACCCAGATGTTTGAAAACAAACAATTAAACAAACAAAAAGCAGAAACAGACCCATAAATACAGGGAACAGGCTGATAGTTCCCAGAGGGGAAGGGGTGGGGGGATGGGCAAGATGGGTGAAGGGGAGTGGGTTCCAGTTCTGGAATGAGCAAGTCACGGGGCTAAAAGGTACAGCATAGGGAATAGTCACCGGAATTGTGATAGCGTTGTGCGCTGACAGATGGTGGCTACGCATGTGGTGAGCACAGCGTAACGTGTGGAGTTACGGAATCAGCGGGTCATACACCTGAAACTAATGTAATGCTGTGTGTCAGCCATGCCTCAATAAAATAAACACGTAATGAGTAAACGAATGAATAGCCCACAGGTTTAAACTTACAAGGCTGCTTTTGAGGCGTGACCAAATGCAAAATCCTACTGTCGAGACTTGAAAAGATGCAAAGTTTGCGAAAGCTGTAATGTATGACGTTGTTTATGATAATAGTAGTAAGAGGAAAAAGAATCAAACCAATAGTTAAGTAAAAACATGCATATCGCAGATGCATTTGGAATCATGTTTTTTTTAAGTTTATTTATCTATTGAGAGAGAGAAAGAGGGAGAGAACAAGTCGGGGAGGGGCAGAGAGAAGGAGAGACAGAATCCCAAGCAGGCTCTGAGCTGTCGGTGCAGAGCTCGATGTGGGGCTTGAACTCATTAACCGTGAGATCATGACCTGGGCTGAGATCAAGAGTCAGACGCTCCACTGACTGTGCCACCCAGGCGCCCCTAGGTCTGGAATCATCTTAAGTAAAAAATAATCTTGAGTGAAAACACTGGTTCAGGTAGTACCATCTGAACCATATAAACATATGAACAGGAAAAAAAAATTAGAAGGAAATACAGAAAAATATGAACAGCGGTAGTCTTTTTTGAGTAATTGGATATTTTTTTCTTCTCCTGTCTTCAATATTTTCCAAAGATTCCATACCATATGTATATATTACCTTAATAATTAGGAAGAATAGCTTTATTTCAAAATTGAGAAAAATTTCACAACGGATATTTCCTTCTTTGGGTGAAGAGAATGATCTCCAAAAAAAGTTTAACGAAATCTTAGGCAGATTCTTAGTATACGCAAGTAGGCTTGGGGGACCCAGAAGCCCCGTCCCTCAGCCCGGCCAGAGGCATCCCAAGACATAAAATAAAATTCAGCAGTGATCGCTCTTGCTCATGCTCTCTCCAGGACGACCCAGGCAGCCGTTTTTGTCTCTGGGGTCTGGCTGAGCTCACCAGTTCCTTGGGTGTGAGCGCACCCTGGGTGGATAGATACGGATGCAATTCAGAAACTATGGGCCCCAGGACAAGGATGAGAGCTGTATGGACTTCCCCAGCACACAGCCATCTCAAGAGGTGTCAGGGGACCCATCCTGCCAGCCCCACCCACCCCTTGACCCCTTGGACACAGATACTGAATGTGCTTCTAATGCTCGTAAATTTACTGGCTGCGGTTCACAGACAACAGGCATCAAATAGCAAAATCCCAGACCCCGCCCTGGACCGTGAGTGCTGACTACTTCTGGCCGCAGCTGGCTTTCCAGAACATTCCAAGATTCACATCAACGGGGCTTTTGAAAATCCTTAATTTCATCCAAATAGCTGTTTGTGTTCTTTTTCCCTCCATTCCCTGACCAGTTGAATCCTACCCCATCCCTCTCTGTATATATGAGAGAAAGATTTCTACTTACGGGGAGCTGCTTAAGTAAGTGATAAGATTGCCTGGTGCTTTTGTAATCACCCCGCTTCCCTCGCATAACAGTAACTGCTCTTAGAAAGAGAATTAGTCCAAATAACAGTTTTCCTGTGGCATTAGCGTTTCCACAGCAAGCCACGCATGAGGCGCGTTCAGCCTTGTGAATTTTCTATCAGTTCTGGGAGTTACACATTTTAACCCAAATAAATATATTTGGCTCAGTATCAAATGAAAAAAAAAAATCTTAAGCTTTTGCTTTCTTTCTTTTCTCTGCAAGAGCAAATAGACTTCACACAGAGAAAAAAAGGGCATCTGCTCAACGCAAAACTCCCAATGTCCTACACCTTAGGTGGATTTCATTTCAGGGACCTCAAATAATTAAGCCTAAATGAAGGTATTAACTGTGGGGGAAATAAAAAGTTCAAGGCCTTGGCGCATCTGACTGTTGCAGAGGCTGGCACATGACCCAAAGGGGCAGACCTAAGGCCCCCGGGTCCATCCATTTTGTTCTCACCCCATGGGCAGCCCTGAAGCCAGTCTGTCTTTTCCTGCTAAGGATTGCAGCGGTTCCATGGCACCAATGAGCTCAGGGCAAACCCATCCTGAGCACAAAAGAAACAAGTCGAGAATCACATCTTTTTCTTGGGAAGCTCCGTTAAATCAAACTATATGGGCACTGACCCCAAATTTACTTCCTTCATACCTTCCCTTACTCCTTTACTGCACCACCTACGAGATGAACGACCCCAAACCCCGGGTCCCGACCCCCCCTCCCACCGCCCCCCAGTCATGGCACTCTGCTGGAGAAGCCTTCAGGGACTTACACCATCAGTCTGGACTTCTTAGCTTGGTATGTGAGTCCTAGTTTGATGATAACCCTTAAAATTATAATAAAAGTAGCTGGCGCTTACTGAACCATCTCTCATGTGCCAGGCATTTGTGGAATATTATTTTCTGTAACATTATCCTCACTACAGCCCCAGGAAGAAGGTTTTACGATCTCCATTTTATGAAAGGAAAAACAAGCCCAATGTGGTAAATGGCCTGACCTCTGATAAGTGGTGGGGGCAGCCTTCTAACCCAGGCTGGTCTGACTCCAGAATCCTGGTTTTTTTCACCACCCCCCACCCCGCCTCCCCCAGCTATTCATTTTGGAGCGCATGGAGGGGCAGGTCAGACGAGGGAAGAGGCGGGGAGGAGGGGGGAGGAGGAACCAGGATCAGGGTACGGCTTTCTTCTCCATCGGCCCTGAGCAAGAACAATGCAAGCGAAATGTAGTATTTCATTTTATCATGCAATGAGCATAATTAGGAAACAATGAGGAATGACAACTAATAATGAACCTTGTTTCTTCCTAATTAAAATTTAACGATTGTGTTTCTGCCATTATTGCCCAGAGCAGCAGTTGTGGGCTGTGCGGTAACAGGGCCAACTCCAAAAGGAGGCAGCCTGACTTCACAGATGGCTCAGCACAGCCCTGCCCAGGCATGCCAACAAGGTACAGCTCCACAAGTGGCTGCTGCCTGCCCTCGTGGCCAAGCCACACTGGGCAAAACAAACCAGACGGGCAGAATACACAGTGGTCTATTAATACCTGTAATAAACAGCCGGTAAGTATTGTAATTCCGCGAATGCCTTGGGGAAAGGACCGGCTCGGGTGACGGACAAAGGACCCACTCAGGTGATGGGCCAGCTGCTTGCTGTGTGATCTCGGGCACATCCATCAGCCTCTCTGAGTCAGTTTCTTCATCTGCGAGTGAGCAGGACATGTCTCAAGTGGCACTGTTGTGAGCTGTAAATGATAGAAGAAAACCAGGCTGCCAGACTCTCCACGTGGTGACAGCCATCGTTTGTGGCTCCCCAAAGCCTTGAGATACTCTGCATGCTAATCGTTCTCTGTCCCGTGAAACCTGCCTTCCCATCAGAGATTCCCCCAAAACTACATTTCCCAGCTTTTGTTGCCATTAGGAGCAAACTTGAGGTTTGATTTTCCTGCTCAGGTGTCCCTGCAATGGGCTTTGGTTTGAGCAGAGCCATAGGGCTGAAGAGGCGGGGCCTGGGTGATGCTTTGCTGGTACAGAGTGTGGTGGCCTGGCTGGGGAGGACACAGCGAAGGTGCCCACTTCCTCATGGTGGTGGGGGCGGGAGCTCCTTTGGCGGGTGGTTCTGCCGGGGATGCTGGGAACTCCTCCAGAAAAGACCTGCCTGGAATCTGTTTCTCCCGTCCCCGATGATTCTGTGCACATTCTCTGCCCACAAGTGTATCACTTCCTCCTTAAACTGTCCCGAGAACAGTGTTGTCTGCAACTTAGAGCCCTCACCCAGAGGGGGGGACAGGTTGACACTATGGAAGCCTGTCGGTGGAAGTGGAGAAAGTGAGAACAAGATGTCTGAGAGGCCATTATGATTTTCCAAGTTGGAGGGATGAGGGCCCAGACCAGAGAAACCCAACAGGTATTTCTAAACAGTCTACTGCCTGCATGTTCTCTTGAGTCTTGTGTCTTCTCTCCAACCCACAGCCAGCAGCTGAGGCTATGGCTCATGGTCCCCACCATGATGACCACCATCGCCCCCAGTGAATCTGCCTGCCTCCGGGCTCACACCCTCCCCTGCAGCTAAGGTGGTCTCTCAACGTGGCAGTCGCCTCACCTCTTCTGCGAAAAAGTCTTCCATTCCTTCCTTCATCTTTAGCACAAAGTCAGAATTTCTTATCAAGGTTGACATGAACCTCCATGGTCTGCGGTCCCCCCCCCCCCCACTCTCCCCCCCACTGCTCCCTCCGCTATGGTGCGCTGACCCACACATACCTTCTCTCTGGTCTCACCTTTCCCCACCCCCGTGGGGAAAATGCTCAGTCAGGACCTCTGCCTTCCCACTCCCCACCTTCCTGTACCTGGTTAACTGCTATTTGCTTCCTTGAGAGGCCATGTCTGTCCCCCCAGGCGAGGGCAGCTCCAGCACTCAGACCCTCCCCTTTCATTGTCCCCAAAGCACTTCTTAAACATCTCTCCACTGAATATTCGTGTTCCCCTTTCATCCTGTACATTGTTCCCAGCACCCCGAGTCCGGACGGAGATGTGGATGTGTGTTAGCACAAGAGAAGAGAGTCACGCTTTAGACCTAAAATGGTTCACACGTGGATGGGCCTTCTCCGTGCTCACACTCTATCCATCTACCAAATGCAAGAAGGAACATGGCATCCCTAGCGTAGGGCAGGGCCACAAGGTGGAAGGAGCTTGGGTCCCTGAATGCCTCTGCTGAAGGCTGCCTGCCAAATAGCCACACTGAATTGATAGTACAGAAGCCAAGGAGAAACTTTTATTCTATCAAAACAATGAGAGCTTTGGTGGCAGCTTTATCTCAACTAACACAGCCCTGCTCGAGTACGGAGGGAGAACACGGGGTCTGTCCTATCCGCGACAGCAGCCACAGCACTTAAGACACAATAAGCGTTTCACTGAAGGGGCCCAATAAGCAGTGGCTGCAGGAATGACAGAGAAAGAAATTGACAGGCCACCAGAACAGAAGTTGGGGGGATGTAGGCGTGAGAGGGGGTCAAACCCATTCAAATACTAGGAGGGTTGAAGAACTTGAGAGAAGGGGGCGTCGATTAGTGGCACCCATCAAACATTCTGTCTGAGAGGACAGGCTCTGTTCGTACATGGAAATATGGGACCAGAGAGGAGATCATTTATATCGTTTTCCGTGCAGCCATCACCATCTCAAAATCTCATTTCTTTCTCCCAACGCGCGTCTTAACATCCCGGCGGAGCTCCGGCACAGTCCTCCAGAGAGAAGAAAACAGTGCACATGGTTTTCTCCCCATCATAAATACCTGAGTCACTTGATGGCTCAATTGAAAGCACTGAGGTGTAGGGACAATTTCCTCTTTCATTGCCTGTGTATACATATCCTTATGTGTATATTTATAGTATGCATATGGATGTGCAGAAGGAAGCTTGGCTCAGTAAAACTAACCTCATCTCAAATATACAATGTGGGCACATTTCCTGGAAGGGGGAAAAAAATCCTTCTCAGGGTTATAAAATTTTATAGCTGGAAGGGACCTAAGAAACTATCCAATTTAAACCCTTCATTTTACAGTTGGAGAAACCGAGGCCAGAACCTCTAAGAAACTTGCTCTAGAGCCAACAGCTTCTTCTAGCAGAATCAGACTAGTCTCCAGAAACCCCTCTGGTGTCCTTTGGTCTTTTTTAGTGTTTAGGAATTTATCCATAGGCTAAAGACGATGCAAGAAATGAGGCAACTGGCTAGGTAACGCATTAGATTTAAGCGATGCTTTGCAAGGGACCCCAGCACCTGGCCCTAACGGTCAGCAGGATCTCCAGCAGCCATGGCAGCCCCCATTCCTGACATCTGGGGCTCCTTTGTTCTAGGTCCTTTCCCTGAATCTATCCAAATCTAGCTTACCCCACTTGAATTCCGTATGTAAAATAACTACAGTTACTATTTCACGAGCATTGGACCGTGTTCTGAAAACCACGGAAAGCACTTTACCTAAGTTATCCCGCGTAGTCCTCACCAGGGCACCGTGGAGCAAGTATGTTTCGCTTTGTTTTACAGGGGAGAACGCCGAGCCTCAGAGATGCTAAGTGACTTCCACAAGATCACACAACCCAGTGAAAGAGCTGGGATCTGAGCTTAGATCTGTCGGGTTCCAGGGCCCCTATATCCACTTTGCACAGCGGCACTGCCTCTCCAACAGAAGAAACCGAGAATGAAGGATAGACGCAAGAATCACCCAGGGCATATAGGACTAGAAGACGCGCTCCTGGTGGGATGTCCTATCTGCTACTGCCAACAGAGTAGACATTGCCTGCCCTCGCCCTCGCCAGGTGATGAGGGGGCTCTAAAACCTGGCCTTCCTGTTGCCTACTCTCCCCTCCCCAAATCTGGTGGGACTCTATACCATTTACCAATCCACTCAGCCCAGGTCAAACCTGAAGCCCGTGAGTGTCTCTTGTGAAATGCACAGACGAAAATTTCCCTGTGGAGTTTACACTCGGCCATTCCCAGCCCTGGAAACCGTCTGTACATCTGTGTATCCACCAGGCATTCCATCATAACTTCCATGCCATCTAAACGGCTGGGCTCAGTTTAGTTTATATGTTGTAAATTATGTAAATATTTATCATATATATTTTTTATATATAGTGGAATACTTATATAATGGAACATAAATATACATATATAGGTATGTGAGTGTGTATATATATTCATTCCAAAGTTGTCCAGAAAAACATTTTTTCAAGGAGTTGGAATGGCTCAGTTGCTTAAGTATCCAAATCTTGATTTCGGGGGCATTGTTTTGACAGCATCGTTCTTGGGATCGAGCCCCGCGTCGGGCTCTGTGCTGACAGTGTAGAACCTGCTTGAAAGTCTCTCTCTCTCTCTCTCTCTCTCTCTCTGCCCCTCCCCAGCTCACACATGCTCTTTCTTTCTCAACATAAATAAATAAATAAACTTTCTTTCTCAAAATAAATAAATAAATAAAATTAAATAAAAAACAAATAAAAACTTTCTCAAAAGTATTTGGAGACTGAAGAAATGTTCTCATTCTACAATGATTTTTGGTTTTCTGCAGCACATAGTACTTGAGTCAAAGGGGACCTTTGTCTTCTCCAGCACCATAAGGCTTGTTGTCCCTAGGCTTTGTCTCTTTGGGCAGTCTCCCCTCTCCTGTGGGCTCCCTACACACCCAATTGCTTTGGGTAAGACCAACCTCCTCATTCAAACTTCTATACTTCTAACTGACCCAACTTTTCTGGCTTCCCGGATTTTTGTTAAGTGATCTTTGCATCTGCCAGGACCCGGATTTTGGCAGGCTTCCAGATAGCTTGCAGAGATCACTGGGTTGCAAAAATACTGTGTGGCCTGTAAACTGCTCACACAACTGGATTCATTTCTCGGTGTCCTCTCCACCACCCCTAGTCCGTCCCTTACTCACCTCTACTTCCTTCCTAGACCCACTGACACCCCCCATCAGCCTAAAGAATGATCCTTCTCTACCTGAGTATACAGTTTTCACACACACACACACACACACACACACACACACACACACACACAATGATTTCCATGGCAATTCTGACAGATGGACAGATGGAGAAGAACATAGGTGACTCATTTGCTGGAAGATGGCTGTCTAACTTCCAGCCTTCTTCCCATAATTTCCTTTTTTTTAGCGCCAGGAAAAAGAGACTAGAGGAGCACAGGATGCTTTTTGACCACAGTCAAGTTCTTGTGGATACCAGAGCTGTGCATTTCGCTGGTGAGAATGTGTGCTGGACCCCCAGAAGGCTGTCTGGAAGAATGAATGAAGGACCGTGAAGAAAGCGGCTGACACACAGGTGCTACACAATGATCAGCTTCTGCAATCACACCACACGTGCATGCAGGCGGGCTCTGGGCCTTGTCTGACTTGTGCAGAGGGGCACACAACACAACGCAACCACATGTGCTCTCTCCGTGCTCCACAACCCGTGCCTCCTCCACCATGGCGGCTTTCAGAAAGACAACCTCGCAAAGTAGCGCAATACAATTAAGCAGTTCTCCTGCTGAGGGATACAGGGCCAGCTACCTCTGGTTTTTAATGTGGACTGTGGTCCCCCAGCTACCGTGAGCCCAAAAGACCCATGAGGGCAGAGTGTATGGTCACATTCACCTTCCCGACCGCAGCACAGCCTACGAAGGTAGTCGCAAGAGAGTCTCGGGGAAGGTAGATATTGCTATGTTAAAAAAATTAAAAAACGGACACCCCCCTCACATTGTAAATGTCATATCATGTTGGCGCCTAATCAACACTTTGAAGCATTAGCATTGTTTTAATCATCCTCCTATTGGGGAACAAATGTTGCATGTATAATTACACTGCTGCATTGTACTGTACAAATAACCATGTAATGACATCGTTGGAATTTCTTGGTTCTTCATGGTAATGCCAAGTATAATTACCATGTAATCTGCCGAGAGCAAACAAGGTTGTAATTATTCCATAATCCAATCTAATTATGGGGCAACTGGATTGTTATTTGTGTTTGGGAGGAAAATATACATGCAAAGAGAAGAAAAAGAAATCAATTCTCCCTAACTGGTGGTATGATATATCGGGGGGGGCGGGGTGGTGTTGAGATGGCCCTCAGTAATGCTACCATCTGCTTAGGTGATGAAGTGCATGCTCATTGGTCACTCAGTATTTGGGGATCATCCTCTCTAATGCTGATTATGGAATGGCCAGATGAAGGAATGACTACAAGAGGAAGTCAGAAGAGGGAGCAGAGGAAGAGGAAGCCGATGTTGACAGAGCCTTTGAAGGTAAGCACCTGTCGGGGGGACTTAGGAAATGAAGACAGGCCAGCTCTCCTGAAACGTCTCACGCACCAGCCTCTCCTGCACCTCTGACACATACCTGGGACAGCGACAGAGACTTCTATGAATGTTCACATTGGATTCGGACCAATTAGTCAACCATGTCTTGTTGTCCCGGCTATGGGCCTTTTACGGTGCGTGCAACACTGGGTTTGGTCCTTGCAGAGAGGCCAGACAAAGAAGATGGAAAAGGATGGGAGCAGGCATGGCAAGAAGTGTTTTGTGTGTGGGTTGTGGGGGCCTACATTAATTTCCTAGGGCTGCCCATAATAAAGCACCATGAACTGGGTGGCTTGGAACAACAGACACTTATTGTCACACCATTCTGGAAGCTACAAGTCCAAAACCAAGTCGTCAGCAGAGCCACACTCCTCCAAAAGGCTCTAGCGAAGAGTCCTTCCTCGCCCCTTTCCATTTTCTGGTGCTTTGCTGGCAATCTTCGGCCTGTCTTGGCTTACAGATGCATAACCCAATCTCTGCCTGTCTAACTCTGTCCTTCTTCCTGTATCTCTGTCTCTTCACATGACATTCTTTTTATAAAGACATCAGCCATTGTATGGCCCAATATGACCATTTTAGCTAATTACATTTACCTCTTAGCTAATTACATTTACAATGACCGCATTTCCAAACAAGGCCACATTCTGAGGTCCTGGGAGTTGGGACTCGAACACGTACTCTGCTGAGGGGCACAATTCAACCCAGAACGGGAGCCTTTTATTCATACATTTAGTTGGCACACATTCGTCTCGTATCTACTGAGTGCATGGGGTGTGATGACTGCCCAGCTCCTCTTTTCTTAACTGAACATTTACTGTGTGTGTCACATGCATTATCTCACTGAAGTCTTTTACAATTTTATAAAGTCGGTACTATTGGTATCCTCATTTTGCACATAACTGAGGTTTAGATCAGTTGACGCAAGGCTGAGCTGGGATTCAAGTCCAGGGCCTATAGACTGAGTCCCATGCCTACCCTTGCCAAGCCCAACATGGTACTGGACACATAGAGACAGGAGCCAGGAGACCTGAAGGGAGCCCTCTGACTGAGACCAGGCCGCCCAGAAGGGCCCAGGAGGAAGCACTGCACTGTGGACAGGAGATTTCTGACGTTGAGTATTCAGGAGCGGAGTTGGACATTGGAAGGTGGGAAGTGTGGGTAAGTGTTAAGATGGAGGGAGAGGGCATAGGCCCGACTTCATCACAAGGGAGCTCGTGTTGGCCATCCAGGACAAGTTGTTGTGTCACTCCTAAGGGTGGTGGCCTTCGCCATTTTGCTGGGGTTTTTGTATAGAGGGGGCTCATCACTTCCTTGTCCTTCCACCGATGTGGTGCCCAAATGTGGCCCCCTCCTTGTGGCAGCCATGGGGGGAAAGGTCCACTCATCGCACTGCCTTCCCCTCCTCACTTCAAGGCCTGCCTGTGAGCCATATGGCCCTTCGGCCTCGGGAACTTGCTTCCATTCACAAGGTAGTGAAAGCTTTTGGAGGAAGTTACAGTTACACAGTCTTAAAACAGATTGTAAATTCTTTATTTGGGGACTAATCTTGTCAGGCTGGTCGACCCTGGTGTTGACTGCTTTTCTAACCTGACATCAGTTAATCCCCACTGCTCAGAAGTTAATCCCTTTGAGAACAAGATGAAAAGTGGTTTTGTGAGGCAATATTTAAAGGCCTACAAACAATAACACGCCTTTGCCTCTGCTTCTGCAATTTCTATTTCTGGAAAGGGTTCAAAAACCTGTTTGTGTGAACGAATGTGAGGAACTTTTTATGGCTGATCTTGCGAGATGATACTTTTGATGAATAATGGAGAAGTGTTTATACTTGAAGGCAGAAGGCACATGTCGCAAGTATGTGTGTTTATCAAATATGGCACAGGCGAAGGGCAGACTACCCCTACTGCAGACATTTCAAAGGCTGTGGAAATGCCAGAAGAGATTGTGTAATTGGGAAATGTCAGAGCGAGGGGTGGAAAGAGACCTTCCCAGGAGTCTTCTGGAGAAACTGATATATAATATCAGCTCTCACATCGTGGGCACTTGACTCACTGCAACTGTACTGTGAGGTTTGATAAGAAACATATCCCCCACCCTCTCCATACTCACAACAATCCATCATAGTGTCAGTGGCTCGATCTTACAAAAAAGGAAACTGAGGCTCAGAGAGGTTAAGCAACGCACTGAAAGTCACATAGGTACCAAGCAGTAGAGGTTGAGATGCAAATTCACATGCCCAAGAGGCTTCCGCCCCCCGTGGAAGCCACATACTTACAGAGCTGAGAAAAATACTCGTACATCTCGTGGCTAGAATGACGGTCTTGTTTTCGGTTGACCGATGTCCTGTGTTTATTTTATCTGTCAGAATTCACTCAGAACACTCCACTTCTAAGAAGGCTTCCTGGACTAGACAAAACAATAGACTCATAGGCTTAAAATATCAAGGCTTATACAAAGCTTAGAGACCATCTGGTTCACGGTTTGCAGCTATGTTTTGAGGAATCCTACAGGTTCTACTAAGTGTCCTTAGGAGCCACTGGAGGAGGTGGCTATGAATGTGTGAAGAGGGAGGTCCCCAGGGGTTGAGGATTCAGATCTGCACATAATGCTACAGGCTTTTATAGGTGCTTGTTACGTATTTACACTTTACCCTAAAATTTCATTTGCAAAAGGGCTCTATAGTAAGATAAAAATAATAATAATGAATACATGTTAAAGTGTGTTCAGTGGTCTCCTTTTATAGGTAGGAAACCAGAAACACCGAGAGGGCGCATCCCTTGCTCAAGGTCACAGGGCTAGGTAGTAGCAGAACTAAACCTGGAGCCCAGGTCTCTGAGCTCCTACCCAATATACTTGCTAATAATCCATTTGTGTTTTCTGACTCTCAGATTAAACAAGATCTTGACCCTTCCTGAATTAGCATATCATACGATATGAATAAATACGTAAATACATCATGGAGTTTTATGTACTTAACCAGCTCCTATGAACTCAGCTAAATCCTTTGAGAGCCGGGCCTGCATCATTTCTAGAGCTGATGACTCTCACTGTCCATGGGATCTCTAGCTGTACTGGAACAGGAGCCATCTCCTATGAGTCTCTGTATTCCCTACACCTAGCAGGATGCCAGGGACCTAGTGGATCCTTAATAAATGTTTCAAGACTGAATAAGCAACCCTGACAACCACTTTCCAAGTCTCTGTTTAAATAATTCCAGTGACGATAAACTTATTGCCTGTGACACAACCCATGCTTTCCTTGGGTAGCTCTAAGTGTTACGTTGAGCCAGAATTTACTCCCCCCTATATTCAACACCCGTTGGGCCTGGTCTACCCCTTTGGATCCAAGCTAAATTCCTTTCCACTGAAAAGCTTGGCATATATTTTAAAAGAGATGAGGAGGGGCGCCTGGGTGGCTCAGTCGCTTAAGCGTCCGACTTCAGCTCAGGGCATGATGTCGCAGTTTGTGAGTTCGGGCCCCGCGTCGGGCTCTGTGCTGAGAGCTCGGAGCCTGAAGCCTGCTTCAGATTCTGTGTCTCCCTCTCTCTCTGCCCCTCCCCTGCTCACGCTCTGTGTCTCTCTGTCTCTCAATAATAAGTAAATAAATGTTTAAAAAAATTATAAAAAAAAAAAGAGATGAGGAAACTTCCACGCTGTATTTTCACACACACACACACACACACACACACACACACACACAGGAGAAGTGTGTCCTTTGTATCTTTTTTTTCTTCTTCTCTACCATCTCAGTATAACCGTTAACGTAATGGTTAAGTATTCTGGCACCAGATTCTGACTGTCTGGATTCAAATCCCACTGGTATCACATACATGTGTGCACACACACACCATGCAGGTCTCCTGTTTCCTTCCCCCGGTGAATGCTGTGATTCATCCATCCCAAGATCCTGCCTTGTTTGAGCCACTCAGTTTTGTCTATCCTAATAGGTCCTAATGGAGACAATATTTTCCTCCTCTTAATAGCCCCTTTAGAAATCAGTGGCTGAAACAGAGTTTAAACACTCTTAAAAATATATGAGAATGCTATCAACTCATTTATGCCAATATATTTGAAAAATTAGAAGAAGCAGACATATTGCTAGAAAAGTAAAGGTTTCCAAACCTGATTCACACAGAATGTTTGAATAGTCTGATAATAAGTGTAGATATAGAGGCAGCGGTTATCTGCTTCACACAGTTTCCCGCACAGAAAACATTCAAGAGTTTTACTGCTATTTATCATGTAAATCCCAAGAAACACATCATTCCAATTGTTTACAAGTTCTCCCAGATAATTTCCCTATCCATTCTAGGTGGCCACTATAGTCTTGATATAAAAGGAGGAGAAGGATAGCGGGAGAAAGTAAAATTGACAAGATCATGTTATTCAAAATGCAGGTGCAAATAATTTTAAACTATTAACAAACCAAAAATCCAACGCCGTATAAGACAGATGATACATTATGATCAAATTGGATTATTGCTGAAATGCAAAGTTGGCTTCATATTTAAAAAGCTATGATATCATTCATTTTTTTGATAGACTAAAGGGGAAAAAACAGATTAATATCCCCTGATCAAGAAAAGCATTGAAAATAATGGGGCACCTGGGTGGCGCAGTCGGTTAAGCGTCCGACTTCAGCCAGGTCACGATCTCGCGGTCTGTGAGTTCGAGCCCCGCGTCAGGCTCTGGGCTGATTGCTCGGAGCCTGGAGCCTGCTTCCGATTCTGTGCCTCCCTCTCTCTCTGCCCCTCCCCCGTTCATGCTCTGTCTCTCTCTGTCCCAAAAAAAATAAACGTTGAAAAAAAAAATTAAAAAAAAAGAAAATATTAATTCCCATTATTGATAAAACTCTCAGTAAATTAAGAATAGAATTAAACATTGCGAGACCTGAAGGATATCTACAAAAGGAGAGCCCTACAGCAAACATCATCCTACATGGGGAAACACTAGAAATATCCCCTTTAAAATCAGAACAACACAAGGCTGCCCCCTTTTAATTCTAGTCAGTGCTGTTGCACGACAGAGAACCAGCATATTGTAAGACTTGAACGACATTAAGATGGTGAACAAAAGCATAAACTGTGTTTATTTGAAGACATGATTAACAACATAGAAAATCCAAGGAATCAGTGAAAAATCTGGAATTTACGAGTTTATCTAGCAAGGTTGTGGGATGTAAAGCCAATACCCAAAAATCAATTACATGTCTATGTACTAACAATGAACATTTAGAAAATAAACTTTTAGGGGCGCCTCGGTGGCTCAGTCAGTTAGGCATCCAACTCTTGATTTCGGCTCAGGTCAATATCTCACAGTTCCTGAGATTGAGCCCCATGCTTGGGATTCTTTGTGTCCTTTCTCTCTCTCTCTCTCCCTCTTCCCCACTCACGCATACACATACGCTCTCTTTCTCTCAAAATAAATAAATAAACTTTTAAGAATAATACTATTTGTAATAGCATACACTTAGAAATAAATATACAAAATATACTTCGAAATAAAATTTATAACAAGACCTCTAGGCTACAATCTAGAAAATATTGATCAGAAAAACCAAAGGAGAATATACTATATTCATGGGTTGGAAGCCTCAATACTGCTAATGTGTTAATTCTCCTTGAAATGATCTATGATTCACCAACCCAATCAGAATCCCACTAGGCCTTTTTGGAGGACTGGATAAGCCGATTCTAAAACTTACATAAAAATACAAACGATCTAGAATAGCCAAAGCAATTTTGAAAAAGAAGGCAAATGTTCCAGTTTGTTTGTTTGTTTGTTTGTTTTTAATGGGCAGAACATTTGACCAGACACTCCCGCGGAAGATATACAGATGTCCAGTAAGTACAAAAAAAAGATGGTCAACATCATTAGTCATCAGGGAAATGCAAATTAAAACTATACCTAGATGTGATTTCACATTCACTGGAACGACTAAAAGTAAAAAGATAAAAGGCAAAACAAATTAGGAATTGCTTAGACCTGGGCTGAGGGACTGAGTGGAAAGGGGCATGTGACAACTTTGGGGGGTGATGAAAATGCTCTGTATCTTGATTATGGTGGTAGTTACACGGATGTGTGCATGTGTGAAAACTCATCAAACTGCTCAATTAGTGGGTGGCTTTTATTTATGTAATATATTGCAGGTAAGTTGTTGTTATTTATTTATTTATTTTTAAATGCTGATTTATTTTTGAGAGAGAGAGAGAAAATGCAGGCGGGAGAGGGCCAGAGAGAGTGGGGGAGACAGAGTACCCAGAGCAGGTTCTGTGCTGACCGCAGAGAGCCTGATGTGGGGTTCAAGAACTCAAGAACCCCAAGATCATGACCCGAACCACAGTTGGATGCTTCACCAAGGGAGCGCCCCCAGGAGCCCCCTGAAAGTTGTTTTTCAATAAACAAACTGACCATCCCAGGTGTGAGATGCAAAATAACTGAAGCATCCATACTTTGTTTGTGGAAGTGTAAAATGACCCGGGCACTCTAGAAACCTGTCTGGGCTTGGCTTTTATAACTGAATATAAACATACTGTCTGACCCAGAGGTGATTCTCAGGTTCTACGAGAGTTGAAAAATGGACATCTTCAAAAATACTCATTCCAAGTCAGACACAACTCCAAAGTTCGTCAACCGATGAGTGGATAAATAGCGAGATACTCATTCGCTGGAATATTACTCGGCAGGAAAAGTGTCTCGGCAGCAAACACACAGAACCACAAGGGGGCTCACAGACATACCACTGAGCGAAAGAAGCCAAACCCAAAAGGGTTCCTGTGACAGGATCCCATTTGTATGAAGTTATGGAAGTGGCAAAAGATTTATGGTACTAGAAATCACGTCAGTCGTTCCCGCGGGCAAGGGACAGGAGGTATCAGTGGGCAGGGAAATTTCTGTGGTGATAGAAATGTCCTATGTACTGGTTGAAGTGGTGATTACATAGGCATCTTCAGTTGTCAGATCTACACACCTAAAAGAAATGCATTTTATTGTAGTCAAATAATGAGAAATGATAAAAAATATTAGCAAGGCAATGGGATAGTAGATCAACTTTCAAAAGTTAACTCTTTCTATACAGAACCAACACGTAACCGGAAAACATAGCTTTTTTTTTTTTTTTTAAAAGATCTTTGCAAGACCTTTAAACACCTGGAAATTATCTTACCCGGAGATGTACAAGACCCGTACACAGAAAATTCTCAAACTTTCCAGGAAGGTGACATTAACGAAGATCTAAATCAATGGAGAGTGATGCCATGTTTACGCAGCACAAAGACTTAACGCTGTAAAAATGTCAAATCGGCCCAAGTGATCCGTAATTTAATAAAATTCCAATCAAAATTCCACCAACAATTTTTATGGAACTTGACAAAGTTGTTATAAAATGGAAGTTCAACAGGACAGGGAAAGGAACAGGAGGGAGGAGGGACTCACCGTAACAAATATCAGGACTTCTTGTAGAGGCAAGGTAATCGAAACAGTGTGGTATTGGCAAAGGATAGACTCACTGACCAATGGGACAGAGAAAGTCTTGGAACAGATCCATCAAATGAGGGATTTGATATATGCTGGAGTGGCAGCCCAGATCAGTAAGGAATGGAGAGACTATTGAATAAGAGGAACTAGGAAAAGTGGCCATCCATACAGCAGAAAAGAAATTGAATCCTTATCCAACACCACTCACAAAAATTGGCTCCAGATGATTGAAGGACTTAAATGTCAAAAACAAACCTTGCAAGTTTTAGAAGTGTCAATATCTTTCTGACTCGGGGACAGCAGAAGGATTTCTTAGGCAAGACACAAAAATCACAAACCTTCCAAGGAAACATAGGTAAATTTGCCCATACTCAAATAAAGCATTTCCATTCATAAAAGCAACTTTTTAGAAGGTGAAAAGGCAAGCCACCGAGTGGGAGGATACGTACAACATATTTAAGTAACAAAGGGTTCCCGGCCAGAATGTGCAGAATTATAACCTATTAAGAAAAAGACAATCCAACAGAAGAATGGGCAAAATGCAAATATTTCACAGCAGAAAGATACAGGTGGACAATCAACATATGAAGATTCAGCCTCATCGGCGACAAGGGAGATACAAAGCGGAACCACAGTTAACAAAAGCAAGAAGGCTGAGGTTGGCTGGACAGGATCTCTGAGACGTTACAGGTGGAATTAGGAGGTGCCTCACAAAACCGAATGTTCACATACCTTATGTGCCAACAGTTCTTCTCCTGAACAGTCATGAGAAAAATTTGTACTTGTGCACAAAAAAACGTGTCGTAATGTTCATAGCAGCACCTGTTCATAATAGTAAAAAACTGGGAACAGCCCAAATAATGGATAACTTGTACAGTCACACAATTGGAGAAGATATAGCAAGAAAAATGAATGAACTACAGCCATATGTGACAATATGGATGAGTATTTCTAGTGAATATGGAGTGAGAGCAGCAAGTTTAAAAATACTAGATCGAGGGGCGCCTGGGTGGCTCAGTCGGTTAAGCGTCGGACTTCGGCTCAGGTCACGATCTCACAGTCCGTGAGTTCGAGCCCCACGTCGGGCTCTGTGCTGACCACTCGGAGCCTGGAGCCTGTTTCCGATTCTGTGTCTCCCTCTCTCTCTGACCCTCCCCGGTTCATGCTCTGTCTCTCTCTGTCTCAAAAATAAATAAATGTTAAAAAAACATTTTTTTTTAAATACTAGATCGAGCATGGTATCCTTTTTATAAACTGCAAAAAAAGCATAATGAAGCAATTTATCATTCAGTGTACATATAACTGTGATGTATACCTACACATGTCTATATATCTATGTAGATATATACATATCTATGTACGTGTAGTGTATACCATATGTGGATACATGTATATGTGTGTATATACATAGATGTGTGGTGCATATATTTACATATATGTTATACATGCATATATATTTACACATACTTGCATATTGTGTGTGTAGATGTGTATACACATGTATGTGTGTATTTATGTGTATTTATATATAATTTTATCACAAGTATAGTTTATACATAGCCTTATCATATATGATATATTTGTCATATGTATTTCATATACACTTTACATTCATAGATATGTATGATAAAACTATATAGAATAAGTCAAGGGAATGATAAATGAGTCAGAATGGTGGTGCTCTGGCAGAGCAGATGAGCACATAAGTTGTGTCTAGTTCTTGGGTTGGGTAACTGTGGGAGGCAGAATGATGGCCCTCCGAAGATGTCCATGGGCTAATCCCCAGAACCCGTGAATTTGTCACCCTACATGGCAAAAGGGGACTTTGCAGCCTGGTTTAAGTTCAGGATCTGAATATGGGAGATGGTCCTAGATGATCCACGCAGGCCCAGTCTCATCACCAGGCTCCTTACATGTGAAAGAAGGAGGCACCAGAGTCAGTATCAGAGTGATATGACATGAGAAAGACTCACTGGCCTTTGCTGGCCTTGAACACGGAACAGGCCACAGGCCAAGGAATGTGGGCGGGCTCTGGAAACTGGATTAAGGCAAGGAAGCAGATGATTTCCTAGAGCCTCCAGAGAGGAAGGCAGCCATGCCAATACCTTGATTTTAGCTCCGTAAGATTCGTTTCAAATTCCAAATTCTGACCTTCAGAACTTTAAGATAAAACAAATGCCTGTTCTTAAGGCCACTGAGTTTGTGGTAATTCATTACGGCGGCAGTAGGAAATGAATACAGTGATCATTATATTGCTGAATTAAATAATCAAATAAACAAACGAGAGCCTCTACGGGACCAGTGATGACAGAGTGTTACATACCAAGGAGGTGATTAGTCTGATTCTGTCCAACTTAAAGTCCAAAAATAAGCCTTTAATATTCGCATGTGCCCCAATGCCCCGAACTTCTCTCAGGAATCGTTCACAGAGATGCCTGTTGAGAGCATATGAACCCTCGGGGGCTGGGGCAGCGGCTGTGGGCAGAGCCAGGAAAGCCATGTAGGAAGGGTGTGAGGCGGGGACTGGAAACTTTACTTCTGGCTCAGCCAATATTAACAGGCAAGCCTCTAGGACCCGGTGTGAGGGTGATGAAACCACATAGGTGGTTTTCAAACTTGTGCAGCCGCAGATACAATCCTAGCAATACAAGCCACGCTGTTCATCTTGCAGCATAGGGCGTCCCAAGGCTGAGCACCTAAAAACAAGCAGCTGTAGTAACAGCCAGTGGGAAAGGGGGGGGTGATCCCCAAATGGAAGGGACTGGAAGACTAGGTCAGCCTTCCCAGGTTGAGCCCTTAAAGAGCAGTACCCTCCCCGCTCCCCAGTTCCTATTATCGCTGTCAGCCATTAGTCAGTTTTGGCTGAGTAACAAACAGCTTCAAAATCTCAGTGGCCTCCAACGGTGCACGTTTATTTTTCTCTGCAGATCAGCTGGGCTGGCTCTGCGTCAGGCTGTCAGTCAGGTGCAAATCTGCTCCCCATGTCTTCATTCTGGAACCACGCTCTTCTCTCAGCAGACCACAGGCGCAGAAAAGGGCCAGCCAAGCCAAGTGGTGACGGGCCTGGGGATGTTATTCTGTAGCAGGGAGGGAGCGAAGTTTGGGGAGAAGTTGTACCGTCTCAAACAGTTGTCTGTAGGGCTGTGGTAGAGAGGGGTCCGGTCTGCCAGTGGGGCAGGGCCTTCCCACCACTGTCCGCCTGTTGGCAACTACTGAAAATGTCAGGATAGATGGTGTCTAGGAAAATCAGTCTCTTTAGAATGTGCCTGTAAAACCCGAATCCGTTGAAACTTGTTTTCTCACCTCTTGGGGCAAATGCATTCCTTGCTAGATCTAGTAGCTGCCCCAGAAAAAAAATGCTTGTCGTCTGAGCAACCCCTGTCCTTGAAGGTAAGCATCCACTTTGGGGAAAATATCCTTTGAGGCCTAATTCCTCCCAGCTCCTAGCAGAGCTATCCCTGTGCTCCGCCCCCCCAATTTCATAAGTTGAAACCTTAATCCCTAGTTCCCGGTACGTACAGGACCAATGTGACTGTAGTTGGACACAGGCCCTATAAAGAGGCGACTGGCTGAAATGAGGCTGCCGGGGTGAGTCCTAATTCAATCTGACAGGTGTCCTTACAAGAAGAAGAAATTTGGGCACCCCAAGATACATCAGGGGCACACGCGTAGAGAGAAAAGACCATGTGAGGACACAGCCAGAAGGCAGCCACCTGCAAGCCAAGGAGAGAGGCCTCAGAAGGAAGCAATGCTGTTGACACCTCGCTCTTGGGACTTGCAGCCCGCAGAGCTGTGAGAAAATAAATTTCAGTTGTTCCAACCCCCACCCCCCGCCGCCCCGCCCCGCAAGGCTGTGGAATCTGTTGTGGCGGCCCCAGCAGACTAATACAGTGATCACTGCCAGTTTGTCGAGGGGGTGTCCTTGCCACCATCCCCCCACCCAACTCACCTGCTAGGTGGGATCGTGTTAGTACACAAAAAACAGGCACACCACGGTCAGGGTCGGGAGGTGCAGCCAGTGGGCACTGAGGCCCCCTCCGGCCCTTGCTATCCTCTTACCTTCCTGTCCTTACCTATCATTCCTTGAGGTCCTTTGTCTACTTGGTTCCCGTGCTGTCACTCTGCCCTCTCCTTCCCCACCCCCAGCCATGCAAAATTAGGTGTTAGATGTGCCTGTGCTTTCTGCCTTGAACAAGGCTGCTTCCCTGCTCAGCATCATCACGGAGCCCTGGGTCCAACATCATTCTCAGGCCAGAGATCTGCACAGCTTCCCACCTGCGGGACTGCAGAATCGCCATTCTGTTGAAACCATCATGTTCAACAACAGCTAAAGCTGCACCGGAAGAGGAGACGGCCAAGAGGAAAAGGCCAGCAGGCTCTCAACTATGCCCCTTGAAAAGTCAGTGTCCCCTGTCCTCCAAAGGCCAGAGCTCTGGCAAACCTTTGCTCCCCATCCACAGCCACATGCTCCCTACCCAAATGGGGAGACGTGCGGGGTGATAATCATAACTTCGCCCGACACCTGGAAAATAAGGACATGGCGACAGCAGCTTGTCCTTCTTTGTGTAGCCGCTGGGTTTAAAAGATTAGAGGGTTCTGACATCTCTGTCCTCAGAGCAAAACTCTCCACAAATGACAACTTTAGCACAAAGAGGAGAGAAGGCAGTGATGAGAGAGACGGAAGCATTAGGTTGCCTCTGATTTCTCTTGATCTAAATTGCTTTTTTCAGGCCCTCACGCTGAGATTACTCTTTTGTCTTTTGAGCCTTTGGGTTTGAATGGAGCTCTCTCTGGCATCTCACAGGGGACTCGAGAAGGAAGAATGGAACACACGTCAATGGCAGGGTTGATAATCCTACTACCATTGACTTGAAGAGCCGACCGACAGGGCCCTCGTCTGGCTAATCTGTTGTGTCAATGCATATTATTAGCAGCCCTCCATTGATGGATTATCGGCAGAGCAAGCAGAGGTGAGTGCTGAAAGTCTTCAGTGCGAAGTCCTATTTAGGGAAATTTAATCTGCAAACGATAGACAGGGTAGAACGTCATGGCTCCTCCAAAGCTCTTATGTGGCATTGGGTCAGGGCCAGGAGAACCAGCCTCAGGATGGCCCCAAACCCCGCCATTCCTCCCACTCAATTGGTCCAGTCCTTTGAAGGTGGAGTACCTTCACACTCTTCCCAGATATACCCTCAGGTCTCCAGTCCATGCCGTTATGATGCTTGCAGCCTAAACAGTGGCTCTCAGCCTTTTATATTTTAAATTCAACCATAATTGGGTGGGGTGAATGGAAGAAAGGTAGGAGCAGAATGATAGAAAAGAAGTCTAACCACTAGTATTATAATTACTATATTTTTAGTCTGGTAAGGCTCAGGAACTGGTTCCCAGCTAAGGGCCAGGAGCAGATGAGGAATTATATGGATTTTCCTTTTGACTTGAACCTGCCGTGTGGCTGCCCTGGAGTTTTCTTGGATCAGCTCCGGCCTCATTGCAATGTGAGGGCAGCCCTGCCTCCCATCCCGATCTACACGGCTTGGCTCTGGGAACCAGGTGAGGGCAAGGAAGAGGGAACCCCAGTTAGTAATGGGTAGAGGAGAATACTCTCCAGAGTAACTCTGGGTACCAGTCCCAGGTGGAAACTCCAAAGAGAAAAGGCTGATGGAATAATGTGGCACATGTACAAGTGGACATGGGAATTGAGGGAGAGTAAATTTTGCATAATTATTTTTTAAAGAACCACAGCCGAGCCTGTGTTTAATTCTTTGCTTGAGATGCTTTCTAGTTGTTGAAACACTCACGTCTTCCTCCTCCATTCCTAAACGGTCATGGGCAGAGATCCAACACTTCTTCTGTGTGCCTTAGAATATGGTTTAGCAGGGATCTGGGTCCATGGAAGCTGTTACTTCTCATGAAGAGAAGAGAGACTAGTCTTCTAGTTCCGGGGGTCAGCAAAGCAGATTCTTTGTCTCCAGCTCGCTGGGTCAATACGCAGAGAAAAGAGTCAAATGTGAGCTTGAAAGCTGTCGCCCTTCCTCTTGGGACTCGCGGGACAAGAAAGCAGAAGAGCTTGGCCAACGACGGCAGTTGGGGGCTAGACCTGCTTCCCCACTGTGGGCAGAGCATACCTGATGCCGACCATGAGATCGAGGAGACACCGTTGCCCCGAGAGCCACGGTTCTTAAAGAGAGGGGTCCTTTTACGGCCAGCTGGCAAGGGCAGCACAACCATCAGAGAGCCCCTGCCGTACAGCAATAGCACGGGCCGGGTGAGTTATTGTTCCCTCGGGCTGCCCCACTGGGTCTTTTTTTTTTTTCTTACAGAGTTAGTAGATCCTGACTCTGTGTGCAGAAGGGGGGGGGGGGGTTGGACAGGCAGGCAGCCTGATTGCATCAGTCTCCGTCCTCGAATAAGAGCGTGTGCCCTTCTTTCAACCTGCAGGGTTCCCAGGCGGCCAGACCAGAACGGAGATGAGGCATCAGCCAGTTTGATGGGAATGAACCGAGGGGCAGGGTTTGAGTCCTCCTCCAGTACATCAAGGCGGTCAGCAAATAAATCACAGCAACGTTTTAGAAATACATAGCTAAAATCAACTTCTATTTCAAATGACATTGGTACCTGAAGTCAGTCTCCTGACTGGTTTCGCATATGCCAGTTTCATAGTGAGAGGCTGCACGCTTTGATTACTCTGAGAAGATAGTGTGGTGGCCAGAGAGAGTCTTGTTAGAAAGTGATGCTCACCGGGGCGCCTGGGTGGCTCAGTCGGTTGAGCGTCCGACTTCGGCTCGGGTCATGATTGCACCACTTGTGAGTCCAAGCGCCGGGTCGGGCTCTGTGCTGACAGCTCAGAGCTGGGGACTGCTGCAGATTCTGTGTCCCCACTTGCTCTCTCTCTCTCTCTCTCTCTCTCTGTCAGAAATAAGTAAACATTTAAAAATTAAAAAAAAAAAAAGTGATGCTCACTTGGAAAGTAAGCAAGAACAGGGACTGACCAGCTACACGCAAATGAACACATGCTGGCTTGCAAGGAGGTCTTTGCCGAGCTGGGGAGCTCCCGAGATTACAGTTATGACCCTTATTCTTATGATAAGCTAGGTACACATGCACCCACTTTCTAGTTTAGGGCAAATTCACTCTTTTTTTTTTTTAACGTTTATTTATTATTTTTGGGACAGAGAGAGACAGAGCATGAACGGGGAGGGGCAGAGAGAGAGGGAGACACAGAATCAGAAACAGGCTCCAGGCTCTGAGCCATCAGCCCAGAGCCCGACGCGGGGCTCGAACTCACGGACCGCGAGATCGTGACCTGGCTGAAGTCGGACGCCTAACCGACTGCGCCACCCAGGCGCCCCCGGGCAAATTCACTCTTAAGAGATGGGGACTAAGAACCAACCATTACATAATTTAGGGCAAGACATTGGATGTCACTAGTCTCCAGCTCCCTCTACAATAAAATGAGAATTAGAATACATTCACGAAGTTGTCAGGAAGGCAGTTTATCAGCGGTTAATAAGTCGTAGAGTGTTTTACAAACAGTAAGGAAATTTCTTGCTGCGCAACCTTGGGAGTCTAAGAAATGCGTTTGGGAAAAGGGAAGGAGAATAGAGGCTCCCTGAAGAAAAGTACACTTTCTAATTTACTCCCTGGGGTATTCTTAGTGGGGTACAGAGAAGGTTCGCAAGAAAATATTCGCTGAATGAATGAAGAAATTCAGCAGAGGCAAGCAGCTGGCCCGCGGTGTGTGGACCACCTTCCCGTTTGCTGCCTTTGCTGAGAAATGTTTCTCTTTTCCTTTCTGTGAGCCGTTCAGGCCACATCCAGTCCCTACAGATTCGCCTCCTGCCAAGATCTTTCTGCACACTTCCATTTAAACAAATGGTTTCCTTAAACGCCACTATTTTGTTTGTTTGTTTGTTTGAAGATTGCGGACCCAGGCTGACAGTAGACAAGCCCAGAAGGTTGGACTTTGGCAGGAGCGAATACGACACTCTTCCAGAAAATGTAGTAGACTTAATGACTAGTGCCTTTGCCTGAACCGTGTGTTCACCAAGCCCCTGCTTTGGCCGCCCTCCCTGTCTGTTGTCTCACCTCCAAGGGGACCCCATTTCAGTCTCACCACTCAGATCCTAGAATTGGTCAGAGCAAGTGTAAAAGCAAGAGTTACCAGCACGGCCACTGCCACATGCAGGGGGACCTGGTTCTTGCCGCTCTCAGCTCAGAGCTGCACCTGACCACTGGAGCCCCACCTCCTCAATTCATTCCTAGCAAACTGGGGGATGCCTGGTCTTTGGTTCTTGTCTGGCTGCTTAGGAAGCCCAGGAGTTGAAAGAAAAGCATGCCTCATTCAAGACTGAGAAGCTCTCAAAAGTTGGCATCCGCTGTGTCTCGCTCGGTGCTTGGCACACAAGTATGTGTCCAGCACGGTGCTTTCTAAGGAGGACAGGCTATGGCACCTACAGGCAAAAGTTCCGCAAAGAACAGCTTCCAAGAGGAAACCGGTATCTTCCCTGAAACTAAAGGGAAAAGTAAACGGATGTTTCAGGATGGAGGCATACTCACCAGGGGACCCAAAGAAAGTTTAAGGAATCAGGAATATTTGTGATTAGAAGGGGGGCTGGGAAATAGAGGATCAAGGGGGAAGAGCTGAACTCAATCACCTGGGATAAGATGACCTGGATGAGGAATGCTTCCCCTCAAGCAAGAGCCAGCCAGTCAGTCCAAACTGCGTGAGGTCATGGAAAGAGATCCGATGCAGGAGTTAGGATTCATGCTCTGGTCCATTCTATAATCAGTTAGCCACCTGACCTTGAGCAAGTCACTTCGCTTCCCATGTGCAAAACTAAGGGGGAAACTAAGTGATGCAATAGTCCCTTCAACTTCTCTTATTTATGCCAGAGTCAATCAAATAATGAGACTAACATCACATGGTGGGAGGGAAGGAAACTGGTGTCTCCTTGACACTTACAGTTCGCTAAGCACTGGGCTAGGGTTTTCATGACGTTGCCTTCTATAGCTCCCTAAAAACTCTTAAGAGGTTGGGCCCATTCTCCCCATCCTACAGATGAGAGAGCCAAGTCTCAAATGAGTCCAAGCCTGTGACATCGAGGGTGGTGGGACAAAGATTCAGTCTTTGTCATTTCAGATGTCATTTCTTCATCATCACGCCATGTCCTTCCTCCTTAGAAAGCACTGTGCTGGATACATGCCTGTGTGCCTAGCACTGAGCATGACACAGCGGACGCCAACGTGTATAATCATGCTCCTTGGTGACAGGCTGGTGGCAAATGACATGTACTGAAAGTGGCTGCTGGGGTAAGAATAAGGGTCACTCTGACATTTCCCATGTCCCATTTTTCATTCTCAAAGGGACCGTCTTCAGACAGGATACCATTGGGATACTTGTGGCTCTGCCATAGCCCTTGGTTTTCATCATCTCTTTTCTTTCATCCCTGCAAATCCAATTCTGCCTGGGGTTGCATGGAAGATGGAATGAAAATCTCCCCGTGTCTGCATGTTGAAGTCCAATGCAAAAACAATGAAACCTCCAATCTATCTCCCATTCCAATCCATTGTTCTGAGAAGGATTTGAATGGCGTCCCCCACCCCACCCCACCCCCGCCGCTGTGTAATTTAAAATTGAGTTCACACTTAGCTAACTCTTTGCTGTCGGGAATGTTTCTGCGGCAAGCATTGCCGCCTTCTCGCAGGGACAGTCCTAATTTGGAGCTCAAACAGAGAGAGCGAGCTGGTACTGGGGGAATGTCAGCCAAGTTCTCGGTTTAATGGCTGCGTGGTGACTGAGTGGCTGCAGATGTGAGCACTTGGGGGCAAGCAACGGGGCTGAGATGTGAAGGCCTCAGAGCCCTGGTGCTTCAAAGTGGGCACATTTCAACACAACTGTGACCGCGAGTTCCCTTGCTGGTGCCACTTTCCGGTGTCAAAGCCACAACTTGATACACAATATGGTGGCTCTAATGAATCTATTCAATCTGGTCCTCATAATCGTGGCATCTCGAAGGTAGAAAATTAATTGGATGAAGTTAAATATCCCCCTTTTCATGTCAACAAAATTGGTTTTTCCAGGGATTAAAGGATTACTGTGGTGTTAAGTCCCTAAAGAGGCTAAAATACTTTATTATTCATTACAAAACACAAAGATTGGGCTGTTATTTTTTTCTTATGTCACTGTCACTCATTTCATTACTGTGGAGCATCAAGGAGAACTGTTAATGACAATTTCAGAAGCTCTTAATGCACTTCAAAATGCATGTCTTCCCTGCTTACAAACTCTCTCCGGGTAAAATAGCCTGAAATATAGCAAATGGAAGCCTTTTACGGCCTATTCTCAGAGCCAAATGACCAGCGGGCTGGGATGAGCTTTTAGCAAAGTCATTGAAGCTATAAAATGTGGCATTTCATATTGATGTTCTCTCAGCTTCTAACCAAAAGGGCGCAATTTCCCGTCAACAACTGAGAAGATATTTCCAGCTTGGGTCAGAGAATGGAGAGAGCCGGGTTATGCCAACTCATCACAAGGGCTGTCCCTTTGCAAACTAGCATTTACATACGCTCTCTACCCCATAGAGAGATGCATGTGTTCAGCTGTTTCCATCATCCTTTGTACAGTTGTGAGTTGGAAAACTCCCTAAATGCAATGCCACCTTCTGTACCTGGGGAGACTGAGGCATAGACCTCTGATGTGACTTGCTCTTGGCCGCCCAACTGTGAGTGGCAAGGGGGCACTGGAACCCCGGTTTTCTGTCCCCGAAGCTTCTCCCCCACCCCCAATTCAGTACTTACCCAGCGTCGCCTTCCCCTGCAGATTGGTCACTTGGTGATGGAAGTTGGGACTCAGACTGAGGCCAGAGCACATATCCAAGGTCACTAGACCGCACAGGGGCCATCCATGACCTCAGCCCGATGAGGCCCAGGTTCTGAGCTAAAGGGACACGCTATTCTACAGGTTCAGCAAGCCTGGCTTTGCCTTTCATTCAAATCCATCCCGGGAGGCTCTTGGTCCTCTCTTGGGGAAATTAAAAACAAAGCAATTGATTCAGACATTATCAGAACAGCCCTGTAAAGCTCTATGCTAGGGACAGATAATGAGTTAAACATAGAGTAGGGTGTGTTGAGATGATAATGTCAAGTACCTATAATAAAACCAGAGACAAATTAAAGAGCTGAGAGGTAATGTACAAAGTAGCACCAGGGTCAAAGAAAGAAGTCTCTTTAAATCAGGGAATCTAGAAATGATTCACGGGTGAGGAAGTGGCCTCTGAGTGAGTCTGGAAGGAACGATACATTTCAGGAGGTGTAGGGAAGGCAAGGACTTTCAATCTAACAGCAAATGCATACAGGAAGAGGCGGCAGAGGGCTCTGCTTGGGATACAGTAAATGATGGCTTTGTAAAAGACTAACTGATATGTCTTCCCCTCCAGGAAGCCCTCTGTGATTGCTCCAGGCTAGCTGAGAGCATCCTCAGCGTTCCTCCAGCATCCTAACCATTCTCCCACTGTAGCAGCAGCCGGAACATTGTGTAAGGTGTCTGCCCCACTAGAGACTAAGCAACTTGAAGCCAACTCGGGTCACTTTTAAACCTGTGTTGTATGTGACCGCTACACAATGCCTGACCTACGCTAGGTCCCCCAAGATATTTGTTAAATGTGTCAGGGGCTCACTTTGGACCACTGAAGAGAAATCATGGAGGCCTCTCTGAGGAGAGCCTTAGTGTCTGTGGTAGGAGCTCGTGCCTCACTCAGGCAGTGCTTGAACAGACTACTTTGACTCAGGAATGTCGGATGGGTTTGAGCAGTGAGAACCAGAATGTGAGCCATCAGGCAAGCGTTGCCAGGGCAAAGGGACCAGGACCCAGGCAAGGCCGTGAGGTCAAGGCGGGGGTTGGGGAGATGAGCACAGAAGTTGTAAGGCAAGGAGAGGGTCACGTTTCCTCCCTTACCTCGCTGTTCCTTGGTCGGCTAGGATGGGGAGACAGAGCTTTCCAACATGTAGTTCTTGGAGGGATGGTTTATAAAATACCTACTGCTTGTAAAGTGCTTCTAATCTTTCAGATGTAGTAACCGCATGAAGGGGAAAGATGTGTTATTTCTGCATCTTTGCTGGGAAGATACACGGACTGGCCCAGACATCAAACTCACAACTACAACAGTGGGAAATTGCTGTCAGTGCAAAATCTGAGTTCTAGATGTTGTTCACACACACTCGTACACACCCCAACTCTCTTTTTCTTCCACTAACATTCACTTACCCTTGTCACTTACCCTTGTCACAACATTTCCAATGAGATGCTAATAATGTATCTTTCACCATCTTTTTTAAATGCTGCATATTTCACCTTTTCCTCCAACAGAGCGAACTGCCAAACTTTTAAAAGGCTGCAGGAAGGCCCTGAGGATGAGTGGGGAGAAGAACAGAGCTGACGGCTCAGGACGGTCAGTGACTATTTTCCACGGCTGCTTCTGCAGGTTCTTTTACATTTATTACATATTGCCTATGCAGAGTCAAGTCTTACGGTGCACACGGAGCCTTTAGGGAGTCCCCAGTCTAATGCCCTGAGACAGTTCCTGCCTTCAAGAAAGTAACAGATAATCAGGCTGAGAAGTCTACGTGCACACACACACACACACACACACACACACACACACAGCTTGCCCCAACTATCTCACCACCAAACAGCAGCAAAGACCAAGGCAAACATATTACTACAGAAGTACATCATTTACTATTACCGAATCGGGAGAACCAGTGGGAAATCAGAAAACAACAGTGGCTAAAAGAGAAGTCTCCAAGTCAGGATCATGGCTTCATAGTCTCCGACGTGAATAGCTTTGGGCAAATCACTTAAACTATTCTAACCCTCCGTTTCCTCATCTGCAAAATGGTGGTAATAAAAATACCTATCTCAGTGGGGTTTTCTGGAAGGCAGCTATGCTCACCACTATTCCACCAACACTGCACGCACGGCACAGTGGGGTTTTCTGAATATTGAATAAGAAATTATATTGTAATGTATTGCATAGTATCATAATATATAATATATATATTAGTATGTATATCATATACATAATATGGATTTATAGTATACTATGTAGTATAGAGCATATGATATATATATTCATATATATATATAGCATATAGTATATGGTGTACTGTATATTATTAGATATTACTGTTATTAATACATGGCCATAGTATATTAATTTTAGCGTTGGCCGTAAAAGGGAGTAACTTGTACACTCAAGTATAAAGGAGAACTGGGACAAGAGGGGTTTCTCTGACCAGCGAGGAGCTGGGCAGCGTCCCCGGGTCTGTGACCTCTACTATAAGCAGGAGCAGTAGCCAACCACCTGGCAAGAGGGCAGGATGAGTTGGGTGCTGCCTGCCTAAATATGAGGGTGGGACAACAGTGTGAGTGTCGAGACAGGCGCGAGTGAAGGCTGGTGGAAGATGGCTATTGTCTGATAGAGCCGGCTGGGGAGGAGGGGCAGGTGAATGCCGCCTCATCGGAGTGGCCTCCCTGGTCAGCCTGGCGTTACCGGCCAGTTCTAACTCTGGAAGCCACAGCCCGTTATTTCACCGGTACTGTTTTAAGATCAGGAGTTACTGCGCTGACGACAACACCCACCTGAGTTTCCATGTGGCCCATTTTTATTTGTCCATGCACTTCCACCCTATAGCCTTCCTCTTGCCCTCACCTCCAGCCAGGAAAGCTGCACATTTACTGCTTTTCTTGTTTCATAAAGATGAGAAACCTGGGAGCAAAGGGGTCCCACGATTTGCTCAAAGTCACACGGGCATTCTTAGACATGCAGCCGTGCACTCGTAATTGGGAAGTCTTCTTGTTGTGTCGTGTCATTTTAGGTGGTCTCCAGTCTTCCCCAGACCCCTCTGAGTAGTCCTGAAGACCCAGGCCCGGCCCTTTCATGTCTCTTGCCTTTTCTGTGTTCCCTCTCCTGCCCCCCCCCCCCCCCCCCTGCCTTGAGACACACTGCAGCAACTCAGATGCTCTACCTAGCAGGTGCTCAGTGGCTCCTCATGGAACAACGGCCCGATGGCCTTTGTGCTGGGAGCATTTGCTTCTCCATTCACAATTCCAGGACGCCCTCCGGTCTGACCTTGCTTCCCCAAAAGTTGGCCCTGAGCATGGGACGGATTCTGGGGACTAGCACAGCTAACACTCTCAAGCACCGGATGCAGAGGAGCTGCAGGCTGATAGTTACCTGGTAACTGACCAGGACCAACCCCACTGCAAACAAGCTGGTGGAGAAATGTGCCAGCCCTGGACCCCATAACTCCAGGCACTGCTCCCCAAGGGGCTCCCAAGTTATTCCACTGCTTGGGGAAAGGTGTGGTTGCCGTAATTCTTTGTTAGCTGAGAGACCTTCTTGGCACAGTGTTTCAGCTGCTGGCTTTGGGAAAGGGAGGATGGCAGGCTGGCTCTCTTAGCCCTGGAATTAAGCAAATTCTGAGTTGATGACAAGGTATTGAAGAGATGAAGAGATCTTTCTGGTAGGGAGACCAAAGACCGTGAGCCAAAGGCTCTCTGGAAACAAATACAATGTGACAGAGCTAAAGCCAGCTAAGCAGCCCTTCTCAGTACCCCAGGCTCAGTCCCTGTTCTGAGTCCGGTAGTCAGAACATAATGTGGTGGACATTATTAGCTTAGCTTACCACAGGAAAGCTTGTGCTGAAGTAAGATTTAATGTTATGCCCTTAGCCTTTCTAGAGGGTCGATAGGAGAAACATTTGAGGAACATTTCTCTGCTGTTATAGAACTGCAGGGCAAGACAGTGGCCATTATGCTCCCCAACGTCCTATGCAGCCCGGACACGATAAATTCTCCTTCTACCCAGTGCCGAGGAAGGTCCAGCTCCCTGCCTGCCTTCCTTCTCTCTTCAAATATCACTGACTGGATAATCAAGTGTGCATCCTTGTCTTTCTTCTTTTTGCCTTAGTTTCTAGTAAACCTGGTCCGATGCTCAGCTACAATACTGATTCAGTCAGTGTCTGTCGTTCCAACATCCGTTTCTCCCTACTTTCTTTTTCTCTGCTTCTTTTAATTGTCATTTTGTGGATGGCTACTTTTGTAGGCTGCTCAGATCCTGCCCGCGTTTAACAAGAGGAGAAATAACAGGTGACTGAGAGACAGAGAGCGATGAAAGACAGGTAGGTAGGTAAGTAGAGCAAGGTAGCTTCCGATGAATGGAGGGAGGGAAGAGTGGGTGGAGACACAGACCTGAGTTTCATCATTTCATCCACACAATTAGCCAGAAAGGGAAGCAGGGGTCCACAGCCAACCCCACTATTAGCCCGAGATGTCCATTCAATCCAAACTAACAAAAATACATTCACTATCTACAACTGAACACAGATTTCTCCAGGACGCAGTTCATGTTTTATTCATATTTATATCAATATAGTAGGTGCTCACAAAATGTTTGAGGCAAGTTGAATTTAATTAAACTGGAAACGTACTCTACCAGGTGCAATACACAATGCCCAGAGCCCACTGCATCCTCGGGGAGATAAATTCACAAATCTGTCTAGATTGCAATGGCCATATAATCGATAACACCCCTCCTAGACCATCCAGGCTGATCACATCAGACCCCACGCATTCCTGCTACAGGCCATTCTCATGCCCATCCACAATGCCCACCCCCTCCCATCCATTTAACCAGCTCCTGCCTACCTCTGAGACTTAAATCAGGTCTTACCATCATAAAACTTGTTTCCAATTCCAGCCAGCCCACGATGATTCCCCCTTCCCTGATCATCCACTGCACACGAAGCTTCTCAGGTACCTCCAATGGCCCATGACTCGCCCACCCAAACATCTCACAGGCACCTCAATCTCAGCCTGTGCAAAGCGGAACGCCCCTCTCACCAACTGCCACGTAATCGGACTTGTTGAACATGCATGCGTGTCCTGCAGTAAAATTACCTGAGATCAGATCCCAGTTGCATCAGCGTGTCAAGACTCAACCAGAGAAGCAGAAGATCTTTCTATACACACAACCTATATATGCCTGTAGGATACGCATGTATGCGTCTGCACACATATATACGCATATCGTAGGTGTTTATGCGCCTCTCGATACTTATGTAAAGGAATTTTTTACAGGGAATTGCCCTTACACAACTGTGGGAGCTTTCTCGCTGAGGTATGTCTTTGCATCTGGTGCCGGAGCTTGACATCTGCAAGGCAGGCAGTTGGGAAGGGAAGATGGAGATCAAGGATAAGGTCAAGGAACCCGTAATTACAAGCCAGAGCCTACAGGATGGACTCAGACCCACACCAGCTCTACTTCTCCCCTGACCCTAGTGGTGGTGAGTGTCTTACAGTGCTCAGAGTCCTTTAGGACAACCTAAATATGTATCTGGCCCAGGCGTCTGGAAAGCTGAAGAACGATTCAGGCGACGGTGAAGTGGTTGCAGGCCTCACGCCAATGAGGGGACAACGGGTCAGTGACAATGTGTGTGAGCTGCAAAATGGCTGCTGCCTCCTTCCCACCCCCTAAATCTCCCACAAGAGTCTGTCTTGCCGTCCACCTTAACTCATAAACAAGAATGAGAACTTTGAGACATACCCCAAGCCCAGCCAAGTTGGCACATTTGGAAGCCACTGCAACCATCTTTGTGGTCTTGAACAAAGTGACTTAACTTCCAGAACCTCAGGTTTCCCATCTGTAAAATGGCAATTATATAGCAAAGGAGGCTCACGAGAATTAAGTATAATTCCACCTACTGAATTCTTAGCACAGTACCGGGCACAGAGTACTGGCTCAATGGATGTTACCTATGATCATTAATCTGGCCTCTCCGCCTGTTTTTCTAGCTCAGTCGGTGGTTTTGGAATCTACCCCTTCACCCAAGCTAGGCTTGACTCGCAGTGGTGGACAAGTTGGCTGAGATGTCATGAAGAGATTCTGCCCTTGCCAGGTGGTTTCTGGGGAGGCAGGACTATTTCCAAGGGGCCTGCGTGGTCCTTGGTGTGCTAGGGTCTTGAAAGGTGCACACGCACCTGCCTTTCCATCCACGGCCAGCACCACATACCCACCTGTCCTCAGCCTGACACCAGTATCTCTGCCTTCTCCCCAGCTCCCCAGACCACAGATTTAGGTAGCCTCCATGGGCTCCCGTGGGGACAGGGCAGGCAGCCCAGGAGGCCTCCCCTGGGAGCAGACAACCTGCATCTGAGTCCTTGGCCTAGAGCCCTGCGACCTGAGGTATTCTCTTCCCAACAGGGCAGAACAAGAAGCCCCAGTTACCATGAAACCCCAGAGCTTGTGTAAGATATGGAAGCTCTGGTCTCTCTCTAGGGCTCCAGTTACCCGGGAAGTCCTGAGCTCTTTCCGGGACAGGGAGGCCCAGGCTTGTACGTGGCTGAGTTCCTCTAATGCAGGCCATCTTCCAAGTGAAAATTTAGAATTTTATACTTTCCCCACCCTCTAGAGAAACAAGATCTGTTTGTTGACCCTGCTTATATGAACCTAGAGTCTTCGTTAAAAATTCCTGCTAGGGGGGCGCCTGGGTGGCGCAGTCGGTTAAGCGTCCGACTTCAGCCAGGTCACGATCTCGCGGTCCGTGAGTTCGAGCCCCGCGTCGGGCTCTGGGCTGATGGCTCGGAGCCTGGAGCCTGTTTCCGATTCTGTGTCTCCCTCTCTCTCTGCCCCTCCCCCGTTCATGCTCTGTCTCTCTCTGTCCCAAAAATGAATAAATGTTGAAAAAAAAAATTAAAAAAAAAAAAATTCCTGCTAGGAAAAATTCAAGGAACAACCAAGCCTAAACCAAACCAAAGAGAAGCTGGACATCAGCTTTGAACACTACCCTCCCCACCTCTTACACCCAGTTAGTTGCAAGGCCCTGCCCACGTCCTCTTGCTTGGGTCTCAGGCCAGCTCCCTCCTTCCACCCCAACTGCCACCACACTAGTTAGGAGCCTGGAACACAATCTTCTAAATCAGTCCTATTCCCCTACATTCAATCACAGTGATATATCTAGAAAACAAAGCAAACAAACACACACCAAAAAACCCACAAAAACATGACCGTGACCTAGACCCTGCCCCTTGTCCAGCCTCGATGCGCAGATTTATATTAATCACGATCCTTGGTTCACGTCACAATCTCAGCATTGGTCTATGCGTGACCTTTTTCTGTTTTCATGTATTTACTTTTAATAACAAGCGCGCCCATTCAAGCACTGACAATACCATGCCTGTATGTTCCTCATCATTATGTCCCCGACCACACGTGACCACCCGGAAAGCTACCCAGATAACATGGTTCTAGATCTATGCGAAGCCTCTCCATTTCCATGGCCCTTCTTGTACCATTGCTTTCTATGATAGAGAGATCTTCTGGTGTTTCTGTTTGTGCCTGAACTCCCTTGGAGGGGAAGGTATCGAATACTGTTCTGTTCCTTGCCCCAAGGTGCCTAAGTACAGCAGAGGATATGTTTGTGGAGCGATTCTGCAGCCCTCTGGCTAGAGTTTGCATACACAGCTTCATCCAGCCACAACCCACTGGTGAGCATATAGGACACACTCAGCCTCAGCGACCACCCTGCCATGTTCTTCTACCAGCAACCCACATACTTAGACAAAATCCACACCGCCCTTCTCTCCTCTCCCATACCTCATGCTTCTCTCAGTCAAAGAGCCATCACCCCCTCAGTGGAGGGAAGAACAGAGCTGAATGGATGAGAGAGGTGTCCTGAATGATGGGGTAAGAAGACAGAGTAGATAGTGAAGAAAGGGGAAAGTGACTTGCAGAGACAATTCTTGAAGGGGAAAAGTGGAGTGTATTCCTACTGTAAACAGTAGCTCAAGAGCACCCCGAAACCCAGCTCTCTTGGGACTCTGAATGTTCAACGAGCTGGGCACGATGCTCCATGCTGCAAATAAAATTCAGTCTTTGCCCTGTGGTGTTTGTTGTCTTGATTCACAGAGGGCAGACATTTGTTCCAGATTATGAGGTTAGCATGAGTCATGCCAGCCCTGTTCCTTTTCAGGGCAGTTTCAGCAACCACTGCAGAACATGATTCAAAACCTAACCAATCACCATCGCCCCTCCATGGCCCCAGGGCCCATATCACCTAAGCAGGCTCATGCCTTCTTTGGTTAAACCCCAAAACTTGTCAGCTCCACCATTATCCCAGACCCTTCGGTGTCCATTTTAGCTGTCAACTCAACATGCCTGGAAGATGGACTGTGATACTGAAGAAAATTCTTTCCTGGGTTAGCATGGGTTCCGGTGATGCTTCGGGAAGCTCTGTGCAATGCCTTGTTCCCACTATAAAGTGGTCTCATGAATATTTCTCCAGGAGGCAAAAGCGTAGGAGTTTTACATTTTGGCCTACAGGTTGGGGATACAGCGGTGACTCACAGGCATATGTAGACCAGGTGTCCCTCGCTCCTTCACATCACGTCTGCAGAGGTGAGCCCACTGTGGGTCATTCTCGGATGGAACCGAAGCCCAAAGAACCACAGCAAGAGCTCCACACAAGGGTTCTGGTGCAGACGCAGGCAGCAGAAGCAGAATGACTTGGGCGAGATACTTCCCCTGCGTCTCCCTGGGCCCATTTACAACACGAAGGGGGTTGGCAAGATCAGCGGCTAACAAACTGCTCTCTTACCCTCAGAACACTTTCTTCAAAAGAAAACAATACCAATCTATTATTCAGTTTTGATTCTCGCTTGGTGTTTACTAACTTGTTACCCACCTTCTTAGTCCCAATGACAGAATTGAAGGCCCCCTTGTTCAGAAGGGGGCATTCATTTCCTCCCGGTAGGGTTTGAATCCAGAGATACTTAGTGTCCCCGGTTATAACATACCTCGCTATGGTGCACAACTATATCCAGCTCTGGGCACATGACTTTCTTCCCCAAGCATGCCTTCATACAGCTGAACGCCCCGGTTAACCTATTACAGGTGTCGGTTGGGTTCCCTGCACATTAGCCTTGAACACGAGTCTCCCACACTGTCTCGGTGCCTGGTGATGTTGGGCATCCTTCTCTGGAAGCGGTCCTGTAGCTTCCATACTTGGTTTCTATATGTTTCAGGTCATATTCTCTGCATGTAAGTCTGTGGTCACTAATCTCCTTTACCACTTATCAAAGACTCTTCCAGAGGTTGAGTTCTTTGTTTAAATTTATCGACTACTGTCTACACAAATAATGAGATGAGCTTGCTAAAACCAGTAGTTCGTTTTCTAACAGGTAATGTTATAGACTGAATGTGTCCCCCCCCCCCCATTCATATGCTGAAACTCCACCTGCAAAGTGATGGTATTAGGAGGTGGGGCCTCTGGGGAATAATTAGGGCTAAATGAAACCATGAGGGGGAGCCCTTATAAGAATCAGGAGAAAGTTTACTTCCTTCCTCTGCTCTCTGCCATGTTGATACCGTTAGAAGTTGGCCATCCACAAACCCAGAAAAGGCCTCTCACCAGAACTCAACCATGCTGGCACCATGATCTTGGACTTCTAACTTCCAACTGGTGAGGCATAAACATCTGTTGTTTATAAGGCATCCAGTTAATGGTACTTGTTTGTTGTAGCAGCCTCAACTGACTAAGACAAGTATCAAAACAAATTTGGTATTCTCTGCTGACCTCAAAAACACAAATACCTATAAAAGTCAGGCAGGTTCAGAAAACCAAAAGAACAAAAAGCAAAAACAGATGATTAGGCCCCAACCCTGTACACTCAGTCAGTAGGTTGGGGTGGGCCCTGATATCTATATTTTTAATAAGTTCCCCAGGTGATTATAATGTGCACCAATGATCTGAGGGTCACAAAAGTTTAAAAGAGTCCAGCTGAAGTGTCACCTCCTTTAAGGAGTCTTTCTGACTTCCTCCAACTCCTCTTCCTAAGCCCCAAACTGGATTCTGGTCCTTTTCTATGGTCCCCAGAACATACTTAGTTTACTTCTATCTCAAGACAAACTGCACTGGGCTGTAATTGCTAGTCTACTTATCTCCCTTCTCCTCGCTGGAAAGTCAGAAGATTCTATAGAATAAAAACATGCCATTCATCTCTGTATCCTCAATGCCTTAGTATCTGTCTTCAAAGTGCTAAAGCCCTGCCCCTCAAAGAGTTTTCAACATAAAATTGAAGATGTAAAGAGGTGTATAATAACAGCACAAAACCTAAGATCAGCCCTTCATAAAAACACCATGTAACTTGTAAATAATGTGGAGTTAAATTACTCCCCCAAATAACAAAAGTAATAGCTAACATTTATTAAAGCGTACAAAGGTTAAGTCATTTTCCCAAAGTCACACAGCTGGTAGGTAATAGAGTCTTAACTTGAAACCAAGTATCTGTCCCAAAGCTATTCAAGCTCTTAGCCACCACCCCTGTGTGGGAAGCTATGTGTTAATAAGAGTCAGGGCCAGAGGAGACAAGAGGATGGAGAGGTTACAGGGAGCTCAGAAGGTATAGGAAAGAAGGCCCAGAGCTGTGTCTGGAAAGCTGATTGGACGGAAGGAAGAGAGGCGTGTAGGGAAGAATTTGGCCTTGCCAAAAGTTAGGTTTGGCTTTGTCGGCCGAGGACACTCAGCTAGTCGTGGACCAGCCAAGGGAGAGCATCCCAGGAAGCCTGACTCCTTGTCCAGTGCTCTCCTCTCTCTTTGCTGTATCTCTCAGCACCAAGAGCAGGACTGTGCAGAAATCTGCTCTTTTGGTTCACAGGAAGTGGCTGCTTTCTCTTGTTCTCCCTTGCTCCATTTAGGCTTAGAACCCCTTCTCCAGGTTCTATAAACCCAGGGCCTCTTGTGGGCCTCGCTGAAGACAGGTCCCCTAGGAGCAGGTCCCATTACTGCCTTCTAATGCATACAATCAAGACGAAGAAGCCCATATCACACACAGGATCAGCCACTGGAATCATTCTACAAAGCAAATATCCTGTTAAAATTCAGTGCCAGGAGGCATGGCCCTGACCAAAGCACAAAGGTGCTCCATAAATGTGCCCAAATCCCTGTGCTAGTGATGTTGGCCGTAGGTGGGGAAGCCGTCTGGCAAGGTGGCCGGTCGACCGAGAATCATCACCTGGAAAGGATGCCTGGCTTGGGGAGGAGGTTGGAAACTGGAAGCTTGCACGCCAGAACATTTTCGAAGAGTCTTTATCACTTACAGATACCTACTGACGTCTTGCAGATGGAATATGATGTCTGGGATTCGCTTCCAAATAATTCAAGGCGGGATGGGAAGTGGGTGGGGACACACATGACTCAACATAGGCATGTGTGAACTGCAGCCGCCAGGTGATGGGCACATGCAGGTTCATCATACAATTTTCTTTTTGTGTGTATGTGTTTGGAATGTTCCAGAATAAAAGGCTGAACATTTTTTCACTTAATAATTGTACAAGGGTTCACACAACAGGGCCAAAACTGCTATCCTTATAAAGGTCTGCTTGCAAGGTCAGCCCTGGGCTGGCAGCTGGGAACTTGGCTGCTAAGTAGTTCCTTCCGTGGAGAGCAGTCATTCCCTCAGAGCAGCTCACCGTGCCTGGCCTGTGAAGCAAGATCATGTAGGTTGGAGGCATGCTGTCCCCCTTGGGAGCCTGCAATTTTAGTACGTGTTCGGCAGATTGACCCGCACCCAATAAAAAGCAGGGGTACTGAGTCCCTAATCGGCCTCCCCCCAAAGAAGAATCACATTTGCGTCACTGCCCTTTGTTGCTGGGGGAAGACCGGGCTCCAGGTGGCCCCTTGTGGGGGTGGCGACAAAGCAGAAGGAGCCGGGACCTGGATTCCCTTGGGCTATGCCCTTCCTTTCATGATGCATCTATATCCCCTGTGAGTCCTTCTAGCGGATCTCCAAAAGTGGGGGTGGGTGTGGGGATCGCCAGCACAGTGACTATCACTTCGAAAATAAGGAGACTTTACATAAAAATCTAGATTCTCAATCTCTCTTAAAAAATACAAAATCTGACAACCCTGGATCTTTCCCTGGAGTTGAGCAAGGCCCCTCCAGTTCAGCAGACGCACCCAGAATGCTTCAGTTGTTTCTATGTTCTGCGTGGCCTCTGCAAGCTTTTGAGTTTTATACTCTTGAGCAAGGGGAGGGGGGTTGACAGGTGCCTCAGAAACGCGAGTTCCCGAGTTGTATTCATTAGGAGGAATTGACTCATTGTCCAGCACAGGTCCTTCGGGGCCCTTCAAGTCTAGCAGATTCAGCAAACGTTTACAAAGAAAGACTTTAGAGTTCACTAGGCTTGTGCCAATAATATTAACAATAATAATAGTTACCATTTACTTGCCCTGTTCCAGGCTTTACCTACATCATTCTTACTGGTGACGACACCTGCGAGGTAGATCTTAAGATTGCCATTTCTTTTGTTTTTAAGTTTATTTATTTATTTTGAGAGAGAGAGAGAGAGAGGCAGAGAGTACAAGTGGGGAGGGGCAGAGAGAGGGAGAGAGAGAGAATCCCAAGCAGGCTCTACACTGTCAGCGTAATGCCTGACACGGGGCTTGAACTCACAAACCCCAAGATTATGACCTAAGCTGAAATCAAGATTCAGATGCTTAACCAACTGAGCCACCCAGGTGCCCCAGCATTGCCACTTTTACAGTCATTTGTTCTGTGACCATTGAGTGTCTATACCACGTGCAGGCAAAGTCCTAGGCAACGGTTACAGCAGGGGTGAATAAGATAAAGCCTGCTTCCATGGACTTACATTTTTATCAACAAAGACAGACAACAAATTAATCAACAAATTAATAAATATTTTATGTGTCAGGCAATAATCAGTACTGTGAAGTAAGATTAAGCCAGTGGAAGGCAAAAGGGAAATGGACTTGAGAACAAATGGCCAGGAAGGAACTCTCTGATGACATAACATCTGAGCAAAGACCTGAATGAAATAAGAGAGGGAGGCTTGCAAAGGCAGGATTGGAAAGAGTGTGTGCAAAGGTCCTGAGGCAGAAGTGAGTGGCTTGTCTGAGCTGTTAGAGCTGGGTGAGCAAGAGATCAAAGAGGTTGGCAAAAGCCAGATTATGAGAGCCCTGTAGTCCATAATGAAGCTTCTGGATATTATTTGGGGTGAGATAGGAGAATATCAGTGTTTTGACCAGGATGTGAACATAGGTGGAAACTGAGGGTCAGGGACAGTAAATAATGTTGCTGGAAAGTAGCAGAGTTGGAATTAAATCTCACGTCTATCTGACTCCAAATAGAGTCCAGAGCTCACACCATTGCAAGGGCCTAACATGGAAAGGTTTCTTTCTCAGAAAGTTCTCTGAGACCTAAAAATTCAACAAAACTCTTGGTTTCCCTTTGCTCTGGGACCCACACTCATAATACCATCATACCTGGGAACTTCCCAGGCTGAGAAAGGGACACCTATTGCATTCAGCTTTTTGGCCAAGATCAAGTGTAGGTGGTTATTTCTTCATTATTAAAAATTAGTAACCCAGGAGCCCACTTATGACAAATTGTGGGTCAATGCAATTTTTGTCAATCAGATCACTTGAAAATCACTGATATGCTTGCTATTTAAAAGAATCTGCAAGAATGCCTTAGTTAAAAAAGAGAGAGAGAGAGAGTCATCTTGTAATACAAATTATGACTTCCTAATGTCTTTCTTCCCCCAGATTTAAAATTTCTGTCCATGGAGTTTTCTTAAAGCGGTGGATGCCTGAATTATGAGTGTCAAAATCACGGTACCATGCCACCATTATTAAAATATGTAACATTAGCTACAGCATAAGGTTTACATATGATTAAACTCCCTCTCCTCCTGCTGGAGAAGCATCCACACCAAAGTGGAACCGACCCATCAAATCCAGTGAATTGACAACAATCTCTCTTAATCTGAATCGTCTTCTCAATATCACATTGAAACAGTCCCCCAGGGACACCGGGACACTGGATTCTTTCGGCCTTCCATCCGAATTGTATTTGGCCAAACACAACCAGCCTTTAATTCACCGGAGGACTCCCACAAGAAATGACTGTAGGTGTGTTTTGTCTCCGTGTGCTGATGATCAAAGAGGAAACCAACTTTTGTGCCAGCAACTCTTGATTATTCAGGGGTGGATGATCCAATTTGTGGATTAGCTGGGCCTCTTGGCCTTTTCTGATTTCACTGATCATTAGCCCATGGCCCCCTCAGGCCAGGAAGATAAAAGGAGTGCCAGGCAAAGCGGTCTGGTGGCTTCTTGGCGACCCTGTAAAAGGGGGCAGGGCAGAAAGGCAGTCATATGCAATCGGGAAAATGAGGTTTAGGGATTATCCGGATTTCAATGAGCTGGTTTCTCCATAGCTCCCTGGCCCCCCACCTGAGTCCCTAACACTGGGTAATGGCCAGTTTGCCTTGGACGGAGTGGGGCATAGAAACAGAGCCCTGCGGATTCTGAATGTGATATTTCAAGTGCCCAGGGGGCTGGAGTATGAAGCTTCCCTTTACGAGGTGGGAGATCCTCAGAGCATCAGGCTCCTCACCATTTCTGGGGTGAGGGTGTCATGAAAGGCATGGGGGAGGGCGAGGGGGGGGAGTCTTTTATCCAGAATATCTCTACACCAGGACCGGCAATGTTTTTAACCCTAGAGAAGGAAGATTCCATCCTCTTACAGAGCACTTTCTAAGATTCCAAAAGCTTCTAAGGAGAAGAGTGCGAGAGAGAGGAGAAGGAGGAAGGGAGAAGAGGAGGAGGAGGAAGAAGGAAAGAGGGAAGGAGGGAGGAAGGGAAGGAGGGAAGGAGGAAGGAAACCGCAGTCCAGCCTGAAAGGGTGTTGGTTCCAAAAGACAGTCCTCGAATAGGGCTTCTCAATGACTGGATCAGACTGATGAACAAGCACTATGGGGATCGTAAATCTAGCCCCTCAGCAAAGTCAGGCCATCAGGAAATAGGGCCAGAGGGATTTGGCAGACACGGAGGCAGGTCTCCAAAAGTGGCCGATCTGCCACTTACCGGCCGCGTCTCAGGGTCAGGTACCCTTGAAACCTTTATTTCCTCATGGGAACGGCCTGGGTGATAAGAGTAGAGATTTCCTCACGCCACTGAGAGAAAGAGCAGAGACCCCTAAGTACAGGTAGGGGGCGCACGGAAAGCCCTGGAAAGATGAACAGAGTTCCAGAAAGGGTGGATGAGCGTCAGCCCCTGCAGAGATGCCCACATCGACATCACCCGCGTTCTGTTCCTCGCACATGAGTGTCTGGCTGGCCCTGCCACCCCTTGGTGTTTCGGCTGTTGGTGGTGGTAAGGCGTCCAGGATACCACTGGGCTCATTTGTGGACTCTCCTAGACCCACAGTCTAGTGACAAGAAGTCTGGTCGGGGCATTTTGAGAGCCAAGTCCCAGACGACACTGGCTCGTTCTGTGATGTTGGCAAGTTGTACGTCTTCTCTTAATCTGTGCTGCTGCTCTTTTTTTTTTTTTTTTTTTTACGTTTTTTATTTATTTTTGGGACAGAGAGAGACAGAGCATGAACGGGGGAGGGGCAGAGAGAGAGGGAGACACAGAATCGGAAACAGGCTCCAGGCTCCGAGCCATCAGCCCGGAGCCCGACGCGGGGCTCGAACTCACGGACCGCGAGATCGTGACCTGGCTGAAGTCGGACGCTTAACCGACCGCGCCACCCAGGCGCCCCTGTGCTGCTGCTCTTTAAACGAGAACAAGAATTCCTCCTCTGCCCATGGGGAGGCGGACAGTGTGAGTTGCAGAGTGCAAAGTACCATACATGAAAGGATGACGCAAGGGGACTGATCTAAGAAATTAGGTCTTCCTAATTTTCAAAGTGTTTCACAAACATCGGTATTCTGAGGCTCTGTGTCTAGGCCTGAGCCAGACAAAGGAAATCCAGGGAGTCAGGTGCCCGGGGAGAAACCCTAGGACCCCTCCTTGCCCTCAAGGATCAGGAAGTACAGGCAGGCCTCACCGGATACTCACTAACCCAGTGCCAAAAGCGAGCTGGGAAGTCTTCGTGTGGAAGAGTTTTGACTTCCCAGATACTCAAAAGAATTTGGGGCATCTCCTGGTCGCCTGGACCACTCTGTAAGGACCACTGCTCTGGAGAGGTGTGGCTCAAACTTTAATGTGCCTACAAACCACCCAGGAGTCATGTTAAAATGCAGGCTCCGATCACAAAATCTGAGGTGGCGACCAAGATTCTGCCAAGCCCCCAGGTGACGCTGATGTGGCTGGCACTTGGACCCCAATCTGAGGAGCAAGGCCATAAAAATCAGAGGAAGAAAAGTTCCCCTCTGACTAAAATGACCATAAATGGGGTCTTAGAAACAGGGCGATTGGGGCGCCTGGGTGGCGCAGTCGGTTAAGCGTCCGACTTCGGCCAGGTCACGATCTCGCGGTCCGTGAGTTCGAGCCCCGCGTCGGGCTCTGGGCTGATGGCTCGGAGCCTGGAGCCTGTTTCCGATTCTGTGTCTCCCTCTCTCTGCCCCTCCCCCGTTCATGCTCTGTCTCTCTCTGTCCCAAAAATAAATAAACGTTGAAAAAAAAAATTAAAAAAAAAAAAAAAAGAAACGGGGCGATATAATTCCAAATGGTGGAAATGGGCGGGAAGACCATTCTAAGTGGAAGCAATGACAGAAGCAAAGATACAGATACAGGGAAATGCAAGTCTGGCCAAAGCGAAGAGTTCCTAAAACCCTCAGGCTGCCCGCCACGCCAACCCCAAGGTTACAGCATGGTGTGCCGCCTCTGGGTCAGGCAAAGAAGCCACTGGTGTTGAGAGCTCAGTGTGAGGGGTGTTAGACATATCCCCATCCATCATCGTCATAACAAGTATCTACGGAGCACCAGGGAAAAACGAAGAACACCAGTAGACGTTGCCGGTGTTGCTTTTCCATCCCCCCCCCCCCCCGGGGCGGGGTTCCGTGGAGAACCAGCATTTTCTCACGCTCGCTCCAAGTAGTTTAGATGGGGCTGACCCAGGAGGAGCACAAGATCCTGGTCTGGCCGATCAAAGCGCAGCCTCCCTCCGGCCTCCTTGATCGGTTCAAGAGCGGGCACGGGACCCAGGCAGGCCAGTGAGGACTCCCCCTGGTGTCCTGGTAGTTTTACAGAGACACGAGGTGGGGATACCACCTAGACAGAGATCCCGAAGGAGCCCCAACTCCTTGAGTCGGCCCGTGCCCAGGCTTCAGACACACCAGTGAAGAAGTCTCCTAGATGACCCCAGCCCCCGAACCCCCTGACTACAATTGTCTAAGGAACTCCAAGCAGGAACTGCCTGGCTAAGCCCAGTCAACCCTCATATTCATAAGCAGAATAAATGAGTGTTGACTTAAGCCACTGATTTGGGTGGTTTATTATGCAGCGAGAGATAGCCAGAACTGGGTCTTCTTGGCTTACCAATTAATTCCAGCACTAAAGACACCAGGAAATGAATCAAAACCCAGGACAAGGAAGCCGTTGGCGAAATAACAAATTCTCCAACTGTCTTCACTTTGAATCGACATGTTATTTGCGGGGTTTGTCAACAGGCTCTCACTGTACAGCCGCCTCAGGTAACTGTCACTTTCCTGAGTATCTGCCATGGGGCCAGTCACCCTGTCAGCCATTTCAAATGCCACATCTGAGTCTAAACAGAGACATACCATTACCCTATTTACAGACAAGAACACTGAGGTGTAGAGACATTAAACCCAGCCTATAAAGGATGGAGTCGAGACCTGAACCCAGGCTTCACATCCAAAGCCCATATTCCCCAAATCTCAATGCCCACTGATTTCTTCTCTCTCCTGTAGTACTTTAAAAACTCCCTATAGAATTTGTTCTCCGCTGTGAGGCGAGACTATAAAGCCACGAGACCGCTTTTCCGTTCAGCATATCAAGGTGGTCTCATCACATCTTCAGATGCTGAACTTTCCAATTTTCAGAGGTCTGTGTCCCCCACCCTGACCCATGCACAAGGTGTCAAGAATGAGAAGTTGTGGGGCACAGAGAGGAAGGGGAGAACTTCGTGGTGAGGGGCCCCACTTAAAATACCGGTTCTGCTGCTTGCTAGCTGTGGGACCTCCATGCAGTGACTGAAACACTCTCTCTCTGTCTTTCTCTTTCTCTCTCTCTCTCTCTCTCTCTCTCTCTCTCTCTCTCAACATCCCCATCCCTAAAAGAGACGTAAAGAGTGTCACTGCACAGGCTTGCCATGAGAATCACACCTAATTACTCAGGCGACACTGGGAGCCGAGTGAGAGTTCTACAAATTTTGGTCGTTTCCATTATGATACAGAACACCGCCCACGTACCAACATTTTACTGGCTCTGTTGGTTTTATCATTTCAGATTGTAAAATCCTTACGGAATGAGACATTTCTAATATTTCTTCAGGGTCCCCATGGCCATGGTAGAGGATTAGACTTGTATCGGGTGCTTGATAAACATTGGTCAACAGCTTGCCTGGTTTAGATCTTGGCCCTTCTATTTTGCATGGCAAGGCCACGCGAGGCCACACCGGCCAACAGTGTCCTTTGATGATGTGGATGATAAAAGCATACGGGGAATATTGTGTAGGAGAAGGAGAGAGTCGGCGACCATTGTATAACTTGCCCAAGCCTCAGAAAGCTCAAAGCTGGAGCTGACGGGCCCGGATTCAAATCCTAACTCAGCCACCCATAAGCAGGAGGCTTTCAGTGAGATCCCAACTCCTGTTAGCCTTGGCTTTCTCATCTGTAAAGTGGGGCTAACAATACCTCCGAGGTATTCTGGTGAGTAAATGAGACATTAAACGTAAGGCACAGGTTGGCCCACGTAGGCACTCCGTGACAGGAAATGATCACCCTTAGCTGTACGTTCGGGGCCAAAATATCTGGCTTGCTCACTTCCCACGGCAGTTTTGTGGACCGAGGGAGAACGGATGGTATGCCGCTTTCAAAATATTTATAAAGTTCCGTGCAAATGAAGTTATTCAAATCCAGAACAAAGTCTAAACCATCTACCCAGAATACAACCATAAGGAAGAAACGGCTGGGAATATTCAGAGAAAGAGTAGCCTCAATGACCCACTGGCCTGGAACTGGAAAGGACCTGTAAGATCATTTGACTCACCTCGTTTTTCTGGTGGGGCAATCAGGCCCAGAGAGGATCGCTGTGCGGATGGGATCACACAGCCTTGCTGGCGTAAGCAGGAAGGGAAGTCTGGACCCGGAGGCCCCATCCAGTGCCTTTTCGCTATTTTCCATCTTTCTGGCCTGCATTGGCTGTCTGATGATTCAGGGATCTGCCCCCTGGAACATTCTCAAGCAAACATTGGATGTAACTGAAAAATAAGTAAATAAATGCCAGACCAGTTTTAACACCTGAACATTTCCTCGTGCATGGGACTTGGAGAAGAAAATGCTGCTGGGATATCTGTCCCTAACTTCCTTTCTCAATAGTGGCATAAAAACTGAAATGGGTGCTAAGGAAGAATAATGTGCCTTAGAGAAAATATGCTTTTTACAGGCTGCTTCTTAGTCCACCCCACAAAGGCGCTGAGCTCTGAGATGCTGGCTTTAAGTCTGGCTGAGGCTCAGCCACGAGGCCAAGTGTCTGGCTTTGACAAAGAAAGCTCTTCAACGCTGGTAAAAGCTTATCAGTGTCAGTATCTGAAGTTCTCTGTTTTCACGGAGCTCTCGATGTTCTCAACACTCTGCATGTAATGCTGGATTTAAATGTTATTTTAATTCCTTGCACATAACGAGGCTGCCTTTTTTCCCTGGTCACCCAGGCTTGAAGACTCAGTCACCTCTGACCTGCCTCTCTGCTCTGAGCCCTTCGTCCATCCAGTTCCTGCACGATCATTTTTTCTTTCCATCCCTAGGCCACTGTCTTGCAGCGGCCCTCCTGCAGCCTCCCCACTGGGATCTCAGAATCCATGCCTTCTTCCGAACCCTAAATCCTGCCTGGGCATCTGCCCTGGATTCACCCTCCACAAATGCCCCCTCGCTCCATCACTTGGGGGCTCCCCTTGTCCACAGGCTAAAGTTCAAAAGTCTTAGCCCGGCAGTACTCTGTCTTCTCTCTTTCCTGCCTTATCGCCCCCATCCCCTGAAAAACTAATTTGCTTGTTCCCTTGTGACTGTGAATGCATTTCCTTGCATTTTCAATGTCCCCTCCTACCTCTCCCTATGAGAAGCTCAGACAGCTGCCATATCCTGGAGACTCCAATGCCACCTCTCCCGTGAAGTCTCTGCTGGTCACCCCAGCCAGACCTTCCGGGTTCTCTTGTCAGACCTCCCTCCCGTAACCTCAGACCAAGCCACCACGTTGCTGTATGCCCTTGCTTGTCACAGAGCCCCTCCCGGAAAACATGTTCTCTTAGGACAGGGACCAGCTTTCATTCTCCACCCCTCCATCACATAAAGCATTTTGTCTTCCACGTTCTAGATGCTCACTAATTATCTTCTGATCAAACGCAAGGGGGGACAAGCAATATAAATGCTCACCTCTCTCTCTCTCTCTCTTTCTGTCTCTCTTTCTCTCTCTTGTTTTAACAGTGCCTTCCAAGACACCCAGCGGAATCCAGGAGGCTGAGGACTGAATTCAACAATTCTGATTACTCTCTGGATATTAATTTGAAAGTTCACTGGCTGTCTCTGTGCCTCAGTTTCCCCACCTATGACCACAACACCAAAATGCTCCCTAACTTACGTCACCAAGTTACTTATTTTCACCTAAAAGGTGGCAACGGCATGCTTGTGTTGTGTTGTGTTGTGTTTTATTTCCAAGCAGGCTAAGTACACAGACACCTGGAAGATTCTGTTTGGAAGAAAAAGACCCTGGGCCCGACGCTTGGAGCTCACTGCCAGCCCAGGAGAGAGAGACAGGTTCTCTCGCCAACCAGAAAGGAAACAGCTGTGGTGACAGATGTTGGTGGTGCTGATTATTCTAGGGCTGTTTGCATTCAGATTTCCCAGGCAGTCTTGGTTTTTTGAAGTCAGTCTCATTTGATGGGTTTCCCCAGGTCTTGGGGGGTGAAAACAAACCGCCCCCTTATCCCGTGAATTTCATTTGTTTCCTGTCTCTACTGCACAAGCACACACAGGACATCCACTCATCACACACACACACACACACACACACACACACACACACTCCCCACGTCCGTCCACGTGACTTCAGGACTTCACTTCGCATTTTGAACATAACTGGCAGGGGTGGGGGGGTGGCGAAACCTTTTCATTCTTCCTTGGGTTGCTTTGCGGGTTTGGTTTTGTTTTGTTTCATTTTTCTGTAGGTATGGGCGTGGGAGAGTTACGGGGTGGGGGGGAGGGGAGGCGGTGTCTGGCTAAGCCACATCCAAGGCCAATTTCTCCAAAAGATGTGCAAACTTCTGATCCCACCAGGGACTTCAACTGAATACCAAAAAGGGGTGTCTTTGTTCCCTCTAAACGGAGTATTTACTTTGAGCTGGTAAAATGAATTAATGAAAGGAAATGACACCTTCAGCTTCTGGGGGAGGGGTAGTAAGTGAAATCAGGAGGGAGGGGAGATTTCCCTCCCTCCCCTCAAATAAAGAGAAGATGGGCAGATAAGGAGGGAGGGTGGGGAGGGAGGGTGGATCCCATAGGGTTTTCTAAAATAGACTCTGCTAGAAAACAGGCTACTCTTTGCTGGGATTAAAAATTGCCTCATAATACTGTAAGGCCCATGTATATGCAAGCAGTTGGGAGTTATTACGGGCCTAAAATAGGAAACCATTCGCTTGATCTTTTGCTTCAATCCTATTAGGGGCCCCCTGGAGCTCGAGAGAGATACCAGCCTGTCATGTCCCTGTTGCTGTGACGACCCTGTCTTTATAGAACAAGAAAGAGAAATGGTAGTGATTGGCAGACCTTGCTTGCCCCCGTATGTAACACAAAGGGCTACAAAACGAAGAGGAAGTGAGGCCCTTCTCCGAGGTCTGACGCTTCTTAACCCTACACCACCTTCCACCTGGCCCTAGTCGCCCCCACCGCGGCCTCCTCCAAAGGGAAGGAGAGTACCACTAGCGGTTGTTAAGTACTGATGCCCAAAGATCGCTAATTACGTTTTTAACTGTGATTAATGCCATATCAACAACAACAACAACAACAACCCTAAGAGCATGTGTAATATCAGCTTCTGGAGAAAGAAATATGCGGGGGGCTGAAGGCAAGGAAAGGAGCCCATGAGGCGTTCCCAGCCCGCGGGCTGGGTCGGCGACATTGTCAGGCGGGCACTGTTTGCCCGACGTTGGGGGGGCCGGGGAGCTGGGGGCGGCCAGGGACTGATAAATCCCACCATATGGTGCCAGACTTCAACTCGCCGGCCATAAATAACGGCCTCTCCTTTCGGGTTGTCTCTGCCGGGCTCCTCCGACTCCCGCTCAAGTGGCGCAAAAGTGCAAACTGCAGTTTGCGCGCATTTTCTCGGGCCGTCTGCGCGGGAACCGGGAGCCGCGGCCGCGAGGGGGGTGGGGGGGAGGGGGGACGGACGCCGGGCCGGGTGGCCCTGAGACCCGCGCCGACAAAGGCCGCGCTCACGCGGGCCCCGGGGCCGCAGAAGGAAAAACAAGGGATCCCAGAAGCGGAGGCGGCCAGGCTGTGCCCTGCCCCCGAGTCGAGGCCGTGACCCGGCGGCCCGACGCGGCCACGAGCGCGGCTTCTGGGGCGAGCTGGCGCCCCGCCGAGGGCCGCCCGAGGGTCTGCAGCTCGGCCCGGGGCGGCGGGGACGCTCAGGCCGTTCCCAGCCGGGCCGCAGCCTCTCGAAGAAAGCGAAAGCCGGCGCGGCCGCCGAGGCCCCATTGCCCAGATATGTACACGTTGCCCTGATATTTACACCATCAGGAGTTCGCCGTGGTTTCCGGGGTCAGAGGGACCAGCTCGGTGCCGGGGACTTTTTTCCCTGACTCTTTGGGCCTGGGGGCTGGAGGGGGGTGGGGGGAAGGAGAAAAAAAAAAAAAAAAAAAAAAAAAGGAAAAGAAAGGAAAGAAAAGTTTCTTTCGGAGGAAGCAGTGAAATAGGAAATGAAGATCCGCTCTGTAGTTTGGCTGAAAGGAAACGCTGTCTAATCCTGACATGTATCGCATTTAAAATAAAACTCTTTTATCTCCATGCGTGCCGAGCCCCCCAAACACTGTTCGGACTCCTAGAGGGGGAAAGACGTCATAAAATGAGAATTTGTTTCATTGTGGGTCTCTCTGCCAACACGAGGCTTTTCAGGGAACGCCAAACAAAGCGGGTGCCAGGAGGGGGACTTTCCAGGTGAGCCCGGGAAGGGACAGGAACTCCCCTCCTGTCCCTGCAAACGCCCGCCCCGAGAGTAAGTTGTTCTGGAAAACCCACCCGTCCTCCTCGAAAACCCCCGCTTTCCCTTCCAAGACCCTGTCCCTTTCCCAAATAAATCACAAGCGACTCTTCCTACGCCAAGAGCCCTTGGCTTCACATTAAGCCCCAAAGATTTTAAGATGTTGAGATCTGGGGACGTGTGACTCGCCGGTCGCCCAGGGTTCAGTGTTGTTGGTCCTTAGTCCGTGATAAAGGAAAATATTTTAACTGCAACCTACAAGCTTGTTTTTTATTCCTTTTTTTTTTTCTTTCTACTTTTTTTTTTTTTCTTCTTCTTCCAAGAAACAGATCAAGAAAAACTAATTACAAGGCACGGCACCGAAGTTAAATGAAAACGTAATCCGGCAATGCGGAGAGCAAATTAATTTTTTAAAAGATAGATTTTAGTTAGGAAAAAAAAAAATACATTGTTCTCTCTGGTAACATTTGTTAAAACTGTGCTCGATTCGGGCTGAAAAATCAGTACTAACCCAGAACTCGGAGGTCACTCTCCCGGTGCGTTGTCTTTAGAAATTCTAATTTGAAAATGTTCAAGCCTTCTTTTGGGTCTTTGTTTTGATTTCTAAATAGAAAGGTTTGGGGGTTTTGTTTTGTTTGTTTTGTTTTGTTTTGTTTTTATTCAAAAATACTACCTCTCTGTTTAGACTGAGTGGTCGTGGAAACTGGGAGGATTCAGAAAAGGATTTTTCGAAAGTGCCTCAATTGATATTTTATTGCGATAATAAATATTAAAAAAAAAAACTTTCTCCCTTTCAGGTGGATGTCACATTCTAAAAAAGCTCTGACTATTGGAAAAGTGGGCAGGAAGGCATACCTCTGAGAAGTTGCTCCAAGCTAGGGCTTGTCTCTCGCTTCCCTCACACCAAATAAAGAGGGTTTTGTTATTTTCGCTGTTAATGGTGGCGTTTGTTTCCTTTTTTTTGTTTGTCTGTTCTACAAACACTCTTGTTGGGTCTTCTGCATCCTGTATTATCTTCCTAAGGAAGGTTTCCCATTTCAAAAATGCACACGCTGCCACACAAAAGGAAAATCACAATGCTTCATCCTAAAGATAGTTTTTAAATGTCCAAACATTCAAATACAATAATAAATACTTTTAAATGGAATGCAATGTATGTCTGATTAACTGCTTCTTTGCTGTTCCTTAGTATCTCCAACAAGGCCATTTCCTTAGCGTGGTGTTTGTCTGAAGCCATTACAAACCCCACCTTGTTAATTTTCTTACATTGAGATTTTAAAAATTATCTTCCTCAAATCTTCATCCCATCCTCGTTTTGTTTTGTTCGTTTGACCTACTACATCAACTGACTCCAGCAGGAAATAAGTTGACAGATGTTATGTGACATGAGGAGAGTTGTGCTGTTGTTTCTTTTTTTTTAAGATGAAATCTTCAGTCTGTTAATTTATTTTTTTTAATGGAAAGGTTTTTGTTTGTTTGCCTTTTTGTTTTTTGGTTTTTGGTTTTTTTCTGTTTTACTGTACGTGAGCAAAACAGGACTCAAGAAAAGAAAGCCACGTCCTCTTTTACTGTATCGGCAGTGAATTTGCACCACCTTCTGGTAGGTTCGAGAATGACGAAAATACCGATGCTTCCATGAAAGAATTCTTTTTGTCACTCTGCTTCTATGAACATTGTCTTATTTGTATCTAAACCAGAGCACCAGTGAGCTTCTCTGAGAACTCACAGAAGATTTCCTCCAGCCTGATTTGATGAAAATCCTTTGAACCAGGAATCTCCCCCTTTTTTAAAATCACATCGCTGAAAGAGCTTAGAAAGTCCCCAACTGGCTCTTGTGTGTTAATTTACTGAAATGCCTGGCAGGAAAGTAAGAAATGGCTCTAGACTAGTCCTGTTCTATTTTGGCTTTCCTCTGTAGAGTGCTTGAAAACAAATCAGAGGCTCTAACTGTAGCAGCGGAGAAACAAACGCTTCTCTTTCTTGGGTTCATAAGACCCTCATTACCCACAATTAATCATAATGACATGCTGTATTCAGGCTTCTTGCTGGGGTCTGGCGAGGAGCACACAGATGTGGCTTTCTGTAGATTTCACTCCCTTCTGCAATATGGATTTCAGGATACAGAGCTCATTAGTACACATTACCAGCTCCCTGGGTCTGCCGTTTCTCTCAAAAGTGCTGGTCAGCACTAGGGTGCCAAGGGTTTTCGTGGCCTTCAGATACAGAGCATTTTTCATGGCCTTCCTGCCTGGTGATAAAGACCACAGGGTCCAAAGGTTGATCTTTTTCCTCAAAGCCAAGCTAGAGTTTTACAAATAGAATATCCAATACCAGGCATATGTGTAAATGTGTGGGTTATATCTATCTTCTTATGTGAAGGTCTCTTATTCAAAGGAGAAAATTAACTTGATGATGTCCTTTCAAGAGTATGTGCAAAATTAAGACCATGTTCTGGTAAAGAAGGGGCCAAACATTTTGCCTGCATACCCCAGCTCATAGAGAGAAAGATGTGCAATTGGGTGAAATTAGTGGCATCCTTTGCTGAGTTATTCATCTTATGTTAACCAACAAGCATTTACCGAGCCCCCGATAGGTGCCAGGTCTGTGAAGCTGAAACTGATAGGCTGGCTGGCATGGGCTATTTGGGCAGAAGACAAGACTGTCTTCACCTGGGTTAGGAGGGCCTCTCCAGGAGAACTGTGTTCAGGGTGTCTACCCAGACAAGGCTGTTGGGTACTTTTATAATGTTAAGACAACTCCATCAAGGAAGACCAATAAAAATTATTTTCTCATCAGCATAATCTAAGCTCTTTATGACAAACTTAAGATTGTGAAGAGAGCATATGGACAAAGCTATCAACTTTCTCGAGGAGTATTCCAAAAGAAGATCGCTGTGGGGAAAACATAGCAGCAAAAAATAAATCACCTTGACCACAAATGAATTTCATGTTGCTAAAAATTTACATGCAAGGATTAAGCTGGGAAAAGAAAATGAGCAAAAGACAAATAGGCATCTTAACAGAGGAAACACGTAAGTTAATAAATAAAAGAACAAACCAGGGATGCGCAAAAGCAAAGACATAATAAGACACCATTTTATCTCTAATGCCCATACTGATATATTTTACGGATACCAGAACACTATTCAATTGGGGGGAAAGTCTAGCAATACCAAGTGTTGGAGAGGATGTGTCCCACGAGATCTCTTAAACTATGCATCTGGAAGGAAAAGATAGAAAACAACTTGGCACATATGATATAACTCAGCAATTCTACCTCCAGGTGTATACCCAACAGCAACCTTTTCGCCGCCACGCCAGGAAAAAATGTGTAAGTGTGCTCAGAACAGTTGTAGGCATACTAGTGACCTGAATGTTCACAAATGGCAGAGTGTGTGTGTAAAACCCGGTGGTATATGGACCCAAATGAATATATGCTTCAAAGTAAAACGAGACACGGGTATGTTGCTTAATCTGAGCATTAAAAAAAAAGGATAAACATTTCGGAATGGTTTCTCAAGTAGAGAACAGAAGGAGGAGAGGGTGGAGGCAGAACACATAGGTAAATGTAAATTACTTCGAGATCCTAGTTATTGGGTAGTGGGTTCATGGGTGCTTATTATATTCTAAAGTCAAAGCAATAAATGCATATAAGAGGATTGTGCACGCAGCAATGATGACACTGTGTCATGACCTGAGATTCGACAAAAAGATAAATAACATGTAAAAAAAAAAATTAAGGCGTTTGTGCAATTTTCTTATGACAAATATTCTTATGGACGTATCATCGATAGCGAAGACCCTAAGGAAATTATTGGTAAATATGACTATCTCAAGCTTTTCAAACTTTTTGTATCGAGCACATACTTTAAAGAATTAAAAGCCAAACAAGTTAATAAAAACATTTTCACCACAAATAAGTTAATGACCTTACTATATAAAAATCCCTTCAAAGCAACAAAGAGAGAGCCGAAGGATGGGAAGCAACCACATTCCTCCTCCCGGCGGATATAAATCAGTGCATCGTTTCTGAATTCCAATCATAGCGTGATCATAATGGCAGCGACCCAAAATACTGAGCCTTTAGTATTGTGCCAAGCACTCTTCCAAGGACTTTCCGTGTATTTAATCCTCACAATAGCCCCAGAAGGTAGAGACTATCCACATTATCCACATTTCTCAAATGAAAAACTTTTGAAATGTGTATCAATGTGTGTGTATTATACCACATTAGCAACTTCCTCCGCCCAAATTGCTCAAAAGGTGATTGGCATCATTTAAAATGTTTCTTTCTGTTCCATTCCCATCTTGAATGCACATAGAACTCCAATGCCTCCAAATATTGAATCTTTCTGTACTTGGGATGCAAAGAGGTCCAGAAAGTGTGAAAGAATACATAGCCCTTGACCAGGAATTTCATTTCCAGGGATATATTGTAAGAAATGAGTAAGGATATGTGCCAAATTTTAGCTGCAAGGGCATTTATACCAGTGCTTTCTGAAATAAGAAAATTATAATAACCTCCCTGTAAGACATGAAGAAATTGGCTGAATACATTGCAGTGCATTCATAGGATGCCATGGTCTGCAGTCTTTTTTTTAACATATCAAATTGTGTTTTCAATTAAACTTTTTATTTTGAGAGCATGGTAGATTCACAAGCAGTTGTACGAAATAATGCAGAGAGAGCTCATATACGCTTTACCCAGTTTCCCTCCATGGTAACATCTTGCAAAACTATAGAACAACATGGCAAGATACAGAACGTGTCCAACATTTCCACAAAAACGTTCCATGTTGCCTTTTATGGCCACACCTACTACCCTCCCACTGCCTTCCCCTCCTTAATCTTTGGCAGCCACTGATCTCTTTCTACATTTCTTTAATTATGTCATTGCAAGAATGTTATGTGAATGTGATTATACAGCAGACAATCGTTGGGGATTGGCTTCTTTCACTCAGCTTAATTCTCTGGAGATTCATCTAGATTGTTGCATGAATCACTAGTTTATTCCTTTTGATTGCTGACTAGTATTCCATGGTACAGATGTATCAGAGTTTGTTTAATCATTCACCCCTAAAGAACAGGTGGCTTATAACCAGTTTGGGGCTACTAAAAATAAAGCCGCTCTAATCATCCCTCTACAGGATTTTGTGTGACTATTACAGGCCTTCCTTTCTCTGGATAAATGCCCAGAAGTGAATTATTGGGTCGTATGGTAGTTTTGTGTTTAGCTTTTCAAGAACTGCCAAACTGTTTTCCAGAGGGGCTGTACCATTTTACATTCTCATCAACAATATATGAAAGATTCATTTTTCTCTGCATCATCACCAGAACTTGACGTTGTCATTAATTTTTATTTTAGCCATTCTGATAAAAGTGTAATGATATGTCATTGTAGTTTTAATTTATATTCCTTAATGGCTAATTTATACATATATATGAGAGAGAAACTGAGAAGAAATTAGAATTCCCATATATCCCCTACCCCCATACATGCACAGCCTCCCTGGCTATCCATGTCCCACACCAGAGTGTTACATTTGTCACAATCTATGAACCTACATTGTCACATCATCGCCCAAAGCCCATAGTTTAAATTACATAGCTTACACCCAAAATCCAGTTTCCTCTTAGTATTTCACATTCTATGGGTTTTGAAAAACATATATTGACATGTATCCACCATTGTATTATCATACAGAATAGTTTTAGTGCCCTAAATAGTGCTCTGCTATATCTCTGCCTCTCTCCACTAAGCCCTAATCTTTTTTACTGTCTCCAGAATTTTGCCTTTTCCAGAAAGTCAGATAGTTGGAATCATAAAGTATATAGTCTTTTCAGATTGGCTTTGTTCACCCAGCAACATGTACTTAAGTTTCCTTCACGTCTTTTCGTGACTTACCTGCTCTTTTTTTTTTTTTTTTTTTAACATGTATTTATTTTTTGAGAGACAGAGAGAGACAGAGCATGAGCGGGGAAGGGGCAGAGAGAGAGGAAATCACAGATTCCAAAGCAGGCTCCAGGCTCTGCGCTGTCAGCACAAAGCCCAGTGGGGGGTTCAAACTCATGAACTGCCAGATCATGACCTGAGCCCAAGCCAACGGATGCTTAACCGACTGAGCCACCCAGGTGCCCCTTTACTAGCTCTTTTTCTTAAGTGCTGAATAATATTTTATTGTCTGGATACATGCAGTTTATTTATTCATTCACCTACAGAGAGATATCTTGTTTGCTTCCAAATTTGGGCAATTATAAATAAATCTGGTATACACATGTGGGCAGGGTTTTGTGTGTGTGTGTGTGTGTGTGTGTGTGTGTGTGTGTGGAATAACTTTTCAACTCTTTTGGGTAAATACCAATGAGCTTGATTGCTGGGTCGTATGGTAAGAGTTCTATTTCGTCTTGTAAGAAACTGTCTTACAAAGCGGCCGTACTATTTGGCGTTCCTACCAACAGTGAATGAGACTTCTCCGTCTTCACTAACATTTGATGTTGTTACTGTTCTGGATTTTGGTCCTTCCAATAAGTGTGTAGAGGTATCTCATTGGTGTTTTAATTTGCATTTCCCAGATGACATAGGATGTTGAGGATCTTTTTTTTATGCTTATTTGACAACTGATATTTTCTTTGATGAGATACCTATTCAGGTCCTTTTGTCCTGTTTCTAATTGGATTGCTTAGGTTGTTTGTTTTTTTTTTGTTGTTGTTGTTTGTTTGTTTTGTTACTGTTGAGTTTTAAGAGTCCTTTATATCCTACATACTCTTTCTTAGATATGTGGTTTGCAAATATTTTCTCTCACTCTCTAGTATGTCTTTTCATCCTCCTAACTGGGTATTTCACAGAAGTTTTTAATTTTGATGAAGTACAATTTACCTATTTTCTTCTCTTATGTATCATGCTTTGGAGTCAAGTTTTAGAAAACCTTTACCTAGTCCTCGATCCAGAGATTCTATCGTGCTTTTTAAAATAAAAGTATTACATTTGTATGTTTTACATTTAAACCCAGAATCAATTTTCAGTTTATTTTTTGTATGAGGTATGAGACTTAAGTCAAAGATCATTTTGTGTCCACTGTCCCGGCACAATTTGTTGAAATGGCTACTCTTGCTTCATTTAATTGCCTTTGCACCTTTCTCAAGTATCAGTTCAGCACATTTGTCTGGGTCTATTTCTGAGTTCTTTATTCTGTTCCATTGATCTGTGCCAATGCCTCTGCCAATACTGCAGTCTTGATTTCTATAGCTCTATAATAAGTCTTGAAATTAGGTAGACTCATTTCTCCCGACTTGGTCTTCCTTTTTAAAATTCTTAGCTACTCTAGTTCCTATGCCTTTCCACCTAAATTTTAGAATAATCTTGACTGTATCTACAAAAAATATTTGCTAAGATTTTATAGAAATTACATCAAACCTGTATATATCAACCTGGGGAGAATTGGCATTTTGACTATGTTGGCTCTTCCAAGCCCTGAACATAGTATGTCTCTCCATTTATTTGGAATGTCTTTAATTTATTTCATTATGATTGTGTAGTTTTGCAGCATACAAGTCATGTTTTGTTAGATTCACACCTAACTATTTTTTGTGTGATTGTAAGTGGTATTATATTCTCAGTTTCAGTTTCCACAAGTTTATTGTTAATATATAGAAATGTAGTTGATTTGTGGTTGTTGATCTTGTGTCCTGTGGCCTTGATGAACTTACTTATTAGTTCTAGGAGTTTTGGGGTTTTATTTTATATTCCTTGAGATTGTCCATATAGACAATTACGTCATCTGCAAACAAGGACAGTTTTATTTCTTCCTTTCTAATCTATGTGCCTTTATTTCCTTTTCTTGCCTCATCGCCCTGGCTAGAATTTCCAACGTTATCTTGAATAAGAGTGGCAAGAGTTGACGTCTTGATCTTACTCCTGATCTTAAGGGGCAAGTAGTAGGTCGTTCACAACTAACCATGATGTTAGCTATAGGTTTTGGTTTTCGTTTAGTTTTGTTTTGTTTTAATAAATGCTCCTTATCAAGTTGAGGAGCTTTCTTCTATTTTTATTTTTATAAGAGTTTTGTAATAAACTGGTTGAATTTTGTCTGTTTTGCTGCTCTAATCAATATGATCATGTGATTTTCTCCTTTAGCCTATTAACATGCTGGATTACATTGATTGAATTTTGAAAGTTGAATCAGTCTTGCATCGCTCAAAGACAACTTGACCATGGTGTATCATTTTTTAATGTATTGCTGAATTCTATTTGCCAATATTTTGTCAAGCATTTTGCACCTATATTCATAAGGGGTATTGGTCAGTAGTTTTCTTATTTTGTAATGTATATAACTGGTTTTGGTGTTTAGATAATACTAACCCCATAAAATAAATTTTGGAGGTATGTCTTCTTCTGTTTTCTGGAAGAGAATATGTAAAAATTGGTAGGAATTATTCTTTAAACATTTTGTAAAACTCTCTAGTGAAACACTATGGACCTGGAGATTTCTTTTATAAAGTCTTTAAATTATGAATTCAATTTCCATAAATAGTTACAGGGCTATTTAAATTACCTATTTCATATTGGATACATTGTGATAGTTTGTATTTTTTGAGAAAGTCATCTGTTTAACCTAAGTTGTCAAATTTATGCTTTTAGAGTTGTTCATAGTATTCTTCTGTTTTCCTTTAGATATCTACAGGGTCTGCAGTGATATCTCCTGCTTCATTCTTGATATTGATAATTTGTGCCTTCTCTGTTTTTTTTTTCTTGCTGCATGTTTGTCAATTTTATTGATCTTTTCAGAGAACCAATGCTTTGTTTCGTTTTCTCTGTTTGTGTGTTTTCTACTTCCTTGATTTCCGTTGTTATCATTTTTATTGCCTTCTTTCTGGTTGTTTTAGATTTCATTTTGCTGGGACTTTTTGGTTTTGTTTTGCTTTTTAGTCGTGCTCTTCTTTAGGTTCTTGAGGTGAGAGCTTATATATTGATTTGAGGTTTTTCCTCTTTTCTAATGAATGCATTGGGTAGTATACCTCTCAACACTGATTTACCTGCATACTACAAATTTTGGTAGTCTTTCATTTTAATTCTATTATTTGTAATTTTCATCTCTTTTGAGACTTTTTCCTTGATTTACGGATGATTTGGAATCGTGTTGTTTAGTTTCCAAGTGCCTGGATATTTTTCTGCTATTTTTATGTTATTGGTGTCTACTTTAATTCCATTGTGATCAAAGAACACACTTTGTAAGATTTCAACTGTTTTAAGTTTGTGGAGGCTTGTTTTATGGCCCAAAGTCTGATTGATTTTGACACGTGTTCCATGGACAGTTGAAAAGAATGTATACTCTGCTATTGTTGAATGGAGTGCTTCATAAAAAATGCTGATTTGGTCCTGTTGGTTGACGGTGCTGTTGAGTCTTGTATATCCTTGTCAATTCTGTGTCTAGTTGTTCTGTCCGTTCTGGAGATAAGGTTGTTGGAGTCTCCACCTGTAAGTGTGGATTTGTCTATTTCTCCTTTCATTTCCTTCAGCTTTGGCTTCACATCGTTTTCAGCTCTGTTGTTTGTTATATATTTATTTAGAATGGTTATATCTTCGTGTTAAATTCACCCTTTTATCATCACCCAGCAATTTTTTTTCATTCTGAAGTCCATTTTATCTACTTTGTCTAATATTTGTATAACCATTTCTGCTTTCCTTTGATTAATGTTTGCATTATATATCTTCTTCAATCTTTTTACTTTCAACCTGCTTACATCAGTATATATGAAGGGGGATTTGTTTGTTTCTAGACAGAAGATAGGTGGGCCATACTTTCCAATCCACTTTGTCAATTGCTGCCTTTCATTTGGTGTCTTCAGACTATTTACATTAAGTTTATATATTGATATGTTAGTGCTTACATCTACCATTTTATCTCTTTTGTTTGTTTTCTGCTTGTACTATTTTTCATTTGTCTGTTTTCTTTTTTCTGCCTTTTTTGTGGATTACGGAAACACTTTCTAGAATCCCACTTTGGCTTGCCTGTAGGTTTTTAAACGTATTCTTTGTACAGGTTTTGACTGGTTTCTCTAAGTATTACGTTATAGATGTAACATATCACAGTCTACTAGTGATGACATTTTACCAACGTAATTGATGTATAGAAATCTCATTTCCATTTAATCTCTCCACCCTCCCCCATTTATAATATAATTGTCTTAAATATTTCTTCTACAGATGCTTAGAGCCACGTCAGTCATGTTATAAGTTTTGTTTCAACCATCAAACATAATATAGAAAACTCAAGAGACGAAAGTCTAAGGAGTTTACTTATATTTTTGTTTACTGTATTCTTTCTTCCTTACTGACACTCCAATGTTCCTTCTTTTATCGTTCCCTTTCTGTGTGGACACACTTCCTTTGGCCATTCTTTTGGGGTAAGTCAGCTGGCAACAAGTTAACTTAGCCTTTCTTCATCTCACAATGTCTCGACCTTTCCTTCGTTCCCGAGAGATATTTTCACTGGGTTCACAGTTCTTTTCCTTCACACCTGAAAAATGTTGTGCCACTTCCTTCTGACCTGTGTGGTTTCTGATAAGAAATCAGCTGCCACGGTATTTATTTTCCCCTTAGAGGCAAGGTGTCATTTTTTTCCTGGGTGCTTTCCATACTTTGTCTTTGTTTTTAGTTTTTAACAGTTGATTATAATTTGTCTTGCCATAGATTTTTTTTTTTTTTTTGCATTTATTCTGTTTGGGATTCGCTAAGATTCTTGAATCCGTTGGCTTGGATTCCTTGCCAAATTTGGAGAGTTTGAGCCGTTGTTTCTTCAAGTACTTTTTCAGCTGCACCCTTTTTCTCCTCTCCTTCCAAGACTTCAGTGACATAAATGTTAGGTCTTTTGTTACAGTCTTGGGGTCTCTGAGTCTATTTTTTTAAGTTTATTTTCTTTCTGTTCTCCAGATTTGGTAATCTCTATTCTTTCTTTAAGCTTACTGATTCTTTCCTCTGTCTGCTCCATTCTGCTTTTGAACTCATTCACTGAGCTTTCTATTTTGGCTACTATACTTTTTATCTCTAAAATGCTCTTTTGGTTCCTATTCATATCTTCTATTTCTTTCTTGACACTTTCCATCTCCTTTCTGAGGTTTTCTATTTTTTTTTTCCTTTGGTATCCAACATGTTCACAATTGCTCATTGAGGCATTTATATCATGATGGCTTTGAAATATTTGTCAGATAGTTCTAATATCTCTGCCATTGTTGTGCTCATGTCTATTGATGTTATTTTCATTCATTTTGAAATCTTCCTTGTTCTTGGTGTGGCAAGTGACTTTCTGTTGAAAATTGGACATTTTTGTATTATTTCATAAACCTCTAGATCTTATTTAGATCTTCTATTTTATTTAGGTTTCTCTGACATCACTCCAGGAAGAAGAGGAGGGACACTGTCTCATTCTTCCCAGTGATGGTAAAAGTTCAGGTTCCCCACCAGGTCTCTGTTTAATACCAATAGGGAGAGAGGACTCTTCCTTACTCCTAGTCAGGGTGAGAGTTCTGGCTCCCCACGTAGTCTCCACTAACATTGTGGTCGGGGAAGCCTCATTACCATTGGGTGATGGGCTAGGTTCTGACTGGCTAAGCCTCCTCTGATAACATACTAATGGGGAGAGGGAAAAGTGCCTGATTACTGGCAAGTGGGAGTGGAAGTCCAGGCTTCCCATGAGGTCTCCACCAACACTACGGTGTTGGGTTTGGGAAGAACTTGTTACCAGCTGGTAGACATGAAAGTCGTGGCTTCCTGCTTAGCCTTCCCTGACACCACTCCGTAGACGTGTTTGGAGTTTTTGTGTGTTGTGGTGCATCATTACAGCCCTGTGAAGGTGTGAATCTAGGCTCCCCAGTTGGTCTTTCCAGGAATGAGTGCAGGTGGAACCACAATTTTTTTTTTTTTTTCTGTAGTGTTGAACTGGAATAGAATGGTTACTGTCTGGAAGTTTTCTATCTTCCTAAGCTGCTTCCTGGTCTTTTGGCTAGAGAGTAGTCTTTGATTGTTGTTGTTGTTGTTGTTGTTATTGTTGTTGTTGTCTGTCCCCATTGGTGTTTTCAGGTTACTAGCTTCTCCAGCTTCGATTTTCCAATATATGAGGCAAAACAAAAACCCAGGAAGTTCATCACTGAATTCTTCTTTGGGTCCTGATGGTCTTGAATTGATTTCTTTTTCTCTCCGTCTCTCAGAATCTTCTTATATATGTTTTATATATAATGTGCAGGGTTTTTAATTGTACTTAAGGATGGAACAGGGAAGAGTTAATCTACTCCACCTTCCCAGAAGTAGAACCACTCTGCAGTCATTTTAAATGATGTAAAAATGTAATTACTGGTGGCAATTTCCTCATAATATGTTTTTGAGTCAATTTAAAAGTTGCAAAACACTATAATTATATTTTTACAAGTAGAATATTTATATAAAAGTCTATAAGAGTTTCTAGAGTGGGTATCAGTGATTAACCTCCACATATAGGAATCATCACCGATTTTTTCTTTTTATTTATCAGTACTTTCTGATTTTTAATGTAAAAATACTTAAATAAAATTTAAAGTAGCTCAGAGTATACATAAGAACTTTAAAAGATTTGACTCTATTAGAAATAATAATTATATTAGCTACTATTAATTGTGCAAGAGCTATTATGTGTCAGACGAAACACTGGGTGCTTTACAGCACCAGTGTAAAGACTGGTGCTTTATAGCACCAGTCTGACTTCCATGAGGTAGGCATTACCTGCTCCCATTTAACAGGTGGTAAGACAAGTTCAGAGAAGTCACTTGACTATTCACAAAGCTAGTAAGAGCTAGGATGCTAACTCAGGCTTAACTGGCTTTCTGCTCCCTCCCAACAATCACTGACATATTTCTGATGCTTTATGGTTTACAAAGCACTTTTCCCATGTGTCCACATTTAGTCTTCTCAATAACCCAGAGGCAAAGTTGAAAAGGGCATTGAAACTTTACTTTGAAAGATTTGGTTTTAGTCTGTGACTTCAACGAGATGTGAGATGTGACAAAATGAGAATTTGAAACAGATGATGTCTCTCCGACTTATTTTGTCCAAGTCTCCTTTGGGGATGTCCTCTGGAATCTTCCCATCCAAAAGTCTACCCACAGGGACTTAGATAACCTGTGGCCACGGAGTTTACTCCAGTGAAACAGTGAGCTCGACAGTTGGATGCTGTAAACATCCTCCAAGGGCCACTGGACAGCATTGCTTCTGGGGCAACGGAGGGGTTTGGGACCCCTCCCTACCTTAGACTTAAAACACATCACTCAAGATTCAGATTTAGCCATGAGCCCCTTGCCTCTTAATTTTTCCCTACCCCAATTTTCAGGGGAATAATTCCGCAGCAGCTCTAAAAGGAAAAGACAGAATACGTAGGCACATCTTTGAAAGTAGTCAAGTTGTTCTGAGTTCTCCTACTTCATTTTTTGTTTTTACCCATTAACCTTCATTTCCCTTTCCTCTGTACTGCTTGGACCCAGACAGGCTTTTGACCATCTAGTGTCCTCCCCCTACTCTCCTCCCCGTCCCAGAGCCCAAGACAGACTTCTTTCCTTTTTTGAATTTGTCTTCTCATAAGCCATTGGGTCTTCATGCTTGTTGCGTTTGGTTTACATGGTGTAGTTAAATAGTTGGATTTTAGTTGGTCAGCTAATTTAATGTAAATTAATTGACCACATTTGAAAATAAAACGATTGCACAGAACCCAGTTTTTTTGACCCTTTTAAGAAGTTGGAAAATAGTACCAATGGGCACATTCTCTCGAGTTTATAACTAGTTTATAACTAGTTACAGTTCACAGACCACATTACTTACCAAATGGCATGCTTTTGTGTACTGCCGTAAATTATTCTTCCTCTTTCCCTGCCTCCATATTCCACCATTTCTTTTTCAGATTGATCCCAGGTCTTCAGAGGGAAGCAATCTGATTAAATTCATTGACACTGCCGAAACTTGCTACTGAAGTCTGCATCATAGAACGGCCTCTTGGGCATCACCTGGGCGTTGCTGTAAATGCACGATCTCAGGCTCTACCCCAGACTTACTGAATTCGAATCTGCATTTTTGACAAGATCCCTGGATCATTGGTATGCACATTAAAGTTTAAGATGTGCCGCTACAGGATAATTGTCCCATGAAGTTCTTTCTCTTCCAACTCTCTCGGGCACATATGCATGTTAAAAGAGAAAGGTTTACAAAAGTAATTAATAACATTTTTAATGTGAATACAAACTGAAGATATTTCACGGGTGTCAAAGACAATATTTTCAGATACATCACCTCTTACCTCTGGGAGATCCTAAATCCTTAAATTGGACCTGGAAACCCTTGAATAATTTCTAGCCCAGCCTTATTTTGTAGGCAAAAACTTGGAAGGTCAGAGAAAGGAACGATCTTGTCCACCATCAATCAAAAGCCAGTGGAAGAGCTAACAGGAAAAGAGAGAGGAAGCTTCCTCGCAATGCTGTCAGAAGAAAAGGAATGTCATAGTCTTAGGATTACCGAGGTCTTATTATTTTGTAGGACTTCCAAGCAACTTCTGGTTTTACTTCTGGTCCTGCTGCATCTAGAGCCAGTAGTTCTTGGGGTGCCTGGGTGGCGCAGTCGGTTAAGCGTCCGACTTCAGCCAGGTCATGATCTCGCGGTCCGTGAGTTCGAGCCCCGCGTCGGGCTCTGGGCGGATGGCTCAGAGCCTGGAGCCAGTTTCCGATTCTGTGTCTCCCTCTCTCTCTGCCCCTCCCCTGTTCATGCTCTGTCTCTCTCTGTCCCAAAAATAAATAAACGTTGAAAAAAAAAAAAATAGAGCCAGTAGTTCTCAATCTGAATGTGTGGAAGAATCACCTGCAGGGCTTGGTAAGCGGATTGCTAGACCTTACGTGCATGACGCGGACACCTCAGGCCTCGCGCATCAAGTTCCTTCTGCACCTCCCATAAACACCTCAGCTAACGCTCAGGCCTAATGGTGTGTGTCTGAGTGGCACGGTCTACCTTTGGGAGGATGATCTAGAAAAGAAAATCATGCAGGTCATGAGTGAAGTCTTGGGGCCATTCAAGAGGGAATCTCAGGGTTCCAGCATTCACAGTACGGCCGAGAAGGTGGAGGGCATGGTCTGCACGTGGGCACTACCCTTTGACTCCCCAGGATGCTTTACCTCATGGGGAGCAACACAGCCAGAAGGTCAGAGCAAGGTCTTGAAACTTTGCTACTGAAAATGTAGCTTGACCCAGTAACCTCAGCATCGTTCTGGAACTTACTAGACATGCAGAATCTCAGTCCTCACCCAAGACCTTCTGAATCAGAATCAGCACTTTAACAAGATTCCCTGGGACTTTTGTGTGCACCTGACGTCTAAGTCCGCACTGGTCTAGGCCCAGGACCAGAGTAGAGCCTTTTCCTCTAAGTCTGAGGCAGTATTAGTCCTGGAGGATGAGAATGATGCTTTAACTTGTCTTTGGGTCCTGTGTAGAAGCCACCATCCAGTTAGCAAGAGATTAATATTTGCTCAATTTGACTGAGGTAACGGCAAAGCAATACAAGTTATTTCTAATTTTATTTATTTCAATTTAGTCTCCCAAATGATCATTTCACAAGAAACAAAGTCATTCCAGAACTACTTATGAATGTAGCACAACAGAAGGAAATGATTTGGTCATTAACATTCCTGGAAGAAAATAAAGTATTTTTGAAGGGGAGAAGAAGGAAGGGAGGGAGGGAGGGAGAGTGTGAGAGAGAGAGAGAGAGAGTCCAGTTTCACCAGACTATTCCAGGCACAGAATCGATTGTTTTGTTAGAGAGTAACTCTCGTCAGGAAAGTTCTCAAGCGGGTGGCCGGCAGACCAACTGCCAGCCAGACAGCCTCACATTAAAATCGGTATTTTCCAGGTTATTTTGAAAACTGGAATGATCTAGAAATACTGAACCCATAGTCACAAATGTCCACATTGGCCGAGGCTGGGTAGCGCTGCCTCTTAGCACGCGCTGTGTCCCACGACACAGCACTTTTCTGCTGCCCTTCACTGCCTCCTCACTGAGGTTCATTTGCCATGCTCCTGCCCTTGTGGATATCTATCTCACATTCTCTGCTACAGAAACGCCCCCAAGTTTGGCTACCATAAAAGACACAACACAAAAACCTCCGAACAGAAACTTTGCAACCAAAGCATGCACTCAACAAATATTTGTTGAGAGCTCGATAGGAGGTCCTCCGATTGGAGAAACAGATGTAACCCAGATGTGGAGCTTCCAAATTAGCAGGAAAGAACAGGTAAGTGCACCATCACCAGAAATGTTCAAAGGGAGCAGGGCCGCATGAGATGTGCAGAGAAGTCATCACACCCTCGAGGGCACGAGGGCACGGGTGATTCGTCTTGCTGCATGCGGAGAGGTAGTTCAAACGTTTTCAGTCCTCCTCATCCGTGGGATGCCCAGACACCTGTTCATCTGTCTTGTCAACTGATAGGTCAGGAATAAGAATCACAAAGGCAAACAAATACAGTTCCCCACCTCAGAACGTTGTAATGGACTTCCCTCTTACATCACTCTCCTTGGAAAGTGATAGAAAACCCAATCATTAAGTTCTTCTACAGAGGTCGTTAGGGTGAAATTGTGGAATGCATTATTCTAAAAGGGTCATACAGAAAATACACACACATACACACATATGCATGTCTACATACACGTGTGTGCATTCATGTAGATATGTATGTATGTTTGTATGTGTATGCGTAATCTCTCTCTCTCTCTCTCTCTCTCTCTCTCTCTCTCTGCCTTTCTTTCTCTCTCTTGCTCCCTGTGTAAAGAGATTGGCTAAGCCATGTTTGTTTCTTAAAGCCATGTTTGTTCTTAAAGGTAGATCGGAATATTTTAGTATGTTCAGAGACACCTGCCCCCTCACAGATATCCGGGGACACAGTGGTCTGGGTGTCCCATGGGACTGACCGATCCGTCACATCTTCCCTGATGCTTTTTCCTGAGTTAGCTCTTATATTTCCTTTCGGACATGAGTTCAGTTTAGAAGGAAAAGGTTGAATCTCCTAATCCCTCCCCATGCAGAACTGAAGGGATTGTACCCTCTGAACAGACGGGCTGTAACCTTCTTTGGAATTATCGAACTGCATGATTACAACCAGGAGAAAAAAAAAATATATGGAGTACTTGGGATATGAGTAATTTGAATGGAAAGTAAGACATGAATAATTAATGGGATTAAGAGAGAGTAGTACCTACATTTATTTTAAAGTGTCCCTGGCAGCTCATGGGGGCTTTAAAAATCCTCAAGACTTCAAGGATGCACCACTTCTGTGGAAAGTAACACCAGCTTTTCATGTATTAGTTCAACTCCAAAAGTCCCTAAATAACCGACCACGTGTCTGACTTTTATGATGGAAAATACGAGTGCTGGCTGGATCTCAGTCTGGCATTTTAGATTCCACTGCAGAGGATACACTGGAAAAAAATATATCAGAACCACAGGCTACTTCAGAGCAGCAGCTGTTGTGAAAGTGCCCAAAAACCCAAAATGCTACCCTGGCCTTGCTCCTAACCAGCAGATGACCACGGGCAAGTGGCTTCCTCTCGACCATCTTCACTTTCTTGTGTCTACAAGAACAAGATTGGGCCAGAAGAAAATGGGGTTCCTCTTAGCTCCAACCTCCCTCCCACTCCGCCCAATCATCCCAGACTGAAGAATGATCCTAAGAGATATCCTGGTTCTAATCCCAGAACCTGGGAATGTGACCTTATGTGGCAAAAAGACTGAAGATATGATTAAGGATGTGGAGACGGGGAGATTATTCTGGAAAATCTGACTGGTCCCTAGCTGTAATCACAAGGGTCCTCATAAGGGGGAAACTAAGGGCAATTAGACACAGAAGAAGAGAAGGCCATATGACCACAGAGCCGGAGATCGGAGGGGTGCGGTCACAAGCCAAGGAACACCAGCAGCCACCAGAGGCTGGAAGAGGGAAAGAACAACGCTACCCTGGAGTCTCCAGAGGAAACCAGCCCTGCCAACATCTTGATTTTAGCCCCTGAAGACTCAGTTCAGACATCTGCCTCCAGAACTGTGAGAGAATACATTTCTGTTGTTCCAAGCCATTAAGTTTGTGGTGATTCGTTACAGCAGCAACAGGAAAGCCTTGGAGGGGTTTCAAAGATGAGAAACTCCTCCCACCTGGCCTGCTTTCTGCACTAATGTTACCTGCCTGACCCCTGAGGGCATTTGGGCCGGCATCCTCTGGACCGCACCCCCTCAGCAGGACCCTGGTGCTATAATTACCCGTGTATTTATCCACTTACTCATTTATTCAGCCAGCATTCATTAAGTACCTGTAGGCCAGGGTCTCTGCAAGCACGGAGGATGTAAGAATGGAAAAAACACATCCCTCTCTTCCTCAGTGGGGTGACAAACAGGGACAATAGTGCTGGGATAGTGGGAAGAGTGACATGGACGTGGAGGGGTAGAGAGGAAGTGCCTTGTCATTGCTGGTCATCAAAGGAGGCTTCCAGGAGGCAGGAGGGCCCTGAGGGCCAGACAGGGAACAGAATGAGAGGTCAGGGCATTTGGTCAAGGCCATGGAAGGGCAACAAATCTGACTTCAGGTCCAGACCCTTCCTCTACCATTACCTCCCATGCCTATCCAAGGACACAACTCAGGTTAGCCCACTCGCCGGTGTTTTCTCAGAATCCTGCCTTTTGGTGGTTGCAATTAGTGCTTTTCAAACTGAGGGCCAGGACCCGTTGGTGGGTTGTGAAATCAATTTAATCGATCACAATCAGAGGTTATAAAAGCACAATGGAATTGAACAGAAAATATTGGAGTGTGTTGTACTTTACCAGTGGAGATGCTGTTTTAGAAAAGTTTAGTTTAATAATATACATACATATATTCTGCCCACACACATCTACACACACACACACACACACACACACACACACACCCCTACAGGATCACGATGCAAAACGCATTTGTTACAATGGGTCTTAGAGGAAAAGTCGAGAGCCACTGATTTAACTGTTTCAAAATGAGATAAGCTACCTTAGCCCTTTCTGCATTCTGTCATGCAGATGGCACTACCCTGGCAGTCCCAAAAGACACAATAACAAACGAGGCCCAGAACTGAGCATTTCCAGGTTTCAGAAAAGGTGAGATGGGAGCCTACTGGGCAAAATACAGTACAAATACTGAGCAGGTGCCTCGAAAGCTTCTGGGTCCAGAAATTGTAGATATCCCCATAGAGCAGATGGTATTTGAGCTGACCCTTACACTTGGGCTGGTTTTTAACTAAGTGAGCCACTGGAAGAGTATTCAGGAAGAGAATACAGCATAGGTAAAGGCAAAAAGGCAAGACAGTACAGAGCTTCTCCAAGAGGCAGGAAGTAATCAGAATTGATGGAGTACATTGTGAGTAAACTTAGGTAGGGTTCCTTCAGGAGATAACACTCAGAGACAGATTGGAACCTCCAGCAGGCCACTGACCCTCTTTGACCATCAGTCTCTTCTGTACCCAATGAAGTTAATGATACTTAACCTACTCACCTCTCTGGTGGCAGAGAATATAAAGAGAAGACATGGGAAGATGCACTGAAGAATTTGGCCCAATTCATCACTCACTCCATAGACGTTCCGGAAACCCTGCTGGGTGGCCAGGACTGGTCTGGGACATGCTGGTGGGTCAGCAGTGCCCAGCCCTGTGGTGCATGCAGAACCCAAAGAACAGATCACCCGCTCTGCCTCAGAAAGTCAGAAAGTGTCACAAGGTAGGGCTGAGTTTGAGGGGATTGGTTGGAATTTACAAAGAGGGAGAAAGGAACTCCAGGTGGAAGGAATGGCACCTGTCAGGGTTACAGAAAGGGTCTTATGTGTCCAAAGGTTCCATGAGGCTCAGAGGGTGTAGACCGGGTTGTCCTGTACAAAGATGCCCTGCTGAAAGCAATGAAGGAATCTAAAATTCAGTCAGCTCTAGGCTGACCAAGCCACAGGCCATGGCTTTCCCAATTCACACAGAGGTGCCATCTGCTGGCCAAACTGTGTGCCTGCAGGGCTGGGTCAGCCCAGATGGAACCTACTTTTCTAACTTGCACCAGGGTTCTGTATGGGCTAGAGATGGCTTCCATAGGCGGGGCTCATGGGGAAGGCAGATGAGGTCTGGAAGGCAAAAGATACTCACTTGGGCAACAAAGCGAATGCAGGCAGCTTTATCATCAATTCTCCTGATGTGGACTTCAGGACTTTTCTCCCCATCCCCAAACATGGCTCCTACCAACACTCCTAGCTCTAGCTCCAATACTTAACTTTCTCCCTTCTCGGAGCCTTCCTGACAATTCTCTTCTTCCAGCCATGGTCTGCCCCTCTACCACCTCCTCCAGACAGTCTCCCCAGAAACCCCTACCAGAACTAATCACTGCCTTCCATTCAGTTCCTCTGTGCCACCCCCCTCCCCTGCAGGTTGCACTTAAACGTTTCCTGCATGCAGGTGGTTTGTGCATCCTTGTATTCCAATCATTAATGTTTCCCATTCCTGCTCAACCTACCCATCCCACGATTTGCCCCTTTACAATTCCACATAGCTGATCCAAAAGGGCCATTTCTGACTCACCAGTAAAGGAAATACATCTCTGGATAAGCTATAGTAGGGTAGGTACCAAGAGCTGAATACGGAAAAGCTCTTTCCAGGGAGGGTTTCTAGATGCACAGGGCAGGCACTCCCTTCCACTTCTACTTAGGCCTTCTCACCCCTTTTTCCATAGGGAAAAAGCCTTCCAGTCCTTCATCAGAGACCAGACTAAGACATAGAATCCTGTGACGTCTGCTTGCATTAAGATAAGATAAGATAAAGATTGAGTGCAGAACTTGAACACACAATGGAATGGCAGCCTAGAAGGACAGCAGAGACAGCACCTCGCAGCCACCACCCCTCCTCTGTGGAGTTTCGTGCTCGTCTTCTTCCAGACATCAGCCACCCCTGCCAGTTAACTTCCTCACTATCCACAAACAACCTCAGACTTTGGCTGGAGGAGAAGGAGGTTCTGGGAGAGGACAGGATGGGAACCAGCTTGGTCCAGGGTTAAGGAGTGAGCCCAGGAGCTGAGCCCAGTGTGACAAAGGTCATTTTGCCAGACAAGGAGCAGAGGTGGTACTTGCCTGTTTGTGTGGGCCCACAATTTATATGTTAAAACCCTAGTCCCCAAGGTGATGCTGTTTGGAGGTGAGGCCTTTAGGAGATAATTAAGCGATAAGAGTGGAGTCCTCATGAATGGGATTAGTGCCGTTATAAGAAGAGACACAAAAGACATGCTCTCTCTCCATCATGTGAGGACATGGCAAGAAGGCAGCCATCTGCAAGGGAGGTCTCGCCAGGGACCCAATCAACCAGCACCTGGATCTTGGACTTTCCAGCCTCCAGAACTGTGAAAAATGAACATCTGTTGTTGAAACTGTCATTCTGTGGTGATCTATTATAGCAACCCAAGCTGACTAAGACAGTAGAAAGAGCTGGAAGGGGGCACCTGAGTGGCTCAGTCGGTTAAGCGTCCAGCTTCGGCTCAGGTCATGATCTCGCGGTTCGTGAGTTCGAGCCCCGCGTGGGGCTCTGTGCCGACAGCTCGGAGCCTGGAGCCTGCTTCCGATTCTGTGTCTCCCTCTCTCTCTGCCCCTCCCCTGCTCATGCTTTGTGTCCCTCTGTCTCTCTCTCTCCCTCTCATTCACACACACACACACACCAACACGGACCACTGGTGGTCAGCACCACACAAAATCTGGGAGAATCCTGGCACTGTTGTGGACACAGGAGCTACAAAAATGTGAACACATCCACAGTTGAGAGCAGAGTAAGTAATCCTGGTTCTGGCCCCAAAGAGCTCATCTGGGAGGTTGCTAGCATTCACGGCCAATCACAGTGCCAAGCAGATTATAAATTATACGATGAAAGAGATATATAATGTAACGTAGGAAGGCGGAGAACCGTTGGATTAATTTGTGCCAGATTATACAGAAGCTTGAATGGCCCGGTAAGGACTGGGGTCTGAGCAGGGACATAATGAGATCAATCTGCATTGATTGATCTACGATTTCAGCTACATGGAAGGGTGGGGATTGGAGCTGGAGAGCCAGGTAGGGAGACATCACAATTTTTTTTTTTACTTTTTTTTTTCAACGTTTTTATTTATTTTTGGGACAGAGAGAGAGCATGAATGGGGGAGGGGCAGAGAGAGAGGGAGACACAGAATCGGAAACAGGCTCCAGGCTCCGAGCCATCAGCCCAGAGCCTGACGCGGGGCTCGAACTCCCGGACCGCGAGATCGTGACCTGGCTGAAGTCGGACGCTTAACCGACTGCGCCACCCAGGCGCCCCAAGGGAGACATCAGAATTAAAAATACTGGTTCCGAATCCTGAGGCCGTCTTTGTGCTAGCACTTCTAAGTGCTTTACATATATAGCACAGGAATTTCTTTTCTTTTCTTTTCTTTTCTTTTTTTAATCTCCACCCAAATGAGTCAGCATCTAGTGCAGCAATGATCTCAGGAGTAGATTCCTTACGCCCCTTCCCCATTGAGCCCACAACCCCTCCTGTAACCCTCAGTTTGTTCTCCAGATTTATGAGCCTCTTCTGTTTTGGCCCCCTCCCTCTTTTTATATTATTTTTGTTTTCCTTCCCCTTATGTGCATCTGTTCTGTGTCTTCAAGTCCTCATATGTGTGTAACAGAGGAATTTCTCCTGCCACAAACTCTTCAGGTGGCAAATTTAGAAAACGGTACGGGGATGGCATGTGCTGGTGACAACAAGGCTGAAATGAAAAACCACACTCATGCTGTCCTCAGCACATGCATGCAATGAGCCAAAAGAGGGAAGGACTTGTCATTGAGCCAAGCATAGAGCTAAATGGTTCATAAATTGGGGCAGGGTTTAGTTGGCCCCCAACATTTGTTCCTCCCCTCCTTCCATAAATAATAAGTGTTCAGGGGCGCCTGGGTGGCTCAGTCAGTTAAGCGCCAGACTCTTGATTTCGGCTCAGGTCATGATCTCAGGGTTCATGAGTTCAAGCCCTGCATCTGGCTCTGTGCTGACAGCGTGGAGCCTGCTCGGGATTCTCTCTCTCCCTCTTTCTGCTCCTCCCTGACTTGTTCTCTCTCTCTCTCTCTCTCAAAAATAAACATTAAAAAATAGTAATAAATGTTTGGTAGATCACAGGGCCACCTGGATAAAGACTACATTTCCCAGCTCCCTTGCAGCTGGACGTGGCCATGTGACTCAGTTCCAGCCAATGGGATATGAGTGGGAGTGTGTGACAGTGATGGCCAGTTCGGGTCCTTTGTCCATTCTTTTTCAGATATTTCTCCGTCTTCTGCTGGAACGTGGATATGGGTGCAATCATACTGGACCATGAGGATAAGGACAAACTTTGGGAACAGTGGAGGAATGACCAGAGAAAGGAGATCCCTGAGAATTTTACAGAGAGGAGCTCCAGGCCAGGTCAGGCTGCGTGCCTATAGGCTTTGGTGAGAGGGAACTACAGCTGTCTGTTTAAGCACTGCTATTTGTTACTCATAGCAAACCTAAGATTATCACATACACATTGGCTTACTTATTTTTTCCAACAAAGAAATGACTTATAACACAGTTTATGAATGAGGTAACCAAGGCTACGAGAGTACAAGAGTAACTCACCCAATGCCATGCTGCTTATAACATATGAACTCAAGTCTGTCTGGGTCCAAAGTCTTTGTCTTTTCTCCTATATTAATGCTGCCTCCACGCTTGGGAATCCCTAGGACAGTGTGAGCATTGCAAATATCTACAGTTGTGTCGCTTTGGGCAATTTCCCAATGTGGTTTACACTCCAGGTCAATAAGGCCTCAGGTTGGTTCCCTACAAAGGTCAGTGCCTTTGCTTTAATCCAGGGTCAAGGCTGGATGGCTACCAGAAGCCAGGAGCCTCACAGATGTATGCTTGTGGTCACAAAGGGAAACCAGGCTCAGAGAGCATGGGCAGATCTGTAAAAGCCATCTCACCACCAGCAAAGTAGACCCAGGCCCTCCCCCTTCCTCCTGACAGCTTAGAAAGAGTACTGCTCCTGGGCCTGAATGCGCACTGACCAGGAACAGCCAGGCATCGTAACCACCCTACTTTGTAAACGTTGCATTACTCAGGGTATTCTCTTCCCTAGGGGCACGCTGACTCAGCAGTCTCCTGCAGGAGGGATGGAGAGGAGCAGAGGCCCTGGCCAGAGGGCATGGCTGGAATGGAGATGGGGCCGTAGCGAGAACAATGCAGGGGGTTTTTATATACAAATCCTATGAAACTAGGGACTCTTTAAAAATAACATATGCAAGGGGCACCTGGGTGGCTCAGTTGGTTAAGCGCCCAACTTCGGCTCAGGTCATCATCTCATGGTTCGTGGGTTTGAGCCCCATGTCGGGCTCTGTGCTGACAGCTCAGAGCCTGGAGCCTGCTTCAGATTCTGTGTCTCCCTCCCCTCTCTGTTCCTCCCCACTCACATTATGCCTCTCTCTCTGTCTCTCTCAGAATAAATAAACATTAAAAAAAAAATTTTTTTTTTAAATATCATATGCAACCCAGTGGTCAAATCTGGTGGGTTCCAGGGAGGAAAACTCTCTGAAGTCTTGCATAAAGGGTATCTTAAACACAGCTAACCCTTTGGAGAGTCCAGGCCTCTTAAGACCCCAAGGATTCTTAAGGGCGAAGAAAGGTTGTTTGCTTATTTGCTTGTTGGAGTGGATGCCTTTTGTGTTTGGGGCTGATTAGTTTGCAGATCTTTTTTCTTAGCTCTGGTACCAAATCTAGTCACTGCATTGACTAGTGATCATGACATTTTAGGGTTGTGAGTCACGAATGTAAACATTCTCAAGGTCCAGACCTTGTTTCTGGGGAAATAGGCACGGACTCTGGAGCAACCACTCTTCTCTTCTTGCACCCTTGACAGGCATTGCTAATCAATCATCGCATGCTTTCCCACAGGCTCCCAGTGGAGTCTCAGATCTCTCAGAGCAGTACTGGCTGCCACTGCCAATCAAGTGGAGTCCCATTCTCGGCGAAATACCTTCTCCACCCCTGCTCTTTGAGGACAGAGACTGGTCCTGCTTCCAACACTTAACACAAGATCTTGCATATAGTAGGACCTGGGGACACAGTTGAGGAGGCAAGGAAGAGAGGGAGGGGACAGGAGGAGCCGTTGTAAGAGCCAGGTGAGAGGGGATTCAGCCGATTGTGACAGGTTGGATGTCATCCTTGACCAGACTCAGAGCCCAAGCCTCCTTGTATTCACCCTGCTGCACTTGGCCTCATAACATAGCCAACTCCAGGCAGTGGTGAGTTCCTTGTGTGCTGTGGCGTTTTATGCCAACGCCCTGTGAGCTCAGGAGCCAGAAGACTGGGTTCCTGTCCCAGGACAACTGCTCCCCTGCTGAGAGGTCATGAGCAAGGACTAGCAGCCTCCACCCTCTGGCCTGCTTCCTTTGTGCAGTGTGAGAGCCTTGGGTCAGAGGGCTACTGATCCTTCTCTCTCCAAATCCATAGGGTTCCACTGCTCTTGCCTCGTTCCGTTGGGACTGCAAGGCCCTTCTCCCCCCTCACTCATGTTCCTGTCTCAACAGCATCTCACTTGAGAAGTCTTTCCTCAGTGTCCTAGCCCACGGAGGGCACCTTCTGCAGAACCCCTCAACATTGATGGCCCCACCCCACGGATAGGTCTGAGCCATATTTAGGCATCTATCAGGGCGTCTCTGGCTCAGAAGCCAGGTGCTTAAGGACAAACTGCTATTATATGCCAAAGCTTGGCCAGACGCTGAGCATTCTGTCCTTGCTGAACATATCACATCCATGCACCTGGCCGTTCAAACGCCTTCAGTTTGTGACACATGTTTACACTTCGGTCTGGTTCACCCCTATATTCCCGGTGCCTGCCATAATATTCAGCATATGAATGAATGAATGGCGGTTTTCTGAAAGAGAGGTCACCCCACCCCCCCCCACCCAGGTCTTGCCAGCCATGCACCGGTCCAACCTCGTTCACCCACCCATGGCTGCTGCAGCCCACCCCCCAGCACATTACACACCCATAAGGCTATTAGAACAAGCTACGCAAGACCCCTCGTTTTAAATTATCTACTCAAATGATATTTACCTAGCACCCTCTCTGAACACAGCCCTGTGTAAGTAATTCATCTTTCACATTCTCTTTTAGTACGTTTCATGACTTCTTAATAAACTCTGGGCAGCTAACTAATTTACATATCTGATGGCACAAAATGCACATTTGCACAGCAGCTTCTAGAGAGAATTTGCCAAAAAATTCTTCAGTTACTCCCTGCTAAGTCATTCCACTTTTCAGGGGAGCCAGAGACTCAGACAGGATGCAAATTCTTCCCCTTCTATCGCCAATGCCACTGGGCCACACTAGTTCAGTCCTGGATTATTCAAGAGTCTTCCAATGCAGTGTGAATACCAATCACCCCGGGGAACTCTGTTAAAATGCTGATCCTGACTCAGTTAGTCTAGAGATAAAGAATCTGTTTCTGACAAGCTCCCAGGTAGTGCAGATCCTGGGAACACAATCCTCTAACCTTCTCCCTGCTTTGACACAACGCTCTGCCTCTCCAGGTGCACCCTCCATATTCCCAGTACTCTAACACACAAAACTGGTCACATCGTTCCTCACCTTGCAGCTCTTGGGATCCTATCCACACTTCTTGGCTTGACTCTCTGGTCACGGTGACGTTCTTGGAGCTCAGCCTGTCTCTCTGCCTCCCCTCCCTTCAGTAGCCCCATCATCCTGCTTACTTTGCCCCAGTTTGTGGGGCCTCTCTCCCTCTTCGGTGAAACTCCTTAGTTGGTTACTTAGGTCGCTCTCCATGAAGCTTCCCCTGATATCTCTTTTTCTTCCCCTACCACTCAGGCTTGAGGCCTGATGAAAAACCCTTCCCTCTGCCTCCAGAACACCTCTGTCTACTTCTACCAGAGCACAGGGGTATTGATCCAGGTTGGTCTCCCCACCAGGCAGAGACTTCTCTGAGGGCAGGAACCAGCCCTATCTTGTTCCTCTCCATATCCTGTGACTCAGCAAATATTTATGGAATAAACAGACAAGGACCTCTTGGAAGTATTCTTTGACCCAATGAACTAAGACGGTTAATAGAATTTCTAGAAGGAACAACAGCTACTTTGTTTTTGAAAACAGAAATCATCGCTACATATATAAAGTAACTCTTTTAAGGCTAGTTCCGTGTATGCTTATATTAATATATTTGATGATGTTATTTGCTTTCCAAAGTGCAGGTAAAAATCCTACATTTGAGTGGCATAAAGCAATTTCTCTTAAGGGTGGAGACAGCGAACTAAATGCATTTAGTCCATAACCTGGACAGGCGATAATGCTCCTTGAAATGACTGCATCACAATTGTTATTCAGTCTTGGAGCCCTTATTTTGTGAAGAATGAAAGATTATAATGAAAATCGCTAGGAATGTTTGAGATGATAGATAGATGATAGATACGTAGATAAGTAGATAGGTAGACAGGTAGATGATACGTAGATAGATAGATAGATAGATAGCTTTCACACATAAAGAATAAAAATATCGACCGCAAATAATAATAGCTATAGTTTATTAGACACTCTATATAGGCATAGGGCTCACTCTTTACATATATGATTTCATGTAACCCCCACACTAACCCTGAGAGATACTCTCCATTGTCCCTATTGTACCAATGGGAACCTGAAGCTCAGAGGGACTGAGTGATTCACCAACAGGTATGTACTTAGTGTCAGAATCTTCCTTCACTGCTCATAACCACTCGGGAAAACTGCCTCTGCCAAATGTTTGCGTTGGCCTTACGTGGTTGAAAGACAAGTGTGTCCAATGGTCATATGGCTTGGGGTATAGAGAAAGTGGGACAGAGTCTCCATTCTCGGTGAGCTGCTAGTTTAAAGCCCGACGCAACACCCAAGACACCCACGCTGGTGGCAGAGATGCAAAGCAGATTCATCCCGGACAGAACCCCATTTGGAGGGAGGAGGAAAACCAACCAAAATGAAAACTGAATAATTCGGCATAGAACCCACAACAGCTGCCTGGAGCTAAGTCACACAAGTTTGCATGGAAGCAGGCTACAGTGGTGAACAAGGTGGCTAGAATGACTGGCAGGAAATGTGGTAAGCATCCAGGGAGAGACCAATATGGGCCAGCTCGTGTCCCACGCCTTCATGCGTCATTTCAGTCATCCTTCAAGGCATCCCTGTGATGCCCCTACAGTTGCTATCATTTTATAGATGCAAAAACTAAGGCTCAGAGAGATTGAGGAGTTGCTGCCTAAGGGGCAGGACAGCCTTTTGAACTCAGGTCACTCTAGTGTTTTCCATGTAGATTTGTGGAAGATGCTCACCACCACCACCCCCACCTCCAGTCCCTACAGTGCTGTCATTCCTAACGAATTTTTTTTTTTAAGTTATCTAAAAACTCACTTGCCAGTAGGCTCAGCCTGAGATTGGGGCAAACACCAACTCTCAGCACAAGAGAGACTTACAATTTCTGGAAGTCATGGGAAAAGTAGTAACTTTGAGAGCATTGGGACTTATTGAAAGAGAGGAGATTAAGATTAAAAAAAATTTCACTTTATTGTTAAAACGTGAAGAGATGAAAAGGTGACCTTTTTCTGCCTCCTCTGCTTCAAAAAAGTGACAAAAGTGTTTCATATTCCTGCAAGCTGTATTAGCAGAAGTGCCTCCAAATGTGTGTTGCCTCCTGGGAGCTCAAAGTTTTCATCTCTTTTTTTTGTTCTTTGGCAAGAAGAAAAGAGATGATTTTCCAGTAGAGGAATGGCCATGTGGTTTTGATATGGGTCAGGCTCTGGCCAAACAAAGCTGTAACCTCGCCAGTTAGTTCCTTGGACCATATCCGCCCTCCAACTCAGACATACTCTTTCCCACCTTACTTCTAGATCCTTCCAAGACACCTGGCAGACACTAAAGAGAACCCTCAGATCAGAGACCCCAGAGCTCGGGTCCCATCCGTAGGGAGAAGAGAGTGCAGAGTACTGAAAAGTGTCTTCTACCAATTCTAACTTCTCCGAGCCTTCATTTCCAGGTCTGTGCAATGGGGAGATTTCTGCCCACTCCACGGAGCTTGGTGGGGAGCAAAAAAACATTGCACTAGTTGTAACTAGCAATAACTGGCAGTAACTGGGCTCTCGATAGAAGAAGCTATATGTATGAGAGCCACGCTCTACAATCATATTAAAGCAGAAAGGTCGTTCAATGAGGGCCAACTTCAGGGTCCCTGAGGGTAGGAGGCACTCCTTCCTTCTGCTGCCATGAAGGTGGCAGCCATTGGCAAATGACCGCGTGTCTACGTAGGCTGAGACAGCTCTGTCACACTGGGGAGGAGCTACCCATGCCTCACTGCAGCTCTGTGGGAAAGGGAATATATGACATTGGGGCTGGCTAATAGCAGGGACTTCTTTAACAGGAGAAGCGCCTGGGCCACTTCACCTGGCAAGGTGAGTCAGATCAAGTGCCCAAGCAGCCTACGATACCTCCTGGGCTTCTTTTGCAGCATAGCTCACATGCTATGCAGTGTGAACTGCACGCAGCCAAGGACACAAACGAGGTCTGAAATCTAACCCACAGTCCATTCAGCAGGTCACTCCCCTGGCTGGAAAAAGGAAACACTTCTTTTTTTTTTTTTTTTTTAATTTTTTTTTTTTTGATTTTTTTAATTTGTGTTTGAGACAGAGAGAGACAGAGCATGAGCAGGGGAGGGGCAGAGAGAGAGGGAGACACAGAATCCAAAGCAGGCTCCAGGCTCCGAGCTGTCAGCACGGAGCCCGACACGGGGCTCGAACTCACGGGCCGCGAGATCATGACCTGAGCCAAAGTCAGATGCTCAACCGACTGAGCCACCCAGGCGCCCCAGGAAGCACTTCTTTTGAATTTGCACAAAGGTAGGTAGGGGCTAGTGGTAGCCATGTGGACCCTCTGGAGTTCCTACGACTGACCACCTTGGATCATAAAAGGAGTCATTTCTTCCTTCCTCCCTCCCTCCCTTCCTTTCCTTCACCAACCCTTTTCAAGTCTCCTCTCTGTGCCAGCTCACGAAGCCACAGTCCCTGCCTCAAGGGGCTGGGGAGTCAGATGGGGGCACAGGCATGGAGGTGAATGACTACAGAACAAGAGAACACTGCTGGGGAAGGTGCTCCTGGAGACAGAGGAGCACTTGCGCAAAGAGGTAAGGAACTGGCCCCAGACCCCACGACTCATTGTCACCGGGCAGGGCCCAAAGGAGAAAACTCTGTGAAAAGGATAATATGGCCAAGCAGCCAAATGAAGGGAGGACGTTAGACAGGGGGAGGAAGGGGGGGGGGGGAATACAGGAGGGAGGGAAGAGCCTAAAGGAATAGCAGAAAAGGGTGAGATGGAAATGAAAGAATGAAGAGCAGCCCGTCTGGGATGAAGCTGGTGACCGTGGCGTGGCTGTGTGTGAATGTGTCTGTGTTATACCAGATGGGTTGCACTCTGTGCAAGACATTGAGAGGTCACTTTACAGACACTATCTCACTAAATCCTCTGGCCGATGTTGTGAGGTGATCCTTACTGTTCGCATTTTACAGATCGGGAACTGGGAACTCAGGGAGGATGAAACCCAAGAAGCTCCAGCTGATGTATCATGGAGCCCACGCTATCTGCACTGTTCCATAGAAGGGGCAGAGCTGTCCTTTACTGCTGGCGACTCAGCCCCTCCAATGCCCAATGTCTTCACCCTGTGGCAGGCTATTGGCTCAAAGCAGCAGACTGGGGACCACAAGTGCTGCCTTCAACAACACTGTCAGGGTCTCAATTGCCACAAACGGGTGAGGTTAAGGTCACTGAGATACAGCCAAAGCCGCCATTAGCAGAGCATCTAGAAAGCGTGGGGGGTGGGGGGGGGGGTACTCAAGACAAGTACAGAGGCGTTTTCAGTAAAGCTTGATGAAGCTATGAGAGCTAAAGGAGTCCAGGGAACTGGAATGGGGGGGGGGGGTGCACTCGTCCCACTGGGGAGAGAGAAGGAGGGAACAGGAGGAAAGACTCGTGGAAGTGTGTGTGCTGTGAGGGAGAATCTGCCTCTGGATAAAAGGTCCAAAGCAGGTCTCGTGGGCCACGTCCCCTCCGGGAGTCCCGCCACCCTCCAGGAGGAAGGCGGACGCATGGCGAGGGAAGTTAGACGAAGCCTTACAAAGACACCGCAGGTGGCCCGCCAGCGCAGAGAGGCCGGAAGGAAAGGAAGCGGGAAAGGCGACTTTGGGTGTAAGACCAGAGACTCAGGTGGAGAGCTCGGGAGGGCTCGGCCCCGCCGCGACGAAGGGCGCGAACTTGAAACTCACCGCAGGGCGGGCGTGACAGACTAGGATGGAGGCGGGGCACCGGGCGGAGCGGCGGGTACGCGCATGCGCGCGCGTGCGTGCGTGCGTGCGGGTGTGCGCGCGCGCGCGGAAGTCACGCCGCAGCCGACCGGCCTGACAAAGGCTGGGACGCCTAGCGGCCCAGCGGCCACCGAGTTGGTGCGCGAGGCGGTGACGCCCCCGGCAAGGGGGAGGGACGCGCGGAGCGCCTCGCAGAGCCGCACACCCGCGAAAACAAAGCCATCTCTTTGAAACAAAAGTGAAACAGACGCGGCCGGGGAAAGCTAGATATTTGCGAGCTGATGTGAACAAAGGGGAAAAGTCATGCCAGGGAAATTGGAGTTTCTGCTCGGAGCCCCCAGCGGCCCCGATCTCTGGATACTTTATGGGAACGTCCTTTGCCCCTGCTCCCCTCCGTCCCCAAAGGAAAATAAATCCTCGGCCAGATGAGACTTGACGCCGTGAGCGGAAGAACGTCTCCAGACCGTCCCAGCTGGCGCAGGCGGGGCCGGGCCAGAGGTGCCGCGTGGGTAATGCTGCGGCCCGCCGGCAGCTCGGCACTGTCACCCCCGGCACGGCCGCCGCCGGCGGGGGTGCAGACAGCGTCGCCCTCCGCAGAGCTGGGACCGGTGCAGCGCCAAAGAAGCCTTTGTTTTGGTCTCTGGCCCCTCCTGCCAACCAGGGATATAACTCCTTGCAATTTCTGCCTTACAATATTGTTCCATGTACCCCACCCCTGATTCTCAGCAGTGCAGCCTCTCGGCCCCACCCCCACCGCCCACCGTGAGTCACCTCCCCCTCCCTCCTTTAAACCACAGCATCACACAGCCAGGCCCTATTGCAGTTACCCATAAATGCAAAGGCGAGGAGCCACCAATACCTGTTTGAGGAGATGGCATTTTAATTAGCACACTCCAGCTGCCATAAACCCCGGATCCTGCCCCACCTCTCCTCCCCCTCCCCGTGCCCTCTCCCAACCTCCCTGCTCACCCCCATCTATGTAAAAAAGCCATAAAGCCTTTCTCCAATCGCCTTCTCGGAGTTTATGCAACCCCCAGAACACAGGTTGATTGGAAAGGTCTCTCTCCTGGATAACAACAATTCAATGTGCCTTGACATTTTAATAGCCTGCCGTCCTGGTGAACACAATCGAGCAAGGCAGTGAAGCAAAAATCATTAGGTAAGCAAGATAATCTAAGCGGAATCTGCTGCCTGCACTCTCACATCTGGGGGCAGGTTGCACAGCTGGGGCGGTCCACAAAGCTGGGGCCATCCTGCCTTGCAGCGCCTTTGTATGTGTGCACCGATACATATACACTTGTTCAGTTAGAGACACACACCCTTGCGACAGCTTTGGGGAGATAAACACACTGAGGCAAGTACAGACTCGTTGAACCCCCGATATGAAATAACCTGAGAGTATACAGATTTATAGTGAATCAAAATACCTCCCACCCCACCTACCTACTACCAAATCAAACTTACTGCTCTCAGTTCAGGCTTGAATATTGGTTGGGATCCCTAACACCAACCATATAAAGGCTTATGTATTTCCATGAATATGTATGTATTCATTTATATAATGATTTTGAATACAATGCCATGGCTAAAAATGTAACTTAAACATAAATGTACAATGTAAAACATTTATGCTGACAGTATGCAAGGTACTACTATAAATGCTTCATGTCTACTAACTCCTTTAATTCTCAAAACCTAAGTACATTATTGTCCCCACTTTACAGATGAGGTAACTGAGGCACAAAGAGCTGAACTAACTTGCCCAAAGTAATCCTCCCATAAGTGGTGGAGCCAGGATTTGAATGCAGGCAGTGTGGCTCTTCTATCCAGGCTGTCACCCACTGAGCCATGCTGTCTCGTAAAAAGAAGTCACACAAATAATATCACATGTCTTTATAAGGTCAGTGCATTCCTTCATGAATGTGTATATTTACACACACACACAACACATATTTATGTGGATACTCAAAAGGTGCAAAGCAGTGTGACTTCTTTTCAGCACAAGCACCTGCATTTGTGCGTTCAGCCATATTCACGAGTTGAGTATCTTGTGAGTCCCAAGATCATGTATTAGTACTGAGGATATAATAATTAATTAGACACAAATGTCTCCCTCCAGTAGCTCATAGCCTATGGAGAAGTCAAATCAGCAAACAGATGTTGACCTTGGGGGTAATAGGATAGAGACTGACACAGAGAGGCAGAGGTGGAGAGGACCCCTCAATGCCACCACCTGCCTCACACGTCCCCCTCCCAGAATCTTCTTGAGAAGCCATATACCTATTCCCATGAGGCTGTTATACTCAAAACACATGGACAGCTCCAAATGGGAATCGCCTTCAAGACCATTTTGTAAGTTGCCCAAGAAAATCAGTCTTGTTACTTGATAATTACACATAACACGCACACACCTCTTTCTTAGAAGGAAGTAGGAGTGACATCACAGAACTTGGAGGGCCAACAGATGACAGAAAATTCTCCTGTTGGATTCCAACCCGCCCCATTCGCCCATGCTCCTCCCTCTCTCCCTGCATGGAAGTCCGGCATAGATCCGTTTCCCTGGGTGCTGACTTGGCAAGCTATTCGCTTTATGAATATGACCCTCAGAGGGGAGAGCCCCTCTCAGCAGCCCCCGAACTATGTTATCACCGTTATTAAAGGAGCTTAAGAGGAGCAGGGAGGACGAGACACCACTGGAATTGCAGCCTGATTGTGATTGATGTGTTCCTATTAGCGCCTCAGTGTTATCTCTCTGGATGGCAAGAACAGCCAGTGGCTTGTAACACAACAGATTACCTGAGTTCTCAGCCTTAGAAGGATGTTTAAATAAAATATAGTCCCTCTTAGCAAGAGGCTCATTTTCTCCACGAGGCTCCCAGACTATTTCATGTCAGCTCTGATTCGCTGCGACTCTCCTCAGTAAACATGTCTTATCATTAATAATTCTTTACAGGCACAATCTCCAAGAGTCCTCTCCTCTCTCTCTCTCTCTCTCTCTCTCTCTCTCTCTCTCTCTCTCTTTCTCTAGGTGGCTGGACTCAGACACATCACGCTCCAGTTTGGGTTCCAAGGTGCTTCTCTCTGGCTTTTCACCTGCCTTGCCAAAAATGATTGATTACGCCGGGCCGACTGGGTGTCCGGCAATACCGAACAAATGACTTTGGCCCCTAACAGCAGGCCTTGGCCAGATAGAAATCAATATTTCACCATTAAAATCTATCAAAGAAGAGTTAAGGCACCATCTGTCCCTGCCGCCTCTCTATGGTGTGTGAACATTAAATCCGACACTTGTACTACATGGGTAATCAATATATAGTGGTTCACAGATCATTTGTGGTTCCCTTTTAGCAGTGATGGATGTCTGGAATCGTTGTGATTCATTTTGTCAGACCATTAAACAAGATTCTGTCCAGTTCCTTCCTGATTTCATTTAGAGGATCATTCTTCACAGTTCATAAGAGGGAAACGGTTTTACCAATCTGCTTCTATTTCAATAAGTCACTTTATAGAGATTTTGTGTCCTCCAGACTGTAAAAATTCTGGAGAGATAGTACAAACAGACCTCTAAAACTATTCACTGCATGACATATGCATAAAGTGTGAAGAGAGGAATGTAAATATGTTTACCTCTTTATCTGCAAATGTTGGTTTTAACCCCCTCCTGGCTGGAGCGGTGGCCTGCGGGGCGCTCGGGGAACAGAAGGAGGAGGGTGAGGCTGGTGACTGGGGACCAACTCATAGAGGCAGGGGGGAAACCCGTGAACCCTCAGTGGCACGGCTAAAGGAAAATGGGAATGACTTTTCCAGAGGCTGCATTTCAGGCTTCCGTTTCTACAGTCGAGATGATCTCGCCTCTCACCCAAATGATTGACAAATGCCTCCCTGTACTGTGGCCCGGCACACCAACCCGAGAGAAGAAACAATGACCGTGCCCTTGGGGGCAGGGTGTGGGTGAATGTAAGGACCTGCGTGACAATAATGGCTGCCATTTGTGGAGTATCAACCTGTCCCAGGCACAAAATATGCCCAAGTCTCCCCCTGAACAGTTTTACAAGATAAGTAACTATTCTCCCCACTTTCTAGTGGGAAAACTGAAGCTCAGAGAAGTTAAATGACGTGCCTAAGATCACCCTACCCAGGGAATGGGAGGGTCAGGACCCAGACCCGGACCTGTCTGACACCAAAGAGCCCACATGGCTGTGGCCAGCTCTTGGCTGTCGGCCATCACTTTGTGGATGATTTTGTTTCAACCCAAGTGAATTTCCTTCAGTCCTTCTGGACTACATACTTGCTCCAACCAATCAGGGTGCTGTTAGGAAATAAAGCTTTTCCATTATTACTTTAAGTAAATCTGCAGCAGGGTCACTAAGTAAAGTACTCCAAAGCCAAACGATTAATTTTAAACCATCTTCCTGTTTTAGATGATTGGATAACTCTATCCCTGTGGCTGATATAAGTACAGATAAGCAGAAGTTGATTTAAATATTCGCATAAACCTATATATGTATGTATATATACAGCTATATACACATATCTGCACATATATGTTATATATAACTATTATAAATTATATCATCATAAATACATATAATTTGGAAGACTCTAGAGATAATTTAGTTTTTCCTTCTTTCCTTTCCTTTTAAAATAAAGTAACTAAGCCTCAGAAAGAATAAAAACTGGGCCTGGGATGAAAAACTTACTTTGTGATTTCCAAGTTAAAACCCTGTACTGAAAAATTATAAGCGATAGAGTGTAATTAAGTTACAATTTTTTTTTTTTTTTTTGGCGAGCTGTTTGTTGAGGGGACAGTTGGGAGAGTACTTCTGTCGCAGCTGAGTGAAGGGGAGAGCCTCTAAGGCATTCTCACTTCCACACCAATTCACTAACCCCGTACTCCCTGCTGCAAGGTAAGCGTTCCCTATCAGACCCAAGGCCATCGGGCCAGAGCCACGCTGGACCACAGCATCTGGGGAAATGCCAGGAAAGGCACTTTTAAGAGGCATAGGGCACGGCGGAAAGAGCCTGGATGCAGGCTTCAGAAAGACTAGGAAAGAACCCATCTGTGCTGCTAATTAAGTACGTCACCTCAGTAAAGTACTTAGCCTCTCTGAGCATCAGTTTCCTCATCTAAGAGAGGCTAATCGCACGTACCTCGCAGGGCGACTGCAAGGACTCAATGACACAATGTAAACTTTAGCACAAGGCTTAGCCCTTGTTAGTTGGCAATCCCTAACCCTCTCTTCCCTTCCTTGCTTCCTGACACTACACCACACATATTCCGTTGCACTTTCTCCTGCAGGAAAACTTAGAACGGCATCCACCACATAAGAGTTTATCCAGTTCTTCTCAATTCTAGAAACACAAAACCTAGGAATTAAAACAAGAATTAGGAGGTCTTTGGTACCCAGTGCTGGAACCACTTTCACCACCTGTCTGACAGTTCATTTTCTTGAGCTGTCCAGCAGCTCAAGATGTTGCAAGGAAGTCTGCCTTATTGCCGGACGGTCTTTTTTTTTTTTTAATATATATTTTTTTCATTTTTATTTATTTTAGAGTTAGAGAGAGCGTGTGCATGGGGAAGGGAAGGGGCAGAGAGAGTGAATCTTAAGCAGGCTCCACGCTCAGCGCAGAGCCCGACGTGGGGCTTGATCCCACGACTCTGGGATCATGACCTGAGCCGAATCAAGAGTTGCACACTCAATCGACTGAGCCACCCAGGTGCCCGTGCACAGTCTTTGTTAACAATAAATTTCCTGCTAAACCTGCTTCAGTGTAAATCCCATCCATTAGCGCCAGTAATAATTCCAACCCGTAACCACCTCACGTTCCGTACAATAATTTAGTAGAATGAAAAGAAATGTTCCTTTTAATTTGGGTTAAAACTACCTTCTTGAAGCATTTTGATTACTGGACTAAAATCCAAGAGCTTTGTGACTGCCAAACTGGCTTTATTCATGTCTTTTGATGCTAGCTGTGAGTACACCCCAGCTCATACTGGGTGAAATGAAGAATTCTTTATTTTTTTTTCATGTTCTTTTATGAATCCTCTTTGGTCCTTGTCTCTCACTGGGTTTTCTCTGTCTCTGAAGTTCCATTCTTGAGCATGAAGCCCAGAACTGCACAGAACACTTCTGATTCAATGCTATACTTCAGGTTTTTCCATCCATTTCTTCCTTTCTTCTTCGTTCCTCCTATCTACCTGTCTTTCCATCCATCCATCCTTCCATCACAAATATCCCAGTCAAACCAGGAACAACGGCCCTTAATAAGGTAATGCAATAACCTGAGCCCTGACAGCAATGCCAGAGTCAGACTTCGTGGAAGCACATGTTTCCTTCCTACCACCCCGATCCCAGGCATCAGCATAGGCCCCAGGTGGGCAGGCTGACATCCATGCCATTGTCTCTCAACTGTTCCTCAGGGAGTGTCGCTGTCTCTCAACTCCAGAATCACAGAATTAAATTCAACCACTCTATATTGAGCATTCATGAGAAAGCCACACTGAGCTCTCATGGTCTGTCCAGGTCACTCAAACCAGAGTAACCATCACATAGGCCACCAGCTTTGCTCTGCCCTGTGACTCAGCCGTATGATTCCTCATGTCATACCGAGGTTAATCTTGGGGACCCCACTCAGTTCCCACTCCTTGCCAGTGTTTCAGATCCCAAATGGCCCTATCTTGGATGCCCACCTTTGCTGCTAGGTTCTCTCCGTGTGTGCGGATCTCTGAATCCAGCGTCTCTAGCCGAACTTGAGCAGAGTATTTCTAATTCCTTCTTTAGTGTGGCCTTCTTAGGAAGCCGGACCTCTGCACTGGTTCCCATTAAAAGTCAGGCTGGGGGACTGGGGGAGCCATACTCACAGAGGCAAGACCCACACACACCTGCCTGGCACACACCTGTGCCCATCAGACGTGCAGTGGCAGGTGAGGACACAGCCATCCGCACAGTCTGAGGTCTGAAAACCACTATCTCTCCCTCTGTTGGGTGAAACCATTGCAGAACAGCTTCTGATGGAAAAGGTCACCTATTCCTAAGGATTTCCAGAAATTCCATTCTCCTACTCTCTGTCCTGAAATGAAACAATATATACAGACAAAAATTTTTTCCAGGGCTAGCTTCACCCCATCTTGCTCTAACTGAAGCCCATTCTTTGGGCTTCAGGTTTTTGCATTTTCATGAGCAATCATAGCACTGTGCCAGGCATTGTATTGGTTGCTTGGGGACGTGGTTTCATTAGTTATCACAGCAACTTTCTGCAAGACAGATTTCTTTTTCCCCCATTTTAGGAAGAAACTGAGGCTGTAAGGGATTTAGTAATTCACATGATATCAGGCTGCTAATAAATGACAGACTGTGATTCAAACTCACTCTGGACTCCCTAGCCAGGGCCATCAAACACCGGGCCATGCTTCTGTTTAGAATATTCACCTTACGGCTCTAACGGGATTTACAGAGACTTCTGAAAGCAAAAGCTAGGCCCAATTACAAACTTTTATAGCTGTTGAAGAATCTGCTTAACTCACTCCCAGAATCGCGTCCTGTTACGGACACGTCAGTTATATTTTTTTGAACTGCACTTTCAACTCTTCATCAAAGGCACCAGCCAGCCTCTAAGACCCGGTGCAGAAGGGACACAAGACTTCAATTGCCCCTTTCAACTCTCAGCCACAAGGGGAGAGAAAAACCCGGAGGTCAGTGCATTCCACCCCTTCCCAACCATAAGGCTGTTTGGCCAGCACGTGCCAGGTGACGATCTGGGAGTCAGGCTGGTATCTGTCACCAGCAGTGGGAGGGAAGGTGGATGGCTAGACCAGTCCTGGAAGCCTGCAGCTGGGCAAGCGACTTCTAGCTCCACCACAGGGCCTTGGTCATAGCTGATCTCACACCATCAGCGGCTGTTTCCAGGAAGGCTAGCCTGACTCTGGGGCCCCCACACTCTGGGGAAAGGGCTGCAGGGAGCCACGGAGGAATTTTAGAACCTGGGGGTCTCAGCAGGTGTGGGGAGCACAGTATCTCCCCGGGGGCACTCACAAATGTGACAGTGAGCTGTGGCAATGCTGAGGGTACTGTAGACAATTAGTGGATAGGGCGGGTTATGCTAAATGTGCTCTAATGCATGAGACAGTCCCATGCAGTGACAAATTGCCCATTCCAATTGGCACTCCACTGACCGAACCCAACGTTCTCATTTTACAGACAGAAAGGATTTGAATGATTTCCCCGAAAGGGACCTCGGGGGGATATTTTGCTGCCCATTGATGGCATTGTATGTTCAGCTCCCCCAGGAACAATGTCATAAGACTTGTTGCTTCTCCTTAAACACATCAGTAGGGCCACAGTCCCCAGAAATGGAAAGGAGAATGAGATTCATTGAATGTGCCAAATCCTGCATTAAGTGCAATGCTTAACACACATTACCTCAATTTTTTTCTGAAAAAAAAAAAAAAAAAAACACGAAACAACAAACCCTGGGAATCAGGTGATCTAAGGAGGATAGGAAAGGCTCAGAGCAGCTAAGTAAGTTGGCCAAAGTCACATAGCTCATCCATGATAGAGGCAAGAGTTCAATGCAGTTCTCCTAGCCAGCAAAGTATCTTCGGTAGAGACACACAAGAGCAACGAATGAGGCACCCCACAGCAGGGGTGCCTCTCTCTCCAGGCACCTCAAATCACATCTCAGGTCTTCTAGAGACTCTACCAAACCTGAGCAAAATTGAGAGAGACCAAGTTCATCTCGGAGCCTTCTCTCCCCCTCCAGGGGCTCCCCCCACCAAACACCACTAGAGTTAGCCAGAGAAGCAGCTGGTTATGGGTAACTGCTAGCCAGGAATTTTTGCTTTTTGTAAGAGTACCTATGCCACGTGAAACACATGAAAATATAAGGAAGCAAGCTCCATTGTACAAGGGAAGTGGAGAGGGGGTTATTGCTAAGGAGAAGTAAGACATCTTTCTAGAGCTATTACTGTTCTGCAACTTTGCCTTCCATAAACCAGCCTTTGAAAACTGTTGAAGAAATAAAAGGGCTTTGGCCTGGTGCTTCTGACCATCTCTGAGGGTTTCTGTTTTCTTTCCATTTGGCCTTGCACCACTGCAATACAAGAAGGGAAAAGAACGGTGAAGAGAAACACAGAGAAGGGAGGGGAGATGGTGCCTGCGTATGGGCTCTAAGGCCATCACAGCAACAGGAAAATGGAAAAGAAATGTGGCACTGACAAGATAATGGCCCACCCTGACAATTTTTGAAACCCTGGTGCGTTTAGTCAGAAAGTAGCCAGACCGGAATCCCCATTCTATCACTTCCGGGGCATGTGAAAGCAATGCATTTGCCTTAACATGGCAGAAACTCAGGTTCTTCAATTGTATTAAGAAGGTAGTCATTTCTACCTCCTGGTGTTATCCTTAAGGATATACATGGAAATAGGGCACCTGGCGCTTAGTAGGCACTCAGTAAGTGCAAGCAGCTAGGATCGATTCTCTTGAAAAGGAAGCATACGGAGTGGTTCTGGATAGGTGGCACAAAGGAGTTCACCACCTCCAAAGCTCTGACTCTGCTGTCGTCAATCTCTTTTTCTCCTCAAGAGTGGGCGGGGGTGGGGGGCGCAAGGAGGGGAGTTTTCAGGGTAACAAGACTAATCAGGATTTCACCATCAAAGCAAATATATCCAATTAACAGCTATTAAAGGAGCATTTTCTGGCACTGTGCACAATGAGGGCCATTCTGTCTAGTGGAAATTAATCTTAATTATTGGTACCTGCATACATACGTGAAAAGGGAAGCAACTCACATTAATCTACATTAAACTTAATAGCAGTCCGTGTATTATCTATTCTGAGTCAAAATTGACTGCTGGCCCCTGCATAGATACCTGCAGTGCTAACTCAAGTAATTACAGTGCAGTGGGTCTCAAAGACACAATTTGTTCCCTATATAATAAATCAGCTGCTAGAAGCTTTTTATAATTAAAAACCAAAAGGAAAAAAATAGAACTGTGTAGGCAAATGTCATTTTCTTCTATGGGAAATTAGGAAAAAGGAAAACGCGTCTTCCTGTTGTCTCGTCTGAAAGGAAGATGAAAACACCCATGCCTGATGGATTCCCAAACAGAGGGATAAATACAGGGTTAGGTTTCCAGAACTATGGAAAAGAATGTTTCCAGAGCTTCAAAGTTTAAGGTTTCTAAGAGGCCTTAACTTCATTTCCGAGGAGACTGATAAGGCTATCTGAGAGCAATGCCTTATATTAACTTGAATTTTCAATAGTCTGGGGCAGGGTAAAGTCCAGGTTCATTTTATTAGACTCCACTTAGGCGGGACTCCCTTCTGTTCAGCATGAGAAAAAGGGGAAGGATGACCATGTTCTCTTCCTCTCTGCTGCCCACACCCTTCACACATGGGCATCATGCAGTTTTTTTTCAGCAAATCACACTATAGCGGTTGCCCTACCTTTCCTAGACCTTGTTCACTCTTGTTGTCTCTATCTCCAGAAACCACAGGCCCTCCCTCCCCCTGGACTACTCCAGTCCATGAGGGTTCGTCCTAGTTGTCTGGAATCATGCACCTACTGGGGCTCTGTGGCCTCCGAGACCGTCTTGTCCAACCGCCACCCCAGCCAGGGTTTCCTAAAGTGTGACACGCCCACTACCACTGGAACAGGAAGGATTAAGTGACATGCAGATAACAGTGACCTCATTCGCCAGGTGCTGACCAGCAGGCACCCCATGGTCGCTTTCCACATCTTCCTGTGTTCATCAGGAAGACAGGCCACAGGGGCGCCAGGGTGGTGCGGTCAGTTGAGTTGACGGACTCTTGAGCTTAGCCCGGGGTCATGATCCCAGGGTTGTAGGTCTGAGCCTGGTGTCAGACTCTGCACTGAGCATGGAACCTGCTTAAGATTTTCTCTCTCTCTCTCCCTCTGCCCCTCTCCCCTACTTGCACGGTCTTTCTACAATATAGATAGATAGATAGATGATAGATAGATAGATAGATAGATAGATAGATAGATAGATAAATGGAAGACAGCCCACACGACCTCTGCAATTGGGACACAAGCTCGCTCAAGCCAGATGTTCCCAGGCTGTCCACCGGCCCCCTCATTATCTAAGCCCCAGCTCATCCAAATGCGAGACCCTTCTTAAGTCCCTTCTTTCTCCCTGCCCATTCTCACCTTCATTTCTGGGTCACCCTTAAGCCTTCTCTCGCCCCACCCAGCACCTCTCCTGAGTGCCGTCCCCAGCTACTGAGGTTGTGCAAAGAATAGCAAACTGAAAGGTAACCCCTAGAACTGTGGTACTCGGTGGCTCTCACAACTTCTTGGCACCCTGTGACCACCATCATGCCTCAATCTGGACTCTTTGCCTTGTGTCTCCTCCAGCCTCCCATTCCCTTCCCACTACTCTGCTCTCAGCCCCCACACTTCTTCTCCACTCCCTACCCCACAACCTTTCACTGTAGGACATCGAAGTCACTCTCTGATGGCGTGCTTGAACACTTCTCACCCGGCCCCCGGTGCAACCTTTCCAATCAGGCTGAAGCTCTCTGTTGGATCACGAATATCCTCATAGCCATGGTCCGCCCACCTCTAGTCTCCAAGTGTGTGAGTCGCTTTTGCTGCTTTTTCCTGCCACCTCTGCTACCTTTCTGCTCTATTCTTCCTTATGCAACAGTGCCATTTACCACAGTTTTTGGATCAAAAGTCAGGTGCATGTTTCCTGGACAAATTTAAGAAAATATAAAGAAAGAAAGGCAGCCTCTTGGTGTTTACTACTCAAGTCTTCTTTCTGTGATGTAGAGCCACATTTTAAAGTACAACAAGGCAACATAATGGACATTGCTTTTTTAAATGATTCCCATTCATTTCTTTTCTTTGAATGTGTAATACGTGCTCTGGTCTGTCAGCGTCCTTCTCCAGAGGCAATCAGCATTACCAGTTCTATTTTTTCTATTATTTTATGTTTTCTAGTTTATGGGTGGTGTGTGTGTGTGTGTATTTTATATATATATATATATAAATATATATTTTTTAAAAATTATTATATATATACATACATATATATTATATGTATTATGTATTATATATTATAATATATATATTATATATAATAATTTTTAAAATATATAATTTATATATATTATAAATATATATAATTTAAAAAATATATAAAATATATATAAAATAATTTATATATAATGTATATAGTGTATATATGTATATAGTATAAAATATGTGCATGTTATATGGTTTATATGTATACTCTCTATATATTATGTATAATATACACACACATTTATATTTACATCTTTTAGACAAGTGATGGGATCCATCACACTCTTTTACATCTTGCCACTTTTGCTTAATAAATGTGGGAGGTAATTTATAATATAAACGTAGATCTGCATTAGCTTCCTTTTAAATATATCTCTTTAATTAAAAGTTACTAAATAACACAGTTGGAGTTGAGATACAGCAAAAATCATGAGAGGTATTTGACCAGTTGAAGTTCAGAATGCACTGGTCTCCCCTGTGTATAATTTCTGTCACCTCCCCTGACCATCTGACCTTACCCATTAAGTGGACCTGCTTGAATACCTCTACTGATGGGGAACTCACTTCCTCAGGAGGTAACCTGAGGTTGTGAGGCTCTCATCCTGAGCCTTCTCTTCAAACTGAAATCTTTCCCATTTCCCAGGTCTCTTAAATCCAGTGATCTCACCTTACAGGAATTCATCAGCATTTAAAATCTATTTCATTCATTTGGACGCTTAATAGCAACTACTCAGCAGTGTTTCTTAACCTTATCACAGGAAGCCGCCTTGCCCTTTTAACTTAATTTTAAGTTTCTGAAAGGTAGAGACTGAGGCTGAGGTTTCTCTTGCGTCCCCTTCCAGTGCCTGCCAGAGTGCTTCCCACACTGTGGCTTTCCTAACACTCCGCCCCCAGAATTCTTCCAGCCATTGTACTTGTTTGTGATCTGTATTCCCAGTGGATTATGCAAAGCCTGCCTTTGGTTTTCAAATATATATATTGAGTGAATAAATAAATGGACAAACAAATATGAGAAGAAAGTCAACTGTAGCTTTTCCTTGAAAGACAGTGATGACAGATAGGGTGGTATTACATTTCTCAAGGGGATCTTGCAGAATCCAAATGTTGGAGATGTTCTCCTTTGGGACCCCTGGGACACTGACAGAGCCGCCACTTGCCCTGTTTAAGAGCCCTAGGGCTCCGTTCACAGAGCCCCTAATCATGACCAAAGCCTCAGAAACACAAAGTTGGAAGCTAACTTTCTAGGCCATACAAATTTCAGGAAACCAGGTCCCTTGGAGGGTTCTCCAAGGGCTTTCATCAAAGTTCTTTAGAGCCAGAGGGAACTAACTTTTATCATGCTCCCATTCTGTGCTGGCAATGGAGTTTAAAGTGACAGACAAGCTTTCTGTCCTGCAAAGATGAAGGATGGAGCCCTGGCACCAGTCTGAAAGAACACTCCTTTCTTGCCCGCCCCTCTGCCTGGAACGTGCATGCAGTTCTAAGTTGGAATTGTCCGCTAACCAAACAAGCATTTCCTGAGAACATACTAGTTACAAAAATACCAGCTCCCCTCTCTCAACACTCAGGGTAGCAACGTACAATGAATTCCCAGGAACAGCTAAACAAGACTGTGAACGAAACACCCCTGTAAGACAGTCATGCAAGATTACTGTAGTGGGAGGGGCATGGGGCTTGAAGGACAAAGCATGTGAACCCTGGCTTTGCCACTCTCAACTGTGTGACCTTTGGAAGTCTACTTCACCTCTCTCAACCTTATCTCTACAACGGAAATAATAATGCTGTCTGTCCTACAATTGTCCTGAGGATTCAGGGAAACCTGATAAGATTATAAACCTGAAGGTGGGCAGAAACTGTACGTGGACTTTAGAAGGCGATGGGCTGGAAGAGGGGCCAGAAGAGAGATGCAGAAAAGGAGGGAAAGCATCTGTTACTGGCAGAGGGAGAGGTCACCCTCATGGTGCAGAGGGGGACCCTTGACATGTCCATGATTGCTTGCTCGCCTTATCATTCTTGTCACTCCACACACATTCACTAAGCACCTACAAATGGGGAACAAGTCAACCATAAGGCCTGCACTCAAGGAGCTTACAGTTCAACAGGGATATGGACACATGAAGAATCAGCTTGAATCCAGTGGGCTCAGGGCTCCAAGATGGCAGTGGGTGGGGGGAGACATGGGAATGGCTCCTAATCCAAGCAAGTGTGTTAGAATCAAGTGGCAGCTTTCAGAGACAAGTAGAGTCATCCATGCTGGGGTGGGGTGGGAAAGAGGAGGTGAGGGTGGAAGTGTCTAGAAACTTCCTGTAGGCTGAAACCTATACTTTCTCAGAGACTATATGGGAAGAAGTGACTAGAAGACAGAGCCTCATAAATCACGGTAATGAATTTGGACCATAGCATACGAACCAACGTAGAATTTTAAGCGGGAGAGTGACACACATGATCAGATTTGCACTTCAGAAAGCAGCATGGGTTGGAGCAGGGCAAGACAGAGATGGGGAAACAGTCCAGGAAAGAGTTGCAGGAAATTAACTAAGGGAGACATTCTAGGAGACCAGGGGAAGCAGAGAGAAGTTTAAAGCATATGACTCACAGCATTCATGAAAGACCTGAGGACAGGTGACAAAAGAAAGATAAGAGCAGTGGTCCCCAGGTGTCTGCCTTAGGCAGTTCGGAAAAAGGTGGTGCCAGTGACTGAGAGGAGGTTTTGAGGGGAGATCCCGAAAGTAATTTGGGGTATGTCAAGATTGAAGTTCTTGGGACATATCCAACTCTAGTTGTCCAAGAGCAGATGAATACTTGGATCCCAAATAAGGAAGTTCTAGATTGGAGACATAAGTTTGCGAGTATCTGGATGATAAGTGGCTTCTGGGCTGTTGACAAGACTTCCCAGAGAGGAGGAACAATGAGAGGGGAGGAGAGCTGGCAGAGAGCTCCCTAAGAGGTGGGCAGGAGAAGGGACTCAATGCCGGAGACTGACGGTCAGCTGAAGAGGCAGGAGGCAGCCCCACAGAGAGTGCAGTGTGACAGAAGCCAGGAAAAGAGAGGGTGCTGTCATGATGAGATAAGACTTTAGAAGTATTTATTGGAGAGGGCAAGTGGAAGTCTTAGTGACTGGGCAAGTTCCAGAGGAATCCAGATAGCCAGTGTTGAGACGCAGGTGGGAGGTGAGAGGGGAGGAGATAGGAAGTGCAGGCAAAACTTACCAGGAACTAACTATGACAGTTAAGATGAAAGACAGGGAAGTACTTGGACAGGGATGAATATAAGGAGGGTGTTGGAAATGATTTTTTTTTAAGGTGGGAGAAGCTCCAGCATGTCTTAATACTCATGAGAAAAAGCCAATGGGAAGAAAAGGTTAAAAAACATATAGAAGAGAAGAAGGAAATGATGATGGAGGAGAGTCTTAAGTAAATGGATGGAGATAGGATCCAGGAGGTATTTCACTGGAACAAAAATGGGAGAAGATGCTTTATCACTTAGAAATATCTTTCAGGCTCAAGTAAAGGTAAATCCTCTAGGGCTGTGACTTGAACTCAAATTTTACAAGTCAGGAGGAAGCTTTTCACTATCATCAGTGAAGCAGCTCAACAGTGCTGGGGCTCAGAACTAACAACCCTGTGATTCGCTTCACCTTTGCCTCATGGTTGCAAGATGACTGCAGCAACCCTAAGCATCATATCCCTCACATGACTGATTCATAGTCAGGAGACACAGGTGGGTGAGGGGCAGAGTTTCTCCTCACAAACTCTCCCCTAAAAAAAAGGAAAATATACTCTAGAATCCCTCCAAAGACTCCTTAATACATCATATTACCTAAAATTGGGAGTTAAGAGTCATCCCCGGACCAGGGCTGGACCCACTTCCCTGAGATGAAGGCAGCTGCACCCAGGCAAAATCAAGACTCCAATGGCGAAGAAGAAAGGGGTGGCTTTAGTTTGGAAATAGGGTATCTGCATCAGAGGTACAGGTAAAGTAGCTCTGTAGTTTGGGAGCTGAGAGTTGAATGAATTCTCATTAAATGTGTTTTCTTTGAAGGCCTGTTGTCTGCTGAGAGTGAGAGGAAAGAGCTGGTGAGATGTGAGGTCCGACGGTAGCAAAGAGATCTAATATCGGCACTATGCAGAAGAGAGAGTGAACAAACCAGGGAAACATCTAAAATTCCAAGGAGCCCTCAGCAAGGGGAAGACTTCAGGAAGAAATTACAGATCAAAGTAAAGAGAGGAGGGAGAGAAGATCTGCTAAGTGACAGACCTATGCTACCCTTTTGCTCATCGCACCAGGATTTCCCACCCTTGGCACTATGGGCATTCTGGGCCCACGGATTCTTTGTTGTTGGGGGGTTACCTCATGCACTACAGGACGCAGCACCTCTTGGACTCTATCCACTAGAAGCCAGGCAGGCGCACGCGCAATCACATACGCACACCAACTGTGACAACCAAGAACGTCTCCGAACACTGCCGAGTATCCCCTGAGGGGCCAGCATGGTCCCGTTGAAGACCACTGGTGTACATTATTTTATTTGATCCTATAGAGCAAGGATTATGGTCCTGCTCTCAGGGATGAGATTAAATGCCCGAGGACACACGACAAAGACCAGATGGAGCCCAAGTTCAAACCAAGTCTGCTGGAGACACGTTCTTCCCTCTGGCCCTGAGCTCCAAAGCCCACAGTGCCCCACCAGCACCAACACCTAGCAGGAACTGAGTGCCCTTGGCCCCGGCCTCAGGACCTTCGCACTAGGTTTCTACACCCCATAGAGTTGCCTTGGGCAGTGATCTGTTTTCCGGAAAGACTTAGAAAGAACTCATAAAAATTAAATCTTCAGAAGAGCTCTCTGTATGTTCTTTTCCAGGAAGTCAGTCACCCGGGTGAAAAACGTGGCAACATTTTCCCAAGGACTTGGAGGAGGAAACCACCATCCAGAAAGGAAAATCTTTCGAGTTGGAATGTGCTGGAGGCTGCCTCTTTAAATGAAAAACGTTATATGCCTGGGAAACATTATATCTGCCAAAGTAATAGGAGGGTCTCGCTGTAATAATGATAGCGTCAACTCCATGCTGCTTTTCACCCCTAAGACTCCAGAAAGGGCCTTAAAAATGAAATTTTATACAACCGCATACAAACACACACGCCGTTGGAAAAATTCACACATGTATCACTCTGTCCAAAGGTGGAATGCAGTGGCAGAAGTTTCCCAGCTGCCTGACACTCACCCTCTAGCACTTTAGGACAGGAAGCCGAGGACACTCGATCCAAGGAGAATTGCAGGGAGAGTCCAGGGAGGTAAAATCCAATCCTGCAAATTGGGATGCAGCCAAATACATGGGGTACCCTCCACATCATTGCCTCATCCCTGACTCCAGGAGACCGAATGAAGAAAAATGACGGGCTTCTCTCTGCATCGGAGAGGCCATGCTGTTCCCGTGAAGACAGCTGGAACTAGAAAAGATTCCTAACACTTGGGGCATACGTGCTGCACGGACAGCCTGCAGCCCAGCCCGATGAGGTCAAGGTCATGGGTTTGGTCCCCAGTCCAGTTAAGTACCTTAATTCTGTTGAATAGCCATTGGCTCTACCCCTGTTGTAGAGATGGCTGCTAGCCCATTACAGGATAAATCCTTTCATCAAGAATCCCTCACTGATGTATGTTGGTGGTAGGGGAGCACAGGGGTTGGGGATGGCATCTTGTCTAACTAGGTCAGGTAATGTACACCAAGTGAGGTGAAAGGAACTAATATCTGGGGAGCACCTAGCTCAGGGCAGAGCTTTTCTGAAGCCATCTCATTCACCCTTCCTAGGCCGTATTTCCCTGCACTTCACCAATGAAGAAACTTTAAGCAGTGTGTTGGGGTTATGCCCCCAACAAGGCAGATTTGAGCTCAGGTCCGCCAACCCCAAAATGAATGCATCTGGGCTACCATCCTATCAGGACTTAGAATATCGCTAACACCCCAGAGATCTTTTGTGCCTCTTCCAAGTCATGACCCACCCCCTTCTCCAGGTAACAGTGCTTCTTCCTTCTGTTAACATCGATTACATTTTGCCTGGTTTCGAACTACATATAAATGGAATCATGTAGTATGTATTCTTTGATATCTTCTTTGGCCAATAGTTTGTGAGATTCATCCATGTTTTTGTGACAACAGTAGCTCATTCCTCCCCGTTGCTGTATAAGACTCTACTGTGTGGGTATATTATTATTTATTTACCCATTTTACTTTTCATTGGCATTTGGGTTGTTCCACTTAGTGATATTATGGATATAATATATAATAATATGTATAATAGTTGCTACAAACTTTCTTGACGTCTCTTTTGGTGCGCACATGTTTACACACATATACCTAGGAATAAAATTACTAAATCAAAGGATATATATTTGTTCACTTTGAGTAGATGATGCCAAGTTGTTTTCCAAAGTGTTATAATAATTAACACTCCCACCAACAATATGTGAAGGTTCTCTCTGCTCCACATTCTCCAAAATTGGTATTTTAAGTTTCTTTTAAATTTTAACCATTCTGATGGCTGTATAGTTGTATCACGTTGTGATTATAATTCCACTGTTAATCAATGAACTTGAGGGCTTTTCCATACATTTATTGGCCATTTGGACCATTCCTTCTTTTATGAAGTGGCATTCTGTTTTTATATGTTGATTTGTCGGAGATCTTTATTCTCTGTACAAAAGTTCTTTGCCAGATATAGGTATTGCAAATATCTTGTCTTATCCTGTGGCTTCTCTGTTCAATCTCTTTGGTGTCTCTTAGTTCTTAAGTCTAATGATTTTAATGAAGTCCAATCTAACAATCTTTTTGTTGTGATGTTGTATCTCATTTAAAAAGTATTTGCCACCTCCATGATGGACATTCAGGATAACCAACCAGATAGCTTCTAATTTCAAAAAACACTATTTTTTTCTGTGCTGTGGTGAACATCTTGGAACATAAAGATATATCCATTTAGATTATTTCTGTAGAATAAACTACAAGAAATGCAATTAATGAGTTAGTGATTCCCAGCATCCTTAATGTTCTTCTTTTGAGTAATAAAGACAAATAAGTCTTAAAAATTAAAAAAAGTATATATTTGCCATGTAAGTGGATAAAGATATTCTCCTATGCTATTTTCTAGAATATTTACTGTTTGCTTTCCATATTTGGATTTGCAGTACACATGAAAAAATTTTTGTGTACGATGTAAGGTAAGAGTTAATTTTTTTTTTCTCCAGATGGATATCCAGTTAACCTAGAACCAATTATTGACAAGACTCTCCTCTTACTGCATTGAAGTGGTTCTCTTCTCATGAAAGTCAAGCAACCATGTATGTGTAGGTCTGTTTTTGAATTCTTTATTCTGTTCCGCTGGTCTATTTGTCTATGTAGCTATTCCACCTAACTTACCTACCATAGCTTTATAATAAGTCTTTACATAGTAATTTCTTTAGCTTTGTTCTTCTTCCAGACTGTCTAGCTAATCTTGCTCCCATAACATGTTATACGTTTTAGAATCAGCGTATCAATTTTTTTAGAAAGACTTGGGATTTTTGAATGGAATCCCATTTACTCTATAGATCAGTTTTGGGGAAGTGGCCATTTCTACAAAATTAAGTCTTCTGATCCACAAACATTGTGGACCCTTCTATTTATTAGGTCTTCTTTAACTTCTCTTAAAAAATGTTTTGTGGGGCGCCTGGGTGGCGCAGTCGGTTAAGCGTCCGACTTCAGCCAGGTCACGATCTCTCGGTCCGTGAGTTCCAGCCCCGCGTCGGGCTCTGGGCTGATGGCTCAGAGCCTGGAGCCTGTTTCCGATGCTGTGTCTCCCTCTCTCTCTGCCCCTCCCCCGTTCATGCTCTGTCTCTCTCTGTCCCAAAAATAAATAAAAACGTTGAAAAGAAAAATTAAAAAAAAATATGTTTTGTAATTTAAAGTAGGGAAGTCTTGCTGTTTCTGTAGACATAGTCTTGAATATTGGGTGATTTTAATCTATCATAAAGTGTACCATTTTTAAAACTTTATTTTTGTATCATTTGTGAATAGTATGTAGAAACACAATTTTCATATTGACCTTTTATACAATGTCTTTGCTGAATTGAATTCTGAATTCTAACTGTGTATATATTCATTTGGATATTTTAAAAACATAATCATGATGTGTCTAAATTGTAACAGTGAGCATACTTGTCTCATTTCTAGTATCAAGAAGAAAGTTTTCAAAATTTCAGCATTAAATAGGTACCCTTTATTTGTTTTTTGCTCAGTATTTGCAAGTTGTGTTTTTCAAGGACCTTATTCGTTTAAATTTTCAAATTTACTAGCATAATATCTTCATGGTACCATATTACTTTCTGATGTCTCTAGGATCTTTTGAGATATCTTCTTCATTTCTTCATATTGATACCATCTTCATAGTGGTACTTTATCAGTTCTTTCAGTCCATTTCAAAAAAACAACTTCTAACATTATTGATTTTTTTCCTGTAATATGCTCGTTTTGTTTCATTAATTTCTTATCTTATTATTTTTTAATGTTTTTATTTTTTTTAATTTTTTTTTTTTACATTTTATTTATTTTTGAGACAGGGAGAGACAGAGAATGAACAGGGGAGGGTCAGAGAGAGGGAGACACAGAATCTGAAACAGGCTCCAGGCTCTGAGCTGTCAGCACAGAGCCCAACGCGGGGTTCGAACTCACGGACCGCGAGATCATGACCTGAGCTGAAGTCAGCCGCTTAAGCGACTGAGCCACCCAGGCACCCCAATGTTTTTATTTATTTTTGAGAGAGCATGAACAGGGGAGGGGCAGAGAGAGGGGGAGACACAGAATCCGAAGCGGGCTCCAGGCTCTGAGCTGTCAGCACAGAGCCCGATGTGGGTTTCGAACTCACAGAGTGTGAGATCATGACCTGAGCTGAAGTCGGATGCTCAACCGACTGAGCCACCCAGGCACCCCTCTTATCTTATTTTTAATATTGTCTTATCTCTACTTTTTTGGCTATAATTTGCCATTCTTTTTCTAACTTCTTAAAATGAATGTTGAAATAACGAATTTTAATTCTGTCTTATTCTTTAATACATATGTTTTAAGGATAGACATTTCTCTAGAAGCATAGCATTAGCTGTCTCCCACAAACTTTGATAGAATTTATCTTTATTATCATTCATTTCAAAATACTTGCTAACTTTTTATTTCTTCTTTGGGTGGTGGATTTAATTTACATATAGTTAAACTTCACTGTGGTCAGGGAATCCATTCTGTATGTAGTATCAATCCTTTGAAATGTGCTGAAACTTGCTTTATGGCTCAGTTGATAGTATATTCTAGTAATTTTATAAAAACATGAAAAGAAAATGTATGCTGCAGTTATAGGGTTCAGTGCTCTATAGATGTCAAGTAGGAGGTTTGTTGGTTGTGTTTTTCAAGTTTTCTGTAATTCTACTAATATGTTACCTATTTACTTTATCCATTATTAAGAGCACTCTGTTAAAGTCTCTTATTTTGTTAGCAGAATTTCTATTTTTTCTTTAATTCTGTCTCTCTTTTTTTGCTTTGAGGCTATTTAAAATTTATAATTCTATATCATCCTCATAGGTTGACCCTTTTAACATTTTGAAATGTCCTTATTAATCTCTAGAATTGCTGCTTCTCTTAAAGTCTGCTTTGTTTGATATGAATATAGTTACAACAATTATTTTGGTTAATGTTTCCTTGTATATTTTATCCTTCATTTTACTTTCAATGTTTCTGTGTATTTAAAATGTGTCTTTTATAAGTAACATTTAGTTGAATTTTGCATTTATTTGACAATCTTCATCTTTTAACTTGAGTATTTAGTGTACTTAAATTTAAAATAATTGCTGATATATTTGGTTTTAAAATCTTTCACCTTATTATTTCTTTTCTAGTTGTCCCTTTTCTTCACTCATCCTTTGTTTTTTCCTTTATTGTCTCCTTTTGGACTAACCAAGTATATCTATTATTCCATTCTCTCCTTGTACTAGTATTAGCTTATTAATGATAAATTCTTCTCTGTTTCTTTCAGTGGTTATTCTAAGGCAGTGGTTCTCAAACCTTCACATGCATCAGAAACATCTGGAACACTTTCAAAAGTGTAGGTTTCTGGGCTTCACTTCAGATTTTCTGCTTCAGCAGGCCTGGGAGAAGCCAAAAAATTACATTTCTAACAAGTTTGCAGGTGATACTGATGTGACCAGTCCAGGATTCACACTTTGAGAAATGTATATACTTGATTTATTATAGTCTGCTATGGACTGATATTTTTACTGTTTCCCAGAAAATGCAACAACCTTAGAATTCTTTCACTCCACTTACTCTAATTTCTACTTTTATGCTATAATTTTCATGCATTTTAACTCTATGTATTTTCAAAACCCAAAGACATGATTTTGTAGTTATTGTTATCCACAATAAATATTCATCTAACTTATACATTTACCTTTGTACTGCTCTTCATTTGCTCTTGCATTTCTGCACTCTCCATCTGAGATCATTTATCATTTGTCTAAAGAACTCCTTTTAGTATTCTATTACTAAATTGGTTTAGTGTGTCAATTGGTTGTAAATTCTCTCAATTTGGGTTGTATAAAAAGTCTTCATCTTGGGGCGCCTGGGTGGCTCAGTCGGTTAAGCGGCTGACTTCGGCTCAGGTCATGATCTCACGGTCGGTGAGTTCGAGCCCCGCATCGGGCTCTGTGCTGACAGCTCAGAGCCTGGAGCCTGTTTCAGATTCTGTGTCTCCCTCTCTCTGACCCTTCCCCGTTCATGTTCTGTCTCTCTCTGTCTCAAAAATAAATAAACGTTAAAAAAAAAAAGAAAGATAATGTTTAAAAAAAAGTCTTTGTCTTATTTTTATTTTTTTAAAGGATACTTTTGCTGGGTATAGAATTTCAGAATGGGGAATGTTTTCTTTCAGCAAGAAAATATGTCATTCCATTGTTGCTGTTGTTGTTGTTATTTTGTTTGTTTTGTTTTGTTTGTTTTGTTTGCTTTCAGCATTTCTGTTGAAAGGTCAACTCTAAGTCATATTGCTATTCCCTTGAGGTTAAGATGTCTTTTTTAAATGGCATCTTTCAAGATTTTCTCTTTGTCTTTGATTTTAAGCAGTTTGACTATGATGTTCCTGGGTATGGATTTATTTGTATTTACTCTTTCGACATTCATGGTGCTTATTGAATTTGCAATTGGATGATTTTCGTTAGTTCTGGAAAATTCTCAGACTGTCTCATCTGAGATTGCTTCTGCCCCAATTCTCTCTCTCTTCTCTTTCTGAATTTATACTTACAGATGATTAGATCTTTTCACCATATCCCAGATCTGTCTTATGCCTCTTTGGGAGCATTTTGCAACCTTTTTCCTCTTTGTGATTCCTTCTGATATTTTTTAACCTACACTTAAGTTTCCTAATAATTTCTCTTGATAATGTCTATTGTTCTGTTAGGTCTATCTATTGAGTTATTTATTTTGGTTATTACAGTTTTCAGTTCAAGAAATTAGTTTTCATTCTTATTGACAGATTCCATCTATTTAGTGAAATTTTCTATCTTTTCATCTACTTTTGGCACATATTAATCACAATTAAACTGTGCCAAATAATTTTAATATGTGTAATTCCTATGGGTCTGTTTCTATTACCTGTTTCTTTCTTTAGTTTTTCTTCCTGGAATGCCAAGTGATTTTTAATTGAAAGCTAGAGAGTATGCATAATAAATTATAGAGGATTTACATTACATTCTCTTCCTGTGTAGGGGTTTAATTTTCTTCTGGGTGGCAGTTAAAGTAGAAAAGATCACCTTGTCTGAGTAATAACTGAGATAATTCAAGACTTGATTTTTCGTTTTCGTAAGGGCTAATTTATTTTAGGTGCACCTTTAATGTCAGCATATAGCCTTTATAGGTCTTAATTGAAAGCCTCAAATTTATTAGGTGCTTTTCTTTGTTGTGTCCTGAACTCCAACAATTGTCCATCCAACATTGTGAGACTACAGAAAGTTCTGTGTTGCTTTATAATCTCTCTATGCTGCCCCCACACAATTTAGAAATATTGGCAAATGCCTTAAGATGAAAGCAAGACAGAATGCTGGACTCACCTCCCTGAGATTCTCTTTTTTCCAGGATCTTGGTCTTCCAAGTCCCAGCTGCCTTAGTAGTCCTGAACTCCAATTTTTGTCTTGCTGTCCCCGTAAGACTACCAAAAGCTCTGATTCCCTCCTTTCTGCTCAGTCTCTCAGCCCCACTCTGCTTATAAACCAACAAACACGTTAAGAATAAAAGCACCAGAAAATATTTTGACTGAGTTTTTTCTAGTATCCTGGCCTCACAAAGCCTGGTGGCTTTGATTATTCTCCAGTGCCTTCAAGGAGTTAGCAGCTTTTTATTTTATTTTTTTCAACTTTTTTTATTTTATTTTTGGGACAGAGAGAGACAGAGCATGAACGGGGGAGGGGCAGAGAGAGAGGGAGACAGAATCGGAAACAGGCTCCAGGCTCTGAGCCGTCAGCCCAGAGCCTGACGCGGGGCTCGAACTCACGGACTGCGAGATGGTGACCTGGCTGAAGTCGGACGCTTAACCGACTGTGCCACCCAGGCGCCCCTAGCAGCTTTTTATTATTTTATAGAGTTGTTACAGTTATCTTTTTTGAGAAATATATTCTCGTGCAAGCTATTCAATCATAGTCTGAAGTGGACGTTGATTTGTTGTTGTTTTTAAGTCTTCTAGGTGGCTCTAATATGTGGTCATACTTAGGAACCAGTGCCTTAACTTATTATACTCTCCTGCACATGTAATTTCCTTTACCAGGAACATCATTTCACATTCTCTTCCTGGCTATCCTCTAGCAGAAGCCTTTCCTTACCTAAGGACAGATGGGGTTAGTGGCCATTCTATATGAGCCTATAAAACATTATGTCTACTATATTTTATCGCTTACCCCACTATATTCCAGTCTGTGTGCTTTTGCACTTATCTTCTCCAGCAGACTGTGAGTTCCTTGTAGATAGGGTTCATCTTATTTTTTTGTAAGTATTTGAATAAATGATTTTGAATATCATAGTGGTCTTTAGTCCTCATTGTTCCCAAAAAAGACTCCTCTCTCTCCCTCTCCAATCCCATGGAATAGCTTTTGGATTCATCCCAATACATCTGGCCTTTTGATCCTCTGAGGCTATTTTAACTCCTCACTTTCCTTGGCTAATCAGTATGAAGCATTTCTAATCCTGCTACAACATTGAAGAATCTCCATGTTTCCCCTTTCATTTTCACATATGCCTGGCCTTATCTTTCTGCTAAATATAGAAGTGCATACTTTTGGGGGATTTATTAGTTCAATTAGTCAATAACTATGTATCGAGCTACTAATATACACACTGGCTGGGGTGGAAGGTATGGCAGATTTCATTATTTAAAGCTCCGTGCAAAAGTTATTACGTTTGGGAAACTTCTTTCTAGGTATGTTATTTTGTGGGATGGTGGTGCTTCTCTGTGCAGAGTTCATGGTCTTTTTGGAAAAGTGAAATGACCCCATCCTTCCACTGGGAAAGAGATAGAGAATGTTTCCTGCATTACACCAGCTATTTAGCTAACTGATAAAATAGTGGTATCTCATTGGAATTTTTCTAGATATATACTAGGATAATGGTGGCGGGGGGAGGGATCCCACTTGTTGACAACCCAGAGAAAAATGTCTTCCCACTAGAGCAGCTGTTGCTAAGTTAATGTGTGTCCTGTCAGTGAGAAAATAAGAGCCTTCTTTAAAAGGTCTTTTGTTTATGTGTTGCATGCCTGTTCCAGCACTGATTAGCTTTTTTACAAGTGCATAGTTTGCAAGGGGTGTGTGTGTGTGTGTGTGTGTGTGTGTGTATGCGTGCACACACCTATGGGTGCAGAGGGAATGAGAGAGACAATGTCTTTCTCATACTTGTGACTCCAGCTAGGCTCCATCGGTGCCCTTACTACATTTTCTCTAATGCTGTTGGAATAGTGCTGCGGACAGTATTAGAATGGGTTGTAGAGAACATCTAGCTTCTTGCTCTTCCTATCTTTTAAGCATCAAGCATCTTTTTGTGATGCCCTAGGCAAGAAAATGTGGATCCTGAGATCAGTCTACGACAGATCTTCAAAGGTCAAACTTGGATTCAGTAAAGAAATCCTGGCAGAGAGAGCTCCATGATTTCAAAATGAAAGATCCAAGCAAATAGTTACTTTCTCTTTCCAGAAAGCAAAGAGCATATTTTATTTTCCTTTGTATTTCCCATGGTACCCACTGCAGTGGTTTCCACTCAAAAAAATGGGGGAAACAATCCAGATAATGATAGAGAACCAGATCGACTGTCATCTGTCTAAGGTGGAGGAGGTCTGAGCCCTGGCCAGAAATAGGGAAATATATAGTATGAGCTGTCTGCATTCCTTTAGGCCTGAGAGTGATAAGTGAGCAACCCAAACTCTCTTTCAAACTTCACCTATCTTTCTCTTACTTAATTCTCTGTGTTTCCAGGGATTTTTTGTAAGTTAACATCAACATTCATATTCAAGACCAATAGTTGTCAACGACTGCAAGTATAAGACACCTGTTTAATGAAAAAAAATTCCCCTTACATGTAAAAAAAAATGTAACTTTTAAAATCTGCTGATGGAAAAAGTGCGTAATAAAATCAACTATGAATTCAGTACCTTTTAAAAAGATATTTAAATTAGTATAACATCTGTGCACATTTCAGATTCAGCATAAACATTTGTGTGTGTGACATTATACATTAACTACAGATAATATTTGATATGTATATGAATTTGCAGACAGTCTGAAATAATTCCCACTCTTTGCTCCCTGACCCTCTCCCTCCAACCCTTCTACTTATGCTTCTTTAAGGATCTCATCTCTCTTGCTTTTGCACTTGACTCTTTTGCCTTCCTTTGCCTGGCCTGCCTGGCCTGCTTCTTTCCAGTAGCCCTTGTTTAGCCATCCTTTCCTTTGGGTCAACTTATTTCCTATACCCTTGGAGGCCTCTCACACTCCATTGACCTCCTGCAAACTTGCCCCACTCCTGGGGCCATCACACTCCTGGCCATCACATCCCTCACTCATCCTGAGCCAACTAAGCATAAAAGTTTGTTTGACTGTTTACCCGTTCTGGCTTCAATTGGATTTGTTTTACAAGTACCAATTTTTCAAGAATTCATCAGTGAATAGGTGAGACCTCCAGTTGAAACCATATCTGTCCTTTGTGAAGAAGTCAGGTCTGGGACTTACAGCTTGGAGGAGTCCATAAATATTTGTTAGGAAGAATGACGTTATGAAGTAGGTGCCCCTTGTATTCGCAGGTGTCTCCTATTTACAGATTCTAGTTAATTTATGCAAATTAGATGAGAACATTTCATGACTTGTGAGGGGGTTGCCCTGGCCTCACTCTCTAGGTCATTACCAGGCTAAGCCAGAAGAAAGAACAAGACAGTGATGACGGGCTAAATTTGCCATCCTGAAATCTTCATTCCTATAGTTTTTTTTTTAATGTTTTATTTATTTTTGAGACAGAGAGAGACAGAGCATGAGTAGGGCAGGGGCAGAGAGAGAGGGAGACACAGAATCGGAAGCAGGCTCCAGGCTCTGAGCCGTCAGCACAGAGCCCGACGCGGGGCTCAAACTCACTGACCGTGAGATCATGACCTTAGCCAAAGTCGGACGCTTAACCGATCAAGCTACCCAGGCGCCCCCCTTTTTTTTTAATTTTTAAAATTTTTTTTAATGTTTTATTTATTTTTGAGACAGAGAGAGACAGAGCATGAGCAGGGGAGGGCCAGAGAGAGAGGGAGTCCTATAGTTTTTAACTTTGCCTCATGGGTCCCACAGAGCAAGCCTGCCCCCTCTTTCAGAAGATAGCCCCCATCAATTAAGTGGCAGTTTTTTGTTCCCCCTTTGTCCTCTCTGTATGGGCTGAACGATCCCAGTTCTTCTGATTGTTCCCCTTGCTGGTCTGACTGCGGACCTGGTCACTCCCTTCTAAGCATACTCTTGTTCATCCTCAGCCTTCTCAAGGTGTAGGGCTCCAAATGGAATATGCCACTTAAGATGCAAAGAGGCGATACATCTGATCAGTATGGCCTCCATCCGCTCCTCGGTCTGGAGACACACCATTGACAACTGTCCTTTGTAGTCACCTGTTAGCTGTATGTCTTTGAAGAGAACTTCTAGCTTCTTCAAGCCCACAGACGTCCAATCAGAAAAGGTGCCCAACTTCATTCGTCCACTGGAAAATGAAAATTCATATCCCCTGTGCAATACACCAGCCCCACCAGAAAGGTTAAAATGACAGAGACTATACGAGATAATGGGGAACACATGGAGAAGCCATAATTTGCATACATTACTGGGAAGCATAATTGGTACAACCACTTTGGAAAACTGATAGCATCAACTGCAGCCAACCCAGTAACTCCATTCCTAGGGACATACTCAAAAGAAATGAATGCACAGGTCCACCAAAAGACATGTTCAGGAATATTCAGAGAAACACTATTCATATTATCCCTAAATTGGAAACATCCCAAATGCCCGCTAGCAATAGGATGAGTATAGTGATATATGCACACTATGGAATACTATAGACATATATTCGGAATGAGTGAACTCGAAATGCAAGCCAGGGTATGAACAGATCTCACAAACAGATGCTGAGCAAAAGAAATCAGACACGAGAGAGCATATAGTATGTGATTTTATTTGTATACAGTCAAAAACAGATAAAACTGATCTCTGGTATTAGAAGTCAGAATAGTGGCTCTTTCTAGGGTAGGAACAGTGGCTAGAAGGGTGCAGGAAGGGGGCTTTTGGGGTACTGAAACTGTTCTGCTCTTTTTTTTTTTTTAATTTTTTTTTTCAACGTTTATTTACTTTTTTGGAACAGAGAGAGACAGAGCATGAACAGGGGAGGGGCAGAGAGAGAGGGAGACACAGAATCGGAAACAGGCTCCAGGCTCTGAGCCATCAGCCCAGAGCCCGACGCGGGGCTCGAACTCACGGACCGAGAGATTGTGACCTGGCTGAAGTCGGACGCTTAACCGAGTGCGCCACCCAGGCGCCCCAAAACTGTTCTGCTCTTAATCTGCCTACTGGTTATGTGAGTGTGCTTAATTAAGTTGTTAAAATTGAGTTGTCTACTTATGATTATGCACATTTCTAGAAGTGTGTTATACTTCATGAAAATTAAATAAAATACACCATAATAACAACAATAGCAACAAAACTAGGGCAGCTAAACCTTCTTCAAGACAGTCAGCAGTTGAGGAGGTGAAAAAAAGAACAGCTAGTACAAGTCCACTTGATTTTTTACTATGCGAGCATCGGCCCACTCAGAGCTGGGTCCAAACGAACCGTCTCTTTATTACCATGTTCCACTGCTGGTCTGGCCACTTTTGCACCTGCTCTGTGGGTTCAGGACATCTCAAACTCATGGCTGCTCTGCCTTTGAGAGTGGCACATTAGAAATGGGAGACAGGAATCACTACGACATGTTAAGTATTTACTGTGTGCCAGACAAGAGATTTAGTTAATGTCATTTTATTGTATCTCTCCAATAACCCTGTAAGAAAGGTGATTAGTTTCTGCTTTACAGATTAAGAAAGTGATACACAGAAAGATTAATCCATTTGCCAAAAGGTATAGGACTGACAGCCATGCTCGTAATCAGCAGGCTTTCTGTGTCTAAATCAGGTTACAACACAATGTTTGGATTGATGTCATGTCAATCTCACTTGCGTGGCATCGTGGACTCCTGAGCTTCGGCTCGCTTTGGTCCATGTATATGCCTGACCCTCAACATGCGTGCTGCCTATCTGGTTACTGATATCCTACCTGTTCCTGACCTCCAACAACAGCACAACTCCAGACTCCTGGCTGGACAAGCAGGATCCCTGTGTGCTCCCAGACAACTTATTGGACACTCTGATCCAGACATTCGTCTGGTGGCCTTTGTGGATTTGGCATAGATAAGTCCAAGATGCCAAGAAAGAACCAGATAAACAGAGGTCATACCCTTAACAGTCTATGACCTTACAGGAAGCTCCAAGTTTAAAACTGCAAGTCTCTGTGGGGTTTTCATCCTTTATGGCTGAGTCCAGAGAGAAAGTTGACTGAGAGCTGAAGGACACCCCTTGACAAAATATTTTTAAAAAGAAAGGAAAGAAGGAAGGGGGAAGGAAGGAAGGAAGGAAGGAAGGAAGGAAGGAAGGAAGGAAAGAGAGAGAGAGAGAGAAAGAAAGAAAGAAAGAAAGAAAGAAAGAAAGAAAGAGAAAGAAAGGAAGGAAAGGAGGGAAGAAGGAAAGAAAGAAAAAAGTCAAGGGGTGCCTGGGTGGCTCAGTCGGTTAAGCGGCTGACTTCAGCTCAAGTCATGATCTCATGGCTCATGAGTTCGAGTCCCGCAGCGGGCTCTGTGCTGACAGCTTGGAGCCTGGAGCCTGCCTCGAATTCTGTGTCTCCCTCTCTCTCTGTCCCTCCCCAGCTTGCACTCTGTCTCTGTCTCTCTCAAAAATGAATAAACGTTAAAAAAAATTTTTTAAAGAAAAGAAAAAAAGTCAAGTTCCTTAAATGTTCCTGTTTTTGGCTTTTAGCTGCGTGGTATTTCAGGGATTTCTTGTTCTTAAAATCTGTTAGCAATCCCCAAATCTACAAACAGGCTTTAGAAGATGAAGGTAGGGAGAGTAGTGAGAAAGATTGTTTCAGAAGCAATCCCTCTGTGAGGAAAAGCCGAAACCTAAATTGGATACAGCTGAAAATATCTCAATCCTGCAAGATTAGTCTTGACACCAGCCCTGCAGCAGAAGCAGTCTGTGTGTTAAAGGAATTACTCCAAAGGTTTTTCCTCTCTTATTGCCCACTTGTTTTTCTGAAAAGCCCTCTTCTGAAGCCCTGTGTTTTACACTAATGCAGAGCCTTTGGGGTTATTGTCCTAAATGGATTCCAACAGGAGACATTTTGCCAGGGACCACGATCAAACAGGCCCCCTGGAATTTAGGCTGGCTCAAACCAGGGGGAAGCCTCAACACTCCAGGAATAGCCAGCCCCAGCCCAGGACTTCTGGGTGAGCAAACACACACACACACACACACACACACACACACACACACACACTAAAACTAAACAGGCCCAATCAAATCATTTCACCTCTTTGGGTCTTTAATGCTCTAATACCAAATCCCCCACCACTTTCTCTTTGAAGTCACTCCAAATTTCAGGGTTTTACAGGCAGAGATGATGTTTGCTGGGTCCTCATCCAAGCCAATGGAATAGTCCACCCATTCTCATTCTCAAGTGTCTCCGTTCTCCCCTAGGTGCATGTCTGTTTTTCAAATTTACAACCTGATGCCAAGCTAAAATGGGCTTGAACGGAAAATGAAAGAAGTGGCACTTCAGTGGACCAGGATGTTCGCTCTTCCGAGAAATTCTAGCTCATCCTGGATGCCTTAAAACCGAGCGGACCACAGGGCATCAACGAAGGAAGGGACAGTGTCTGGGGACTCAATCAAACTCAAATGCTTCCGCGGGGGTTAGTGCCCCCAAATGTCGGTTCATTTCTTCCATACGGCAAAAAAAAAAAAAGAATTTAAATTCACAAAATTACCCAGAGCTAATCTGAACTCTCCTATGTGTTCCCGCCACCTGCAATTATCGGACCCCGCCAAGAGGCCTCTTCCTCGGGCCACTCTTCAGGAGTGTCCTATCGTCTGTGGGCGTAATGGTCCTTTTTCAAGAGAAGTATTTCGTTTTAATAAAAATGTGTACCACCATATTTAATCAATCAGGCTGATTGACAACGGCAATAGTTGAGCCGTACAGCAGACGCTGCTGCTACCTCATTCTTATTCCAGTTTCATTTCTCAATCAAATCCATGTGTAAAAAACATAATGTGCTGCCAACACAATGTAATAAAACCTCAGCTGAAATGCACACCAGCACGACAGAAACTGATAACTCAAAGTATGGGAAAAGTTAGCTCCAGAAAAATCACTTCTGACACCCACACATTCAAGTTTCATGGACAAGAGAGGCATCGTCTCACTATAGCTAACATGAATGGGCCAGATTCATGGATTTGTCCTGAAACAGAAAATAATAATCTCTAAAGCAACATCTTCAAGAAGCTGGCGGAAGAATTCTTTTTAAACAGCCCAGAAATCATCCTTAAAATTGGCTGAGTTTGTTTGAGATGCGCCATTTGTGTCGTGGAGCAATAAATTAGTACTTGAACAGCATTTTTTTTTTTTTTTATGGTGGTGCGGACTGGTTAAAGATGATGTATCACTGGTTGTCATAGATTGAACCAGCAGTTTGCGAGGTTAATGATTCATGGAGGAATAAAGGTAACCTAATTATAGCAGTACCAGAGACAGAGCCCAATTCCTATACTCAAATTCTGAACTCCAAATTTCAACGGGGGAATTGCATGTACCTCTGCGGCACTTTATTCTTCCAAAAGCCCCAGTTAGGGAGCAGACACTGAGTACCTGGAAAGGGGAATGGGCCCAGAGTTCAGAGACCTGTAAGGGTACTCAGTTGACTAGCGTCCTCCCAAAAATTCACGTCTACCCAGAACCTCAGCATGTGCGTGACCTTATTTGGAACTAGGGTCTTTGCAGATGGAATTAGCTATGACGAGGTCAGGCTGGATTAAGGTGGGCTCTACATCCAATGGCTGGTGTCCTTGAAGAAGGCCAGGTAAAGACGAACACGTAGACACCCAAAGGAAAAACAGACGTGTGAAGACGGAGGCAGCAATTACAGTGATTCAGCTGTAAGCCAAGACGTTCCAAGGATTTCCAGCAACCACTAGAGAGTAGGAAGAGGTGAAGAATGCACTCCACAACACAATAATGCCATTTGAATGATAATGTGGGAGTACTTTCCTCCAAGGAGTTCACTTATAATTGGTCGCAATATGACCAAATAGTCTGTCATACAGGATTTGGCATCACAGAATGGTTATAGTCGTAGGTAATATTTAGCAATGAAATGCCCGAAGTAACCAGAAAAAAACACTTTTTTCTCTTTTTTCCTTTTTTGAGTAATGGTGGGAGATTTTCAAGGTGGCGCTCAACAAGGGAGTTGTCCCTGCCCAAAGTCGGGGGAGTCTATAAAATCTTGCTGCAGCACCCCCAGGCACCAGAAGACGGCTCTGGACAGTTGCAGCAGACAACGGCAGTTACAGAATTCACTCAGCACTGCGCATGACTGATCAGAGCAATCACAGCGAGAATTCTGGATAGCGGCTGACTAATGCACTCTCGACCCAGGACTCAAGCGATCGCAGCCAGGTGAGAAGCCTGTACGGTAGCATATCAACCCTGACAGAAGGATGTAGCCAGTCCCCCGTGAACTGCCCGGATCCATGTTGAATAAGAAGGAAAATTCAGTACAGGCACACTAGGAGCTACACAGTGGTCCGTTCACTTCAGGATCCTGCTCTAGTTATATCTGCATCTAGTTACGGCACACGAGTGCTTGTCTCAGGGTCTTTGTTAGTAAACTGTCCAGGGCTCCTCCACCACACGGGTTTGGTTCCTCTCAACCCCATATTTCCCCTGACTTTACGAAGTCCTAGAAAAGAAGCCTTTTGGATGTAGTGGAAGAAAACCACCTGGCCCACAGTCTTAATGATAACCACAGTCAAGACACCCACAGCTCAGGTAAGGAGAACTTTTATAGAAGAACTCAGCCAAAATGAGACCTCTTGCTGAGTTGGGGAGTAGAAATGTGATCCCCTGGAAGAGAGAACGGATCCATAGTTCATCAGGAAAATCCACAAATCTTCAAGTGATCCATAGTCCCTTTATACACTGACTGATCACCCAGAAAATCATAGATATATTTTGATATTACGTGGGCTTATGTTCTCCCACCTCAAAAAGACGTATGCATAACACGCTTTTACTCAGCTGGGCACTGACTAGGGCACTTGGATTTCCTCAGAAATCTGACAGTGTTCATTGTCATCAATCCCTTTCTGGACTAGAACTATGCTCAGTGCGCCTGCTATCAGCTTGCCTCAACTCTTTCCTTGAACCAACAGGAAGCAAATGAGTCAGTGTATGAAGAGCCTTGAGTTCACAAACCAGCAGAATTTTGAAATATATTTTGGTTGCCCAATGCCCAAGGGCTGATACCAGGTGATACCAGGTCTTCCAGCATCCAACTTTTTGGGTCCCACAGACCTGTTATTCAGGGCACAGGTAACCCTTGTGGATATAGGACATATTTTAACACAACTTTGGTTAGCATTCATTTGCCACTCTCAGCCCTCAGGTTCTTGAACAGTGACAACCATCAAAACACACACTTCCCTCACCCACCCACCCATACACACTATGTTTAGAAATGCCTGGAATCATTTTGCTGGCCCCTTGCCCCCCTAGTGATCAGATTTGCCTTTGCGTATCGTCCTGTGCCCCACATTTCAGGACCTAGACTACTCTAACCATAGCCTTTGATTGTCAAGAGGTAGCTGGGTGTGAGAAGACTCTGCCTCCACATCCCACTTGCCTAAACTTTTGGCAACCCTAAAGGGGTGCCCAGATCTCCAGAGGAACAGCCCAAGAAACTCTGTCCCAGCTGAGTTTTAGCAGGAAGAGAGAAGGTCTGATTCAGCAGGCAAACAAAAGCTAGATCCAGAGGCTTAACAAATAGTTCAGGTTAGAACAGGACCAAGGATCATAACCACACTGAAAAGGCCAGAACACTAGGTGACCGGTGACCTCCTGAACAAATACAACCAGGGTGGTTCCTACCTTTCACCTCCCTGCAAGAAGCTGGCATGTGAGTAGGACACAGGCACGCAGAAGACTTACTCTGCATCCCCATTCAGAAGCATGCATGACAGCTGTGCCCTGCCACACAGAGATTGGCTGGGGAGCCCACCATTGGTCTAGCAGAATTTTGTCAAACACAGGTGAAGGGGAGAAGGCTACGGCCACACTGCTGGTCTGGGATGCCGGCACCAAATCAGCTTGTCTATCATCTTGGTCGACAGGCTTGGCTTCCTCATATATGAAAGAGAAGTTGTCCAAGTAAAATTGTGAGGTGGAGGAACTCAGCACGGGTTCTTGACAGACCCAATAATACACTTCAGCTCTGTCATCTCCTAGCTGAGTAACTTGGAAAAAACAAAATTTCTGAGTTATAGTTTCCTCATCTGTAAAAACGGGGTCATAAACCAACAGAATGACCCATGCGTGCGAAGTTTCTGGTTTTCATAGTAGGCACTTATTACTGACATCTGTCATTATTATGCACCTCACAGTAATCATTATCCTAAACAGCAGAGAACACAATGCATGGTGGGAGGTTATAAAGCAGTGAGCTTCATTTCATACGCTGGCATGAGCGTCATCCTCTTTATATTGGGCGCCTTGGAAAAATGTACACTTGTTCGAAAGTTTCTGCAATTGTTTACAATAAAATAAAATAAAGTAAAATAAAATAAAATAAAATAAAATAAAATAAAATAAACAGGGGCACCTGGCTGGCTCAGTGAGAAAAGAGCTTGTGACTCTTGATCGTTGTGAGTTCGAGCCCCACTTTGGTGTAGAGATTACTTAAATAAGTACAACTTAAAAAAAAAAGCAAACAAACACAAAGAACCTCCTCTTTGGGAGCTTTTATTCATAATCCATTTATTACCCCACTTGAGATCTGCCTTATCATATGGTTTTGACTACAAAAATAATATATTGTTCATTCTGATCTAAGAAATACATACAAAGTTGTATTGGGCTTTTTTGAAAAAATAAAATACACCTTCAAAGGCCAAAGATTTCCCCCACTGAAGAAACCAAATAAGACTGGAAAGAAGGAAGGAAGGAAGGAAGGAAGAAAGGAAGGAAGGAAGGAAGGAAGGAAGGAAGGGAGGGAGGGAGGGAGAGAAGGAGGGGAATAGGACCAAAGGGAAGTTCAAACCAGAACCCCCCAAATTTTCATCAGTGAGTATCCTCAGAATAAGTGTATAATTTTCAGGACAACTGTTTTAAACGTCAATACATTTATTTACATTCGTTTAAAAAGTCAGTCTGTTTGCATTAATATCTACACCTCTAAAAGAATGTATCAAAACATAGGATGTACAAATGTATAAATCATTCCATTTATTTTTTTACTGGACATACATATTATCCACTTCCTTTTACTGACTTTTAATTAATGGTTAATTCATTCATTTGTTTGTTCATTCATTCATTTATTGGTTCAACAGATATTTATTGAAGACCTACTATGTCACTCACAATGCAACACTGCAAAGTAAAAGTTCAGATAAATAACTTCCAGCTGGGAAGATTTCTTCATCAAAAATATCTCCTGTTATTTTTTCCATAAAATGACTTTGAAGTTTTAAAGGCATCACAGTCAAAGCCTTTAGGTGACAGACACTCTATGAGGGCATGCCATGGACTGCCTAATTGATATTTCAGAGGCTTCTACTTCAAGATGGTGAACTGAGGCCAAGAATTTGCCTTCCCTCCTTCCTGAGATCCTTTTGAAATGATAGAAAGGAATTTTTTAATGATAAAATCAATAATAGTGAAGAGAATAGGAGGGGTGCCATCTTTGAAGAAATTTCGACAGATCTCAGGAAGACAGAACGTATTTGGCAGAAGGTCAGTACGTCAACAGATAAACCAAGTGGAGGTGTCTTCAGCCCAGAGTACATGAGGTGAGTGACAATGGGGGGGACAGTGGAGAAAGGACTACATCTTATAGGCAGGACTCCAGGCTTAACCCAAGCCCCCAAAAATCAAGTTTTCCCTCTGAAGAAATTCATTATTTTGTTTAGTGTGAGTATTGACATCCTAAAGTAAGGTTTTCTTGTTCAGGAATACCCTGGAGAGAAGCTTGCCAGTTGATATGACAAGCCCCCCTACGCAGAAACTGACAGCATTTCTTTCTTCATTCTTAAAAATGAGCTGACACCTAAATATGAACAAAAATTTAAAGGAAAAAGATAAACAAACACATCATAAAATGGCATTCCTATTAATTCATTCTTAAAAATTAATGGACAACTAAGGAAGAACAGATACTTGTGGGGGGGGGGGGTAGAAAGGCACACCGTAAGAGATAGAATTCAAGAAAACAAAGACTTGAACAGACATTATATCCAGAAGGGAAAACCAGGAAACAAGTATTTTTTTTTCTTTTAATGAAAATGAGAAAATGGTAACTATTTCTGGGAAATTAAATTGCCAAAATAAAAACTAACATACTTTAATAGAAAGATTAGATGATGTAATTGAGGAAATTTCCCATAACACTGTGTGAAATGACAAGGGAAGGAACTGGTAAGAGAATAAGAGGCATGGAAGCTAAATCCAGGAGGTTCAATAGCCAATTAAAAGAAGTTCAGAGACAATAAAATAATTCCAAGAGCTAAAGGGAAACACAAATATTGATCAGAATTAATTAAAAGATCAAGCCTTTGGCACACCATGGTGAAATACCAAATCACCGAGGATAGTGTTCCTGAGATTGTGGCAGGGGTGGAGGGCAATGTAAACCAAGAACCATAAGGGAATTTGAATCAAAACGGATCAGACTTCTCATTAACACTGAAGATGCTGCAAGACACTCAAATAAAGGCTTCATGGGACACCTGACTGGCACAGTCACTTGAGTGTCCAACTTTGGCTCAGGTCATGATCTCATGATTCATGAGTTAGAGCCCCACGTTGGGCTCACTGCTGTCAGCACAGAGTCAGCTTCGGATCCTCTGTACCCCCTCTCTCTCTGCTCCTCCCCCACTTGTGCTCTCCCTCTATCAAAAATAAATAAAACATTTTTAAAAATTGAAATAAAGGCTTCAGAATATGAAGGTAAAATTATGTTGGACCTAGACTTCCATGTCCAGCTTAAAAATGAGAGAAAGAACATTGTTTTCAGATCTTCACATTTGGAAGATTTTGCCTCATGTCTCCATTTTCTAAAGAATTTTACCTATGGATGTGCTCCCAAAAAAGAGAGCAGTGAGGGGCGAGTGGGCAAAACCAAGAAAGGGAGAACTGTGGAATATGGGAAATTATAGAGCTAACCAGGATTCCAGTGAAAAGAAGCCTCTGTTACAAAGTCAACCATAGGTCTTGAAAGCAACTGGAAAAAGTCACCAAATTTCAAGAATATTGTCTTAAAGAGGAAAACTGAAAAGGATTCTAAGAGTGTAATTAGACAAATTCTAAGAAATAATGAAGAGCTGGATGATATTTGGAATATAGTAAGAATACGTGTCTTCCTCTTTATAAGAAAAAAATCAAAACTTGAAGAAGTAAAATTTGTACAGAATAAGGGTGCCTGGGTGGCTCGGTCTGTGAAGCGTCCGACTCTCAGTTTCGGCTCAGGTCATGATCTCAGAGCTTGTGGTATCGAACCCTACGTCAGGCTCTGGGCTGATAGCGCGGAACCTGCTTGGGATTCTCTCTTCCTCTATCTCTGTCCCTCCTCCCCTCACTCTTTATCTCTCTCTCGCGCAAAATGAATGCACATTTTAAAATATTGTACAAAATAGTTATGGTCTAAATGGAAAACCACCCAAATTAAAGTAAGTTTAAGAGGGAGGGAAAGTACATTTGACCTGATGCTAGGGTGCTTCCCTTTGACTAGCAAGGCACCATGACATTGGACCTAGAAAAGCCAAATACATGCTAATGGGAAAAAGACTGTTTTTTCAACATGTGGTGTTGGGAAAACTGAACAGCTACATGTTAAAGAATGAAACTGGACTACTTTCTTACACCAGACACAGAAATAAACTTAAAATGGATTAAAGATCTAAACGTGAGACCTAAAGCCATAAAAATCCTAGAAGACAGCATAGGCAGAAATTTCTCTGACATCTGCCATAGCAACATCTTTCTAGATTTGTCTCCTGAGGCAAGGGAAATAAAAGCAAAAATAAACCATTGGGACTACATCAAAATAAAAAGCTTCTGCACAGCAAAGGAAACAATCAACAAAACTAAAAGGCAGCCTTCTGAATGGGAGAAGATATTTGCAAATGATATATCTGATAAAGGGCTAGTATCCAAAATTTATAAAGGACTGATATGACTCAACACCCAAAAAACAAATAGTCCAATTAAAAATGGGCAGAAGACACGAACAGATATTTCTCCAAAGAAAACATACAGATGGCCAACAGACACATGAAAAGGTGCTCAACATCACTGATCATCAGAGTAATACAAACCAAAACTCCGGTGAGATATCACCTCACACCACTCAGGATGGTTAAAATAAAAACATAAGAAATAACAAAGACTGGTGGGGATGTGGAGAAAAAGGAACCCTCTTACACTGTTGGCGGGAATGCAGAACTGGTACAGCCACTGTGAAAATGGTATGGAGATTCTCAAAAAGTTAGAAACATAACTACCCAATGATCCAGCAATCGCACTACTGGGTATTGACCCGCAAAATACAAAAACACTAATTCAAAGGGATACATGTACCCCTATGTTTATTGCAGCACTATTTGTAATAGCCAAATTATGGAAGCAGCCCAAGCGTCCATTGATGGATGAATGGATAAAGGATATATCTATATATAGAGATAGATAGATATCTATCTCTATATAATGGAATATTACTCAGGCATAAAAAAGAATGAAATCTTGCCAGTTGCAACAACATGGTTTAAGCTAGAGAGTATGATGCTAACTGAAATGAGTCAAACAGAGAAAGACAAATATCATATTTCACTTGTATCTGTAACTTAGGAAACAAAACAAATAAGCAAAGGAAAAAGGTGGGGGAGTGCTAGGGAGAGAAGAACCAAGGTTCAGAGTCTTAACTCTAGAGGACAAACTGATGGTTCCCAGAGGGGAAGTGGATGGGGGATGGGTGAAATAGGTGATGGAGATTAAGGAGAGCACTCGTTGTGATGAGCACTGGGTGTCGTTCTGCACAGCAAAGGAAACAATCAACAAAACTAAAAGGCAGTGTTGAATCATTATATTGGAAGTGTTGAATCATTATATTGTACACCTAAAAGTAACATAGCTCTATATGTTAACTATACTGGAATTAAAAGGAAACAAAACTTAAAAAAAAAAAAAAAAGAGAAAACGCATGCTGCTTAGTTCTGCACTAAACAAAATTGACATAACGTAATTGCTGATTACTGGCTTTCAGTGTTTAGAAACATTGGTAGACAAAGCATAGAAAACTGAGTAGTTGCAAAACAAAATGTAATCATTATCTAGAAGTGATAATGTAAAAAATAAAGATACACTGGGGCGCCTGGGTGTTTCAGTCGGTTGAGCGCTGACTTTGGCTCAGGTCACGATCTCGCGGTCCGTGAGTTCGAGCCCCGCATCGGGCCCCTGTGCTGACAGCTCAGAGCCCGGAGCCTGTTTCAGATTCTGTGTCTCCCTCTCTCTGACCCTCCCCCGTTCATGCTCCATCTCTCTCTGTCTCAAAAATAAATAAATGTTAAAAAAAAAATTAAAAAAAAAAATAAATAAAGATACAGCTGTACAGAAGCAGGGAGGGGAAAGAGGGAAGGCTTGAGAAGGAAAGGTCTTCATTTTGCAAAAATGAAAGGTTAAGAGACAAAATTGAAAGCAATGGAACAAGAAACAGAAGCCTAAGTATATGTTATTTAGGGGCGCCTGGACGGCTCAGTCGGTTAAGGGCCGGACTCTTGATTTTGGCTCAGGTCAATGCTCTCATGGTCGTGGCCCTGTGCTGAACACAGAGCCTGCTTGGGATTCTCTCTCTCCCTCTCTCTCTTTCTCCCAAAATAAATATATAAACTTTAAAAGCACAAAACACTTCAAGAGTGATGATGTTCCCTTTAAAGTAAAAATGGACATATAATTTAAACCTATATGGCAACCAGTAGGGGAAGCTAAAAATCTTACTATAACTATCAAAAATTGGAATGATCGAGGGAGGAGAGGAAGGGGCGATGTGAGAGAAATTCTCATCCAGCCCAGCAGGAGGCATAGAGAGTGTCTCGAGTCCATAGAGCCTGAAAAGTGGCCCTGGCATGTTATTTTGAGGTATTGGAACAACTTATTTAAGGTAAAACCAGAAAGGGCTTCGAAGTTCTTGCCTCTATGTATTGGGTGGGGGGCAAGGAGCGTTTGGGGAAAGGATTTTCATTCCCACCATAACTGTTTTCTGACTTGTTCATTAGTACTGCATGATAAATATTTTTCAGAATTAAAAACCACAAGCTTCACATCAGGGCTTCAGGCAGGGGCCTGGCAGGAAACAGGTGGCACACTCACCCTGAGCCATTGAGCAGAGCTTCCCAGGACTATTTGTAATTATGTGGGCAGGGAACGCACAGAGACCTGTGGCCTGCCAGCCGTGGGCTGTCTTTACCAGCCCACAACCCCAAAGGGTTGGGAGCGCCTGCCGAACCCGGTAGATAGTATGGAGAGGGCTGTGAAATCGTGATTTATAACAAGAAATATGTATTTGGACTTCGTCCCCACTTGTGGCACAAAACTCCTAAAACGTTGTGAATTTAAGTGGTAAGAGCAGGACAGGTGTCCTGATGGTCACAACAAGCCCCTCTCAACCCTTTCAACCGCACCTGAGTTATGCTAGTGAGGTGACTTGTGGACAGCCCTTGAGGATGACGGGCCAGTTGCCAGGAGAGCCAGCTGCTTGATTAGAAGGTTGGAACTTTCAGTTCCACCCCACTGACCTGTGTGGGGAGAGGGGCACCCGCAGGTCAATTGCCAATGGCCAATGATTGAACTGATCACATAAGGAAACCTCCATACAACCCCAAAAGGTCAGGTTTGGAGAGCTTCCAGGTGGGTGAACTTGTGGATCATGGAAGCTCCACACCCCTGTCCTTGCACCTCACTCTACGCATCTCTTCAATCTGGCTGTTCCTGAATTATATAATTTATAATAGACTGTAATCTAGTAAGTAAAATGTTTCTCTGAGTTTCTCTGAGTGAGTCGCCCTAGCAAATTAATCAAACCCCATAAGAAGGTTGTTGGAACCTCTGGCCTATAGCGGATGGGTAAGCAGCACGGGCAATGGCCTGGACTTCCTGTTAGCGACTGACGTAGAAGGAGGGGACAGGCGGCCTTATAGGACTGAGCCCTTATCCTGTGGGATCCGATGCTATCTCAGGAAATAGTCAGAATTCAGGTGAATTGCTGGATAATTGCTTGGTGTTGGGGGGTGGCGGGAAATGCAAACGTTGGAATTGGTGTCAGAATCTAGGACTGTGTGTCAAGAGCTGAGGTCTTTGACAGAAGACACAGCCACCCCGTGATGACCACACAAGAGGGGGCCAAGGAAATCAATAACTCTCTTATTCTCCTTTTACCCCCCTCGTCTCCCGTGGGTGCTTCTTATTGGCCAAACCCAGCCAAAAATCCAGAACTGTACTGTCCAGGACAGGAGCCAATAGGCATATGTAACTATTTAAACTAATTAAAATTTAAAATTCAGGTCCTTAGCCATATTAGTCACACTTCAGGTACTCAATAGCCACATATGGCTAGTGGCTCTCATACTGGACAGCTCAGATACAGAGTATTTCCATCATCCCAAAGTTCTACTTGGACAAGCTTGATAAAGGGCAAGGGAGAGCCACTGTGCATGACGGTCAGCCTCTTGGGCACAGAGCAGGTAAGGAAGGCTGGGGACTGGATCTGGAGGGAGACACAGGGGATATGGAGCATGTTCAACATTTACAAAAGCATGTCTCATAAGATACTCTGAAAACTGTAATAAAATTGGGGGGGAGGGGCAGTTGATGGCCGTATAAATTTGACAAACTCTATACACTGTTTTGTTCCCTTGAAGACTCAAGATATACATCAGCCTAGTAAGCTGTGAGAAATCCTGGAAATGTGTTTAACACTGTTTAAAAGCAGGTGTTTTCTGAACTCTTTTGGCTACAAAATCTTTTTTTTTTTTTTTTAATGGAATGAGTTACAACACCTTTCACAAAGTTCTTTTTTATACTGGATATTTATCATTTCGGGGCTCCCAAGATCCTGTCGACCCTCCTTGTTTGGGGTGGAGGATCCCAAAAGAGATAAGAAGGTTGGATCCATCTGCCCAACACAGGAAGCTGACCAGTGGCTGAGAGGCCTTCTACCAAGAGACCCGGGGGAGACCATCAGATGCCCCCACCCGAGCGGCAGTTGCAAAGAAGCCCTACTCAGATCTCCAGCTCAGGGAAGCATGATTGACGGACAGTCCCAGATGCTGCCCCTCTGATCCACCCTTTGTTCATGCCGTGCTTCCCCTGGGCTGCTCCCAGCCGAAGACTAAACACAGCGGGGGCAATCATGGGAGTATCCCACACAGACACGGGAGTCTAACATCACCTTTGGCTTGAGGATTCCTCATTGGTCTGGCTGGGACTTTCTGAGGGCTGCCCTGCAGCCCAACACTCCTATCTGCTATCCTTTCCTCCTACCTCATTTCAAAACTATCAGACCTGTATCTCTGACCGAAGACTCTGGCTTCCCGCTTTTTTTTCCTTCACAGGAATTTCCCCCAATAAATCTCTTTCGGGCATGTGTAATACCAGATTGGTGTCTGCTTCTTAGAGGATCTGAACCAACATAATTTAAGATCCGAACCTTGAGTAGTGTCTCAAAGAGGTGGGGACACACAGAAATAATTCAAGGCGGAGCTCAGCGTCACGGACAATCCTTGGACACGTTTTGTTGGCCAGGCTCAAAAGGGTTACTGAGTAAACTTCCCAACCTATTTAAAATCGCCTGATTTTCACATTGGTTAGCCGTGAAAACTGAACTCTTCACACCGGCATCAATTGCTAACGTGCTCTGACCATGTCAGGAAAGAGCCACTGCCTTGTCGGTGGTCCAAAGCCTCGCCACACGTTATCCTCCTGATTGTCTGGGGTGAGCAGCTCCTGGCCACGGCCACTGAGACTTGTATTCTGTGGAAGACCAGACTTTGAGGAGAAGAAATGGGTATTTTGAATAAAAGGCACTGTTCTTGCCTTGTATCAATACATAACATAGGGTTTGGGGGTATACACTTACCATCAAGGCTCAAAAAGATGGTTGGTAGCCTTTAGAAAGGGCAAAACAGGGGCACGTGGGTGGCTCAGTCGGTTGAGTGTCTGACTTCAGCTCAGGTCATGATCTTGCAGTTCAAGCCCTGCACCGGGCTCTGCGCTGACATCGCAGGGCATGGAGCCTGTTTCGGGTTCTGTGTCTCCCTCTCTCTCTCTGCCCTTCCCTTGCCTGTGCTCTGTCTGTCTGTCTCTCTCTCTCTCTCTCTCTCAAAAATAAACATTAAAAAAAAAAAAAAAAGAAAGGGAAAAACAAGTTTTCTTTTTCTTTTCTTCTTTCTTTTTCTCCCTTTTTGGAAAGCTGGTGGTGAAGTGCGTGCCCTGGCAGCCACCCCTGGCTCCCTGCAGTGAAACTACCTCAGACCCTGAGGATGCTTGTTTGGAGATGGGAGCCAGGGTGGGTGCTGGAAGGTGGGAGGTAGGAGCTGTGCCTAGCTTTCCAGCAGAGGTGCTCTTGTGGCCCCCGCGGGGAAGGGTTGAGAATCCGGGGGAAGAGGTGGGGAACAATGCCCAGCAACTTCAGCTGGGGGACCAGGTGGGAGACGGGAGCCCTGGCCATCGCCCACCAGGCCACTGCTCCTCTGTCTATGGTCCACATCGCCCGCCACTCCGTGAACATGTCACTTGCCAAAGGAACCACGTTTTGGCCAGTTTTGGCCCGCACCTTCACCTGCCAGCGCCGTGCTAGGCCTAGGAGGAGACGAAGGTGAGTCACAAGGTGTCCTTGCCTTTAAAATCTCACAGAGGAGTGAAGGTGTCAGAAAAAGGGAGAAGGAGAGAGAGCAATGCCACTGGGTGGCACCGACCACGGAGTCTAGGTGGCCTGGAGGAGCCAGTGAGGCTCCCCGAGGGCAGTGACTTGGAAGCTGGGAGGTGAAGCACAAGCAGGACTTTGCCAGGCGAAATCTGGAAAAGAGACTTCAGACCAGGAGAAGATGCCGTACGAATCTCAGCGACTGAAGTCCCCGAATTCCCAAAGCATGCATGCTGACGTCAGAATGACTAGTTTAAATACTCTGTACTGTCTGCTTCTCCAGAAAACTGGAGGGATCCAGTGCTCTCTGAGCCTCAGCATCTCCACCTGTGAAATGGCGAGAGTCATAGGTACGTGACGGCAGGGGGCTGGGGACTAAATGAGATGCGGTCTGTGCAAACATTTTACGGGACTGTATGCAGTGCTCTCTCTACAAAAGCCCATTGCTCTCATCATCAACGTGAGTGCTGTTATTATTCATTAATTCAGTGCCAGCGGCTCTGCTGGAGACTGAGGATTCAGAGGTGAATAAAACAAAGCCCTGCCCTCCAAGTGACCACAGTCTAATAACAAGAATTCACGCGTGGGGCTTTTTATGTGCCGCCTCTGTCCCCAGCGCTCCAGCTCTGTGTGTAGTCATTGTTTTACCCTCGCGACAACCTGAGAAACAGGTGCTATGACTACTCTCATTTTGCGGGTGCGGAAACTGAAACATGGTGTGTGTGTGTGTGTGTGTGTGTGTGTGTGTGTGTGTGTGTAAAACTTGTGCAAAGGCCTCACAGCGGACAGGTGGGAGTGCCCAGACGTGAACCCAAGTAAGTTGGCTCCAGACGCTTCTTTACACCGCCGTCCCTAACAGGGAGACGGACAGTTGAGAGGCAACGATACTATGACGTCAGTACTGTGAGCGTAAGTTGCGTGGAGGGCAGGGGATTTTCAGCAAACGCTCCTTGGAAGAGACGGTCCCTGAGCTGGGTTCTGGTGAGGAGGTGAGGCAAGGTGTGCTGGGAAAGAGAAGCATCAGAATGAAGCCCTCGAGGGGTGGGTGACAGCCGAGCTCCTCCTGCCCTTCAGGGTGGGAGAGGACAGGTTTGGAGAGGTGGCCAAGAGCAGGTGCTGAAGGCCTTGAGCGCCACGCTAAGGAGACGGACGGTCCTCTGAGGGCAGCAGAGACTGTGCTGGAAGGCTCGCTCTGACTGGGAGAGGCGGGGATGATGACAGGTGAAGTGGAGAGACAGCGTGGGGGCTACCACAGAGGTCCAGCTGCCATTCCCGGTGACTGCAAATAGAAGTGCGCCAGCAGAGACGGAAGTATGAGGACCTTTAACACACAGAGAATGACGAGAGAGAAAGCGGGAGAGACATTGAGAGAGACCACAGGGTCCTGGCTTGCATGACAGGTGGGGCAGGGTGCCAAGCACCAGGACCTAAGGAGGAAGACCGGGGACCTCGCTGGTAGAGTAGGGCACAGGAAGCAGGGCCAGAAGGTGACAGACTGCGAGTGAGCAGAGGGGAGTGAGGAAAAGAAGCAAGTATCTGCCCAAGAATCCCAGCAAGTTGAAGGGCAAGGGGGTTGGGTCAGACACCAAGAATCTACTTCGATGGAGTTCTGGGTACTCCAACCTCGGCTTAGGTATATCTAAAGACTGTGCTTGTCCTTGTCATTCGAAAAGTCCTCGTTTTCAGTCCTATTTTTCCCCAGTCTTCACTTGCCAAGACTTCATGTTTCACTGTCCCCACTGACGTAGAACTGTTGAATTAACTTCTCAATATCTTTGTCTGCTCGTCACTGTTCCCTGCACACATATGCATAATAGGAAAAGGAGCAGGTTTGGCCGGTGGGTATTTGTAATGTGCCGAGACTGATCTATAAACCGATAAACACGCCATTGCCGTCGCCAGTAATAATAGCAACCGTTCTCAGCTCCTGTTTATTGAGCATCTATTATGCACCAGGTGTTCTCTTGGGAGTTTTACAAACCTGGCCACTATTCAGAGTAGAAATGACATTTCTCTCTTACAGGGGGAGAAACTAAGGCTTGAGGTAATGTGAGCAGCTGAGGATGACAAAGTACAGGGTAAGTAGCAGTGGGATGTATGTGTGCCACCTGCCAAGGGCACAGCCTTTAGGCAGCCCTTCAAAATGTGTTTGCATCTAAATGACTTGATATCCTTCCTATGATCCTTGGGGAGAGAAGAGTTGTGTGTGGGAAGTAGAAGAAGAGGGGGCAGAGCAAAGGGAACAGAGTTATGTGAACTTAAGTCAGGGGATTACTGTCCCCAAGCTCAGTATTTACAAGCTGTTACTATGCCTTCAAACAGTCAGGCCCGTTGGGCTCCTTCAGAAAAGAACAAGCATCTGAATGGGTTTTCGTGCTTGCCACAGATGTTTATCTAAAGAAATGGAACACGTGATGCAAAAATTCCTGGCCAGCTTCTTTTTCTTATGTACGTATGTAGGTATATATGTATATATTTTAGTGTTTATTTATTTTTGAGAGAGAGAGAGAGAGTATGAGCAGGGAAAGGCCAGAGAGAGAGAGAAGGGACAGGGAATCTAAAGCGGGCTCTGTGCTGACAGCAGAGAGCCCAACACGGGGCTTGAACCCCTGAACTGTGAGATCATGACCCTGAACCGAAGTTGGACACTTAACCGACTGAACCACCCAGGCGCCTTCCTGACCAGCTTTCTTTCAAGAACATAAATTACAAATCATCCGTTCGCTTACCAAGTATGTATGCAGCACCTACAGAATGGCAAGCATTGGGTTAGACACCAGGGGTACAGTGGCAAATGTAATCAACCACACCAGCATGTGAGACTGAACACAGGGTGCCCATCCCTGAACTGTCTCTGCGGGGGTGACTGGAAGGCTGAGAGTAGTCCCCAGAAGAGATGGAGGAGGGCCTTTTGGGCAGAGGTGTGGCTTGAGCAAAGGCCGCTTGCCCTCACACTGTTTTTGCCACCTCTTGCCACCTATTGTGTCTTGCAAACTCTAACTCGCCCCTTAAACCTTGGGCAGGCTTGCTTGGCCTAAACTCCCTGGCTGGGTCGGGAGCTCTCCTGTGGGTTTCCTCCATACCTGTCACATACGTCTATAGAAGCAGGTATTTGCAGGGAGCCCAGCCTGGGTGTCCGTCTCCAGTCTGAGCCCTCTGGAGACAGGTGGTGAGACATTTAGTTCCATGTTCCCAGAGCTGGCACAGAGCAGGTCCTTGATACATGCAGTGGAATGACAGTAGCATGCTGGAGGAGGTGTCTGAGAACCCTTTAGGTGGTCCTGGCCAACACTGCCCCTTTAACCACTCAACTGTTTGTTTTTGAGGAAGAGAGATTGGAGGCCTGAGCTCTGCCATGATGACTGGGGCCTATCACTTAAGATTTGGTTTTCCTCCCTTACCAAATGACAAAGTTAGATCAGCATTGTGGGCTTCGGACAATATACAACCTACCAAAGTCCGTAAGAAGGGCTGTTTGTGCTGAAAGAAGCCCATGGTTAGCCTACACCCTATAGTCAAGATGAGCAAAGAGAGTTCTTCCGGAAGGGAGGTAACCAGCACATTTGGTCTTTGATTTAGTTTACTCTGACCCACAATTCTGTGACATAGTGTTGCTTTTGTCTGTAATTCACTTGAAGCTTAATCTTTCAACAAGAACACGAAGTTCCTGGCATAGAATGCAATGGTAGCTAAATAATAATAGGTAATGTTCATGGAGAACTTTACTTTTTGAGCAAGTAAAAGGATCACATGTCCAAAAATGAAAATGATATAAAAAGAGGTACATGGAGCACCTTGTCCCAACCCATTTTATACCCCTGGTCTCTGCCCCATGAGTCACCAGTTTCAATAACTGCTGATCTGTCCTTCCCAAGTTTTTTTATTCAAGTTTATATTTTCAAAAACACGTCTTCAGCATCTAGGGAAATGATCATTTGACTTTTCTCCTTAGATCTATTTTGAAACACTGTCTTTGCATATTTAGAATAAGCTGCACTTGGTCATGAAGACTTATTCTTTTCCTATGCTGCTGCATTCTAATTGCTAATATTTTATTTAGGATTTATGCCTTAGTATTCATGTAGGAGATTCATTTATTGTTTCCTTTTTCTACAGACTTTGGTATCAATGTTAACATATCGGGGTCAAAAACAAAAGTCATTCTTCCTTATCTATGCTCTGGAACAGTTTAAATGGCATTGGAAACATCCACCCTTTAAAGGTTTGGTTAAATTTGCCTGGAAACTTTCAGCCCTGGTGCTTTTTAAATATTAACTCCTTTACAATATTATCTAGCTTTTTTATATGAAAATTGGCTTATTTAGATATTCTGCAGTTGGTTTCAGTAAGTTATATTCTCCTAGAAAAGTATCCATTTCTTTCAAATTTGCAAATTTAGATAAAATTGGGTAAAATTGTTTTTAAAATGTCCTTGCTTTCTGCATTTTTCTTTCTTGCCATTTTTTATCCGTTGCCTTTGTTTTTTCCTCCTTGATTTTGGAGAAGTCTTATCTGTTCTACCGATTTTGCCCCAGTGATGTGGGTATTCACTTATTCACTTTGTTTTCCCACTTTGTTTTGCTATGTTAACATCCTTTGTATTTTCTTTCTTCTGTTTTCCTCTGGTTTATTTTGTTGTCCTTTTTCCTAACTTTTTCGATGGATTCTTAATTCTTTCTATTCCATTCCTTTTATATTTAAATAAATATTCCTTTTATACGTTATGATATTTCCCATAAGTGCCGCTTGAGTTCAATTCTTTAGATACGCAATCTAACATGTAGTAATTTTTCGTTATCATTGGTTTTTAGAAATTCTGCAATTTGAATTTGTACTTTTCTTTTAACCCAAAAGTTGTTTAAAGGACAACTTTCTTAAAATTCTCTGATCTTTCATTAATTTAAATTTTTACTGCATTGTGAATAGAAAATGTCCACTCTACCTGAGTTTTTGAAACTTACTGTGATTTCATTTGGGGTGACCAGTGGAATGGCCAATGATTGTGGCTGTTCCATGGACACACTAAGCAAAAATACGTTCTCTATCTTCAGGGCACAAAGTTTGATATATATTCATCCCATCTACCTTTATGATTCTGTTACTTAGGTCTTTTGTATCCTTATTCATTTTTGGTCTAATTGATCTGAGAGAATGTGTTGCTATTCCTGAGATGTGGAATGTCTGGGGAGGAGCCAGTTCCAGAGGGAAGAGTGGGTATGGAAAAATCATAAAGTCCATTGGATCATCTCCAACCAAAAATCATTCTTGCCAAACACTAATCTGCAAAGATGTATGCACCCCTATGTTTCCTGCAGTGTTATTTACAAAAGCCAAGATATGGAAGTAAGCCAAACGTCCACTGACAGATGAATGAATAAAGAAGAGTCAAGATATGTGTATATATGTGTGTATATATATCATAAATATACATAACATATACACATATATAATGGTATATTACTCAGCCATAAAAAAGGATGAGGTCTTGCCATTTGCAACAACATGGATGGACCTAGAGGGTAGCATGCTAAGTGAAATAAGTCAGACAGAGGAAGACAAATACCACATGATTTCACTTATAGGTGGAATCTTAACAACAAAACAAATGAACCAGCAAACAAAAGCAGAAACAGACCCACAAGGACAGACAAGCTGACGGTTGCCAGAGGGGACAGGAAAAAAAGTCACTCTTGCCATAAAGAAAAAGGTCTCCCCAAAGTGACCAAGGTCTGTATCTTCCAACTTTTAATGGTACTACTTGACAGAAGAGTCAGTCTTTCATTTAATCAGATAATTTTGTATTGTTTTCTAATTTTTTCATACATGGAATTTTCCCTCCAAAATCAAGTTTAAAAGTTGAGTCCTCTTTTTCATTTCTGTGGAGGATAGGACAAGGTCCTATTCATGGCTTGGAGGGATTTTAGATGGTAATGTTGCTGATAATGACATTTGAGCACTTGCTATGAGCCAAGCCCTCCTTTAGGTACTGGGTATCTCTGACAGTATTAAATGCATAGCATTTAATCAATTCGTAGCATCCCCATTTTACAGATTCACAACCATAAGGCAAGTGGGGCTAAAAAAACAAAAAACAAAAAACCTCAAGTTCAAACTGTTAGTGAGTACACAGCCAGGACCCTGACCTTAGTCACTCTCCTCTGTTGCCTCTTTCAGAGATCAGCTCATCCAGTGGCTTCATTTTACAGGTGAGGAAACAGAGTTTCAATGTTGCTGAGTCAGCCAGCAAATGACTGGCTGGGCTAACACTAAATCCTTGAGGTTTAGACCTTCATGCAGAACCTTCCCACCATACAGCACTGACCTTCATGTGTACAGAAGCAATATCCTGCAATATAAAGAGGTTGTAATTGCTGGATGATATGGGCTAATCATTTGATAGCAATTCCTGCCTGTCTGCCTCACCTCACAGGGCTGCAGAAGTAATGCAAAGATGTTTTCATCAAAGGCTACTTAAATGACGTATACTTTTGATTTCTGAATAAGTCAGTGTAAAATAAATTCACTTTTAATAGGACCAGGATATATGAAATAACAAAAAACTAAGGTTCTACAAGGGATAAATGCTCTAGGTGGGACGACTTATGTGGTTTTGGTTCTTTTAAATTTATTTATTTTTGAGAGAGGGGGTGAGAGGGGAGAGAATCCCAAGCAGGCTCTGCGCTATCAACACAGAGCCCCACTTGGGGCTCGATCTCACAAATTATGAGATCATGACCTAAGATGAAATCAAGTCGCTTTACCGACTGAAACCCCCAGGCGCCCCAGGGCTTGTGTTTTTAAATAGGCATCTCCTGCACTCTCCAATTCTCTTGCACATGATCTTCATTCTTTGCTTATGGGTTGTAGGTGTCAGGCTCTGAAACAGGCACTTTCCCAGAACAAGAAAGAACCGAAGATAGCCGATGGAAGAGAACACTAATCAATCGTCAGGGAAGAGGATGATCATTAAACACACACACACACACACACACACACACACACACACACACACACACACACTAAGGGTGAGTTTCTTGTATTATCTCCAAATCCAGCTCTCAGAGCCTTTCTGTTGCCAAGAGTGACCTAACATTTCTCTCCATGTCTCTAGCTTGGCTTTGGAGGGCAAGATTTGTTTTGTTTTGCTCCATTCCATACTTATTCCAGTAATTATGAAAAGAGGAAGGGGTTTAGGACATATGGGGAGGGGAGACTGACTCAGTGTATCAACTTGACTAAGAAAGGACATAATGGTTTGGCAAAATAAGACCATTTCATCCTGAAAGTGTAAACACATCCTATACTAGTGGAACTATTTGGCTTGCCAAAAACCAAAGGTATTTAGCTGAATATGGCAGGGACCTAAGCCAAATGACTAGAGGTGGTACCCTGTACAACTGCACAGAGGCTTCCAGAACTGGTTAGGGAACCTGATTCTGATGCTGGAACTGGTGGTGTTCCACTTGGATTCATTTGGGATGGGATCCACAACAAGCCCTGGAAACCTGTCCTGTAATGGCACAGAATCTCTGGGAAACTGCTCCTTGTCTTGAATCATGACATCATGAAAAGATTTGTCCAAAGGTAGTCTTACAACCTGCCAGCTTTGGGGCTTGCAGCAGAAACTGAATAAAATGCATTCCTATCATCCTAAAGAGCAAACTGATCTCCTCAGCCTTCTAACCTAGCATTTGGTAGATGCCAAATGACGAGCTAAAAATGTAGGATGGATTCCTCAGAGAGGTTCTAGACTCTCCTTTCTCAGTTTGCCTAGTTTTGTTTTTGTTTTTGTTTTTTAAAGAAAAGACTGAAATGGTTCAGTTGTGGGTGGCCTAGCTCAGATTCTAGGCAATCTCTTCAGTAGGGTCTCCAGCCTTGCTGACCTAAACATTCTTGTTTGCAAAAGAAGATCCTATTTCAAAGGAAATGTGGCCGATTTGTGCTTTACCACGTAGGTTATCAGGAGCCTCCTCTGTTGCACCACGTGAGAAAGTTGAGCTGGGAACTTTCTCACTTGCCTCAAATTTAAGTCACAAATTAAAATGTATCTGGCAAAAATGGGAAAAGGGTTGAAAAAAGGTGAGTTTTGTATGAAATTGGGTGCAAGTATTTTCTAACCTCAGAACTTCAGGTTTTATGGGGGTCTCCAAGTTCAGTTAGTTCAAGCCCTACATCTGATTGCTTCCAGTGATCTGGATGATCTATTTGGTGGGCAGTGTTCTCTTCCCAGGAAAGACACGAGTTATCTGTAAGGCATCTGTAGCTTTCATATTACCTGGAATCCAGCCATAATCAGTGAAGGGAACATTAGTAAACTATCTTAGTTTACTAATGGTTACTTAGTTACAAAGAACGGAAAACCACTCAATTTAAATCCTTTCTGGGGCACCTGGGTGGCTCAGTTGGTTAAGCATCTGACTTTGGCTCAAGTCATGATCTCATGGTTCCAGAGTTTGAGCCCTGTATTGGGCTCTGGGCTGACAGTTCAGGGCCTGGAGCCTACTTGGGATTCTGTGTCTCCCTCTCTCTCTGTCCCCCCGCCCCCCATTCACACTATCTCTCCTTCAAAAATAAACATTAAAAATTGTTTTACTCCTTTGTAAAGAGTTTATTGGAAGGAATGTGTAGGTTTCCTGAGGAGGAGAAAGATATCAGATGGTTTTCCTCTCTCTCTTCTCTTTTCTCATTTCCTATTGTCTGTTTGTCTCAGCAACTAGCTTTCTCTTGCATTTCCAGCTTCTGCTTCATTATGACTTTTTGGCTCTGATATAGGACACCTGTTTTTGTTTCTTTTTACATTTACCTTGTTTTTCTTATCATCATGTCCCAATTTTTTCTTCAGAGAATCAGCCATGGGAATTGGTTTGGCAATGGACACCTGACTCAACCCCAGCCAACAAGATATGAGACCCTGGCCGAGGTTTCTGGGAGATGGCGTGTGAATGGAGGAGGACACGAAGTTGGCGTTGCCTCTGTGAAGCCCAAGCCCAATGGCAACATAGCAGCAGAGCAAAGGGATAGAAGCTACATCCTGATGGCAGTTTTGGAAACCCGAACCCCAGCTATATGTGAAGCCAGTTTCATGGGCCAGTAACTTGCTTGCTTGCTTGCTTGCTTGCTTGCTTGCTTGCTTGCTTAAGTCATTTTGGATCAAGCACTCTGTCAAGCATAACCCCCAAGTCCCAACTGATATAGCCATCGGCCCTGGATTTCCACCCAGCCAACCCCACTCCTCACCATGACCTTGCCGTTCTGGTTTCCTGATTGGCCTGGTTAGGAAGGGCGTGCTCAGGAAGGACTGGTTTAATGTGGTATGTAGGGCTATTCTTCTCAGAGCCAAAGGGAGGGCAGAGGGAGAGGAAACAATTAACTTCTTACGTTTAGAGTCATTAGAGTCCTTGATCTGGCAATTAGCCTAATCATATTTTTTTCCTGTCTTCATTAGGGTCATGAACGTCAAAATATAGGGAATAAGATGCAAAAATCAGTTCCAACTTCATAAATAATGCTTGTGATGCGTTTTCGTACACAAATCTAACGGAAATTTAGAAAATGAACGGGTCTGCTTTGTCATTATTCTCTTGTGGGTATGCCAACAGCTTTGAAAAGTTTTTCAGTATGCCAACTTTAATTTTATAACTGAAAACAACAGAGTAGCTTGGAAGCTCAGGTTTAAGTCATAAACGAAAATGTATCTGGTAAGAAGTGCATTACATTCTATTTCTTTATTATGAGAATATTTAACCCAGTTCTGACTTAGGGGCGCCTGGATGGCTCAGTCGGTTAGGCGTCCGACTCTTGATTTCGGCTCAGGTCATGATCTCATGGTTCATGAGATAAGAGCCCCGAATCGGGCTGTGTGCTGACAGCACGGAACCTGCCTGGGATCCTCTCCCTCCCTCTGTCTGCCCCTCTCCCGCTTGTGCTTGCATGCACTCTCTCTGTAAAAATAAACTAAAAATACTATAAAAATATCTCCACTATACTACATCATGACGCGGATAGTCTTTTCCCACACCTCTTCCTTCAAGACATCTAACTTACTTCATCAGAAAATAATAAATCTCAGGCTCGGAAGCCATGTCTTTGCCAAGAATTGTACCAGTGAAGTGGTTCATTGTTCCAATTAACATTTACATTTGCTTAGGAAGGGCAAGGACATGACTGTCACATACATGTGACACATCCAACGTTTCACTTCCATTTTACACCTGTGTTGACATCACAAGCAGAGCACAGGTGCAGCCTGAGAAGAATGAGAGCTTGGGCTCCATCCTGAGCCATGGAGTCTACCTACGTGTGACGTTGGCAGATTATGACCTCTGTAAGCCTCTGTTTCTTCACATATAAAGGACTGATCTTATATCTTTACAGGTAATAATACTGGCCTCATAGCTTTAATGGGGTAACTAAATAAGGTAGTATATGTAAGCATATAATTAATGCTCAGTGTTATTTACCACCTATCACTTAAGGTAACAAATAATAATGCCCTTCACAATCAAAACAATCACAACTCACGAATGTCCATTTCCTACCAGTTGTCAACACTGCCGTAAATCTTCCATAGTTATGAAATAGAATCTACCTTTTTTCATAATTTGAAATGTTACCGCCCTCTTAACACTACGGAAACATCTCGTTCTGCTACTAACAGGCTATATGACCCGGGACAAGCAGGTAAGCAACGTGAGTTTTGCTTCTGTATTTGCAAAATGCCCAGACTGGGCTGTCGTAGATGAATGTTAGGGTCCCCCCTAGCTCTACCATTCTTCTCTGTGCATCTCAGAATTCAGTTCTGTGGCCACGTGATGCATGTGAATCATCACAGGATAATTACATCCTGATTTCAAACGAACCCACGGTCTGCTCAGGAGAAAAACCGCTGCCATCTAGTCTCCCCAACGAACATCAGCCTCAGGATAAAAGGAAAGAGAGCATAAAAGGATGTAAGAGTATGGCAATTCACAGGCTCAGAGTTTCCATTTTGGAAATGTCTAAAACTTATTTCTCAAAATTTGAGGACGAATTTTGTGATGCAGGGGTAGAGAGAGAAAAGTGTGCCACGGGGCATGATGGATGCTTATCCCCTGGGCTTACAGTCTACTGTTCCACAAAGCTCCAAACACAAGTTGCCTTAGTTATTGGAAATGCTAATGATTGGTATACTTCTATTTGTCTGCAACTGCAGAACAGAACTGCCTAATTAACCATTCCTTTGGTATTTACTTTGAAGCCAACTGTGCATTTCTTGGCCTCTTCACATACAATTGATGCCAGCTCCCACGCAATTCCACAGAATTCTTGTACAGTTCTCACTTGCTCTGCCCCATCTTTTTTGCTTAGCCTCCCCTCTACTACCTGACAAATGGTGCACGTTCCAGAAATTACGATACCATCAGAAGGTCTCTACACACTCGTCTAAAAGACATTCAGGGAAAGATGCAAAAAAATGCCTTCGCACAGAAGTGGGGAGAAGGGCCTAAATTAAATTTCTAATGGACACAGCAACAGAAGAAAGTGCTGTGTGTGAAGAGCCCAGACTCTCCCTGACAGATGGCATGCAGTGAGTGCATGCTGTTAGCTGGGCAGTGCTCAAGGGCTTGCTCCGTTGCAAATACAGAAACAATAAAACTGTTTATTGATTTTGAAGAGATCCATAATTAAGTACGACATTTTCAAAGATAAAGGTTTATCAAGGCAGAACAGCCAGGATTTAAGGGGTCTTAAAATGGAAGACTATTTAATTGATTCAAATGTCGTTCCTAGGATGGCAACACTCCAAGAACTCCAGCTTGTACGCGTGTGCGTCTGCACGTACGTCTGAGTGCAAGGGTGTGCGCACAAATCATTGGAAGTTTTAAAGTGGCGCGTGGCCATATGAAATTTTCTTGAGGTTGGAAAATCAAAGGTTGCAACCCTTACATTCGGTTGCCTTGGGCAAGCAAAAAAAAAAAAAAAAAAAAAAAAATCTGTCAAGACCCAGGTCTTACTGTTAAGGCTGGAGTTGAGAAATGCCCTCCAAATGCCTTCAAGTCAACATTAGCTATGACAGAAGCAAGACTATTATTTAACAGTAGCAGCAAATGTCAAAAACAAACTGTGCCTGGCGTTTTGACAAGACACTACTGAAAGAGAACCACTTTTTCAGCACTTGTGTAACCGTGGGGGAGAACGCGACAATTAATATCCTGAGGTCTGGTAATAGGATTTCCAGGCTGCTTGGTGCTTTCCTTCTGATGCACATAAGAGGAGTAGCAAGTGGCGGACAGGGGCAAAAAGAATCCAAAACGATGAGGCCTGGAGGAAAGGACTGATACATCAAGAAATCAGGTACCTGTATGGCTAATTAAAATGTAACTCCTTCTTCAGGAAACTACAGTCTCACAGCGGTGACACTGTAAAGTATGAGGACAGAGCCATCATCCCTAGGCAAAAATAAGATGCTGACAAAACCTCTCTCTTATTTCCCACATCCTTCCTTCCCTCTGGTGTCCTCACGCCATCCTGTGGCACCTCGTCTGAGCTTCCGTCCCTGGAAGACGTTCCCAGCCTAACCTGGCCAAACCTCCAACCCAACACTCAGTATAGTAACAACTAGCCACTCTTCTGCGCCACTTTTCTGCCTGGGGCCTGTAAGCAACCTGCTGAGTGAAGCTCTGGGTGGTGGGCGGTGGGTGGGCATAGCGGATTTGGGCATTTGGGCATTACGTATACTTTCATTTTGACAGAAACATTAGCAGAGTATCTAAATGCAAAGGAAGCACTAATGTGTTGGCTCAGTACCTGTACTTTGAAGTGGGAACCGAAGAAAAAGGAACATTTATGTAACCGAATGCCTGTTTACATATTATTGCATTTGATGTTACCAGGCCCCAAAGGAAAATGGTACTGTACCTCCATTTCAGAGATGAGAAGATGGAAGTTTAGAAAGCTCGGGGGACTCGCCCAGGGTCCCGGTCAATAAGGAACTCATGCAGCGCTCAAGCCTGGGTTTGCCGGATTCCCAAGGCTGGCTTTTTCCCTGATTCACCCTGCCAAACCTCAGGATCACACCTTGATCAGCCTCAGAACATCCTTTTTCAAAAAAGTCTGACAGTTACGGTGCTTTATAAATAAAGGGGATGCTGTGGACAGTGGGAGACAGTGTAGTCTCGATGTGTAAGCCTCAGGATATGATTCCCACAGGCAGCTGTGGACCCTTCCCAAGAAGCTATGCCCTGCTTGCAGGCTTTACAGGGGTCATTTAAACCCCAAAAGAGAAGTGTGTCCCCATGTTTCATGTCCCACCTGCCATCATTTCCTCTGTCATCCTCACTACTTCCAGACTGGACTTTGGATTCTTCAGAGTAGAGTCATCTGTCTGTCCATGTTGTTTTCTTGTCCATCCCATGCCAAGGAGAAATGCCCTCCCCTCCTTGAGCTGAGTTGGACACCTCACCCCTACACGTGTCCCCACCCTTCAGACCAGTGGGGTTAATATCATGTCCTTTCCTGACCAGTGGGTTAATATGATGTCCTTATTCTCACAGAAGGTATCATCTATACAACCCATCTGCACAGATCCCCCAACACCAGTTCTCCGGTATTATGGGGCGCATCAAAAACGATACCACCAAGCATAATAATTCACACAGACTTCTCCCAGCCTGAACTTTTTAAAAGGTCAGAAGTCAAAACCTGTTTAAAAAAATTTATCTCCTTTCCATTCTGTCAGATTTCCACATGGGATGGTGCCTGTGGAGGCCACGGTAGAACATCTATTATCAAGAGAGGCTCAAGGCCCATGTCTAAAGCATTCATGGAGGGCAGAAGCCATGAGGCTAAGAATGCTTACACTGGCTTTCTAAAATAACTCAGGTTCCAGGGTGGAGTGGCATATTAAACATAAGGTATGTCCGTGAAGTGGAGGGTGCATCTGAGTTAGCCTCGCCCACCATGCCAAGCCACTCCCTCTAAGGGATGGCCTTAGAAATCTGTTGGAAATACACATGGAAACCACTTGCAGGGACCGGCAGGGACAGCACGGTGTGGTGATGAGAGGAACCCTTGGTCGCTAGAGCCAAGTCAGACCAGAGTTTGAAACCCTGTTCTGCCTTTCAGAAAAACATGGACAATGAGGTGCCTAGGTGGCTCAGTCGGTTAAGTGTCCCAACTCCTGATTTTGGCTCAGGTCATGGTCTCTCTCACAGGTTTGTGAGTTTGAGGCCCGCGTCGGTCTCTGCACTGTCAGCACAGAGCCTGCTTGGGATTCTCTGCCTCTCTCTCTGCCTGTTCTCAAAAATAAATCAAAAAAAAAAAAAAAAAAAAAAAAAGGAAAGAAAAACCTGGACATTGGAAGCTATGAAACAGTCCATATCTGGAGGGGTGTGGTGGGGATGTTCATAGGAGGCACAAAGCAAAAGCCGGATTCATTTCCTCCCCCTCACTTCTTCTCTTAGATGGTAGGAAAAGGCAAAAGTGAGCCCCTTCCTTCTTTCCCACCATTCTAGAACTTGGATACTAAGTTTTTATGTTACGTGTCTTAAAGACTATAATTTTTTTTTCAACGTTTATTTATTTTTGGGACAGAGAGAGACAGAGCATGAACGGGGGGAGGGGCAGAGAGAGAGGGAGACACAGAATCGGAAACAGGCTCCAGGCTCCGAGCCGTCAGCCCAGAGCCTGACGCGGGGCTCGAACTCACGGACCGCGAGATCGTGACCTGGCTGAAGTCGGATGCTTAACCGACTGCGCCACCCAGGCGCCCCTTAAAGACTATAATTTTAATTTGACCACCAAAAAGTATTTTATTTTCTCATAGTCGTGTTCACTATGAATCACTTAGGAGGGAAAATATGCTAGCGGGCAGAAAGTGCTACAAAACGCCTTACACCAACCGTGGCCGACACTACCACTGATCACCGGTATCTCGTTGTCCTGTCCCCCAGGGAGAGGGATTACACATCTCAGCCCCTTTACAGTTAGTTGGAGCCAGAACCAGAACTAATACTATCAAACATTTAAGGGTCGCTGATTTATTATTCTTTCTGGAAGAAAAGCTGAACCTGACTCAACCTTATTATGAATTTTACATACATTCTGGAAAGATCTGCTTTGATGTATACTGACCCGCTTTCTCTTAGACAGGCATGACACTGACACACACTAGGTCTGAGGCACAGGAAATTCCACAAAGATTTGTCTTTACAAACATCTTTAAGCTTCATCTTCAAATTGTCAGGCCACGGGCTCCCTGGGCCAATGCACAGACTACGCGCAGCAGCCGTATCCAGCTGATCCTAAAATGATGGGGTAGCACTTTGTCTTTCTGTAACGTCCTGCTGGAAAATCTCAGGCTTTTGTAAACGCAGAAAGGACTGTTTCAAAACAGAACTACCACTGTCATACTTTGGTTGGGTAGACATTCCCAGAAGGTCTAGGAGTGACATGTGATGACTATAAAGGGAATAGAAATGAGTTTCATTCAGTGGCAGAAATTCCCAGGGAATGCATTTTAGAAACTTTTCTTCTAAAGCAAACAGATTCAGCACTTGGGTTCTTTCTTTCCTTTGTCTACTCAATTGCTCATCACAATGAATTGGTCCGTGATCATTCTGTACAAGTTTCCTCAAAAAAGTGTTTCTAAAGAAGAGACAGATCTTGCAAACACAACAATCTTACAGAAACAGTAGTGCTGAGTGAATTTGTTTTCTGAACGGTAATAAAAAAGGGTTCTTTTTCAATGGCAGTATATTTCCTACGTGCTCATTCCTACTAACGCCCACCTTTGGGGAAGCTACAGGAAGATTAGCAGTTGCAAATCCTGCCATAAAAAAGCAGAAGACAAGGGTGCAGTCACACTAGAGCACAGTTCTGATGTGGAATCAAAACTGCCCCTTGTTCATGAAATCCTCACACAGACCACAGCCGGGGAAACGGTGAAAGGGAAAAATTGCCCATATATGGCAATCAGTTTTGACACGAGACTCATCAATAGCCCATTCTTTCCCAGGCACATCATTATCTATCTGATCTGCCAAATCTGATACTTAACAACATTGTCTTCGGAACAGTTGACATACCCTGGAAAAGTCTGTCTTGTAAATCACAAAGAAAGATGACAGGTTTCACAGATTTCATCAGTGGTAAAGAGAAGGGAGGCATAAAGGAACAGACACTAGGATACTCATACTCTCTGGCACAATGAACCCTATGAACTGAATGTATGTCGAAAGGGAAAATACTCTCCGTACCTCAATTTTTATTGAGGCCAAACAAGAAACCACTGACTTAACCTATTTATCTCAGCTCCTAACTAAATTGAGTTTTCGGCCTGTAAAGACAAATGAACAGGCAGATGGCATGATCTCACGGTATAAAAAGGAAGTGGAGAAAGCTGAATCAGGGCAGCAGACCCCTGAAGCCATAGCTTCTCCCTCCTACCCCCAATCCATAGAAATAACAACAAAAATTAAAAAGACAAGGAATCCATAACTATATTGTCAAGTAAGACCGTATCCTTCGTGGACCAAACACTACAAGGAACTCCTGGAAGTGAGAAAACAATCCAGAGCAGAGAGATGGAGAGAAACCACAGTTCCGAATACGAAAGGAGGGGACTTGCTATAAACACGAAATCAGAGATTCTAAGCTCAGAGGTGGCTGATGCTCTGAGACGGAAACACCAAGAGTAACTGACCTGATGCATTCAAGCAGGCTATTGTGGAAGCAGCCACCTGGCCAACTACATGTCTACTCGCCCACCTTGGACGGGGCAGAGACAACACAGTATCTGCCCCCAGGTGAAACTGGTAGGAGTGGAGAGGCATGGCAGTCCACCCAAGCCGAACAAGGGAGCACTCACATCCAGAGACAGGCTGGTGATACAGGCTCATCCTGCCTTCCCCTGCAATGGCTCTGTAGAAGAGTTTAGAACTTAAAAAAAAAAAAAAAATTTAATGCTTATTTATTTCTGAGAGACAGAGACAGCACGTGAGTGGGGGAAGGGTAGCGAGAGAGGGAGGTACAGAATCTGAAGCAGGCTCCAGGCGCTGAGCTGTCAGCACAGAGTCTGACGTGGGGCACAAACGCACGAACTGTGAGATCATGACCAGAGCCGAAGTCGGATGCTTAACCAACTGCATCACCCAGGTGCCCTGAGTTTAGAACTTTAAAAGAAGAAGAATTACTAGCCTCAAAAAATACAAGAAAAATAGAAGAATGGCAACGCATTTCCACATAAATACATACATACATACATACATACACACATACATAAATAGCTTTGAAATTAAAACTGTGACCACTGAAAGTAAAAGCCTAGTGATGGCTGAACGCTGAATGATACAGCTGAAGAGCAACTCACTGACCTAGAAGATCCAGTTAATTCTTCTAGAGTGTAGCACAACAGAGAAAAGCTAAAGGATACACAGAAAACAGAAACAAAAGGTCAAAGATCTCTTAAATGGAGGAATTTGAGAAGAATAGAGAACAAAAGAATAATAAGAGCAAAGACAAAAAAAAAAAAAAAAAAAAGCCCAGAATTAAAGAGGAGATGTCTCTGATTGAACAGGATTAATAGAAAAAGACCTACTCCTCTACATCAGAATATGTAGGATGACGAAAAAAAAAAAAAAAAAAACCTAAAAATAAATCAATAAAAGAAGGGAGAAAGGACTCTAATTAAAATCCCAATACAATCAAGGCAGCTGGAGAAGTATTTCATTCACATGTCAGGAGGACTACAGATCAGATCTTTCTTTCCACCCCACCTCTGAGATTTTTTCAGGTAACACCAACACCACTGTTAACAGCTGGTCACCCAGGCCTTGGGTCTCCACTCCGCTGCTGTGCTTCTCCACCCACTTCAGGGAACTATGTGAACAAAGTTGTTTACATCGCACCTTGGACCTCAAGAGTTGGAAACGTTCCACTAAACTGCTGACTACAAACTCTATTTGTAGAAGCCTATGACCTTCTTAGAAAAAATGTTTTTTTACCTCAAGATGTGCAGTCCTTGTAGCTTACCTGATTCTTTCACACTGTCAGGTCAGCACTGCTGGTTCACCTTCCTTCTCCAATTTGCCTGGATCCCAAGCAAGACTCCTGATCTTTTGTTAGGAGCCTCCATTAATTTCTCACATGGCCGTTATGCCACATCTTCCAACAAATTCCTAACTAGAATCAATCTCTGCCATCACAACTGCCCTAACTCCTGGGCTACTGAGCCCCCAGACACGGCATAACCAAGTTGACTGTTGGCTCCATGTCAAGTGTCTCATCTGGGGCCTCACTTGAGTCCTTGATGGACTCAAAACCGTCTAGAAATTCTTTCTTCATCTTTTGTCAGTCCCTGTGTCCATTCTTCATAGAGGCTGTCCAAACCTCCACCATCTTTCAAAGTCCTCTAGCTCACCTCAGCTCCCCTCGCTCATAATAAATGGCTTAGTATATGATCAGGCGTTTCCCAAATATCTTTTGAGAGCTATTAGTATACAATGAAATATTTTAAATGTGAAGATACAATAGGTTAAGAAAAGCATTTTTCGGGGCGCCGGGGTGGCTCAGTCAGTTGAGCGTCTGGCTTTGGCTCAGGTCATGATCTCGCGGTTTGTGAGTTCGAGCCCCGCATCAGGCTCTGTGCTGACAGCTCAGAGCCTGGAGCCTGCTTCGGATTCTGTGTCCCCCCCCTCTCTCTGCTCCTCCCCGACTCATGCTCTGTCTCTCTGTGTCTCAGAAATAAATAAACATTAAAAAAACAAAAAAAGAAAAGCACTTTTCAACATAAACCATACATCTCCTTTATCTCTAAGGTTGGTTATTCCTTCCAACTGCACTTCATACTACCAGCTCTCCTGTCTGGAACTGCCTTCTGCTCTGGCTTGAACCACATCACTCTTCTCTTTCTCCTCCCACTTGTGACAGCACCCTCCCCACCTCCTCCAACCCCTCTGCTAATATGCCAGCATGCCTCAGATCTGTCTCCCTTCACGGTAACATGCTCCCTAGGGGATCACACCCATGCCCACAGCTTCAAAGACCATGGACATATGCCAACAATGACCTCCCCCATTTACATCCGATAACCCAGACTCAACTATCTGACTGCTTATGACGCATCTTTACCAGACGTCCCCGACATACCTGGACCTCAACTTATCAAACTAGACTCACTAACTTTACTCACTCATCTGCTTCCCTATATTCCTCTTTGGTTTACAGAAATGCCATCCACCTAGTTTTCCAAAGAATAAACATTAAGTCACACTTCCTCTTCCTTCACCTCCATGCTCACGTCATCAAGTTCAGATGACCTAGTCCAAAATGTATGCCAATGTTTCCCTTGCTCTTTGTTCCCCAAGTTACAATATCTCTCTGACCTCAAACATGCTCTTCATCTCACACGAATCCACACCAATGAGTGGCAATCTGGGCTGCACATTAAAACCGCCTGCAGAATTTATGAAGATCCTAAAGTGCGGGGCATACCACAGGCCAATGATTTTAGAGTCTCCAAAGGTGGAAGCCAGGCATTAGCATTCTTTACAAATTTCTGTATAATTCCAATAGGCAGCCAGATTTAAAATGTTTCCAGAATTGAAGATATTGAGCACACAGATTCAAAGTGCATAAACAATGAGTTAAAAGTCTTCAGCATGATGGGAGCAGTGGGAAACCAGGAACCTAGAATTCTAAGGCCTGATAAGATGTTCTGGGAGAAAAGAGCAGACTCTTCCAGATGCACAAAGCTAGGACTCTGCTACACACAGACCATCACTGGAAGAACTACCTTCTGAAGAATACACAGTTTGATTCTTCAACAACGTGGGTTTGAGCTGCACGGGTCCACCTACACGTGCATTGTTTTTTGATAAACAGAGTACAGTACTGTAAATGCATTTCTTCTTCCTTATGATTTTCTTAAGAACATTTTATTTTCTCTATCTTTATTACAAGAATACAGTATATGATACCAACTATTTCTGTTACCGGTAAGGCTATGAGTAGTTAAGTTTTGGGGAGTCAACAATTATACATGGATTTTCGACTGGGTGCGGGTAGCACCCCTACCCCCCACATTGTTTCAAGGGTCAGCTGTACTCCACTGTGAGCCAAGATCAGAGAGGTATTTAATACTGACCAAGTCTGGATTCCACCTAGAAAATACAAGATGTGTGAATGTATGCACCACTGAGAGGTTCCAGTGACCTTAATAAAGGTAAAATCGCTCCATGCAAAGAAATACATTTATAACAAAAGTATTAGCAGGATTCTGGCTAGTTAACTGTTTTCTTGTGCTTTTGCAGAATTTAGTCTCAGTTTTCAAGCATTCAATTTCCAGAACTTTAATAAAAGGAAGCAATGACAATGTAGCAATGTTAAAAGATGTTTACCACTTTCTTTCATTGCAAAAAAAAGATGTAATATATTCACATACTTATCAAAATATCAAAACAATTTTATTTTTGCCATCAATATCTTGTTTTCTAGATGATCTAAAAATAATTTAAGAATTCCAAAATGATAATCATTCAATTCCTATAACACTCGACTTGGTTCCCTTTCATTATTTCTTAGCAAATTCAACCATACATGTTAATTTTATTAAATTAATCATCCGTATTAGATTCTAAGATTTACCACAGAGAAGAAAAAAAGACTCTTAACCAAGATGATAATTATATATTTAATACATCTTGCTTTTAACAGCAATTTTCAAAGTAAACACATCATAGACCTTATAACTTATTAAAGATTTATAGTGCTTACAAAGTTGATTCTAAAAATATACCTTATTTGTTCTAAATGAATAACATTATCTGGAAGATAGAATAATAAATTATAGTAGTATGTTTACCACCACTATAGTTAAGATTGTGTACATATATCCAATATGAAATCCTTTTAGGATTTTCTCACTTTCAGCCTTAAAACGTAAAAGCAGATTAAAGTTTGGCATACAAGATCTCAGACTGGTAGCAATGGTTTTAAAAACCAAAAATTACAAGATATCTAGTTGACGTATTATGAGAGCATGGGCACATGCACATACATTTTTACATGTACATCCTCTCTCTCACTCAACTCAGTGCACGTGCGCGCGCGCGCGCACACACACACACACACACACACACACACACACACACACACACAGTAAGCAGAAAGCTCCACCCTTTTGTATCAGACAACTGCCATCAATAAAAACTGGGAAAAAATTTAACTAAAAATATGTTTAAACCACACTTACATGGTTCCAGGTGTTAGAAGGAGATGCACAAAACTTATCAAGATCTTTAACATGCACAATATGCCATCTCAGTACATTCTTAAACAGGCTTAAACTACTCACTAATGGGCATATGAATACCTAAAAAGTGATGTGCTCATCCATTCCCCAGATGGCATTCCAATGATAATCAGTCACATGACCCAGCCTGGTTAATGTGGTTTGCTTTACAGAGCCCAACAGATTACAGAACCCAGGAGAATTAGAAACTTCATTTTGATCGGTTTGGGGTTTTTTGTGTGTTCCATGTGCAAAAGGAATGGGATTCTGTATTACAAATGACAATATCATTTAACACTTTGTGGCACTGTAAAAGGTCATTTTTGTATTTCTAAAACACATTCATTCCAGCTAAATTTCCCAATGGTACCTTCTTTTAATTATATATAGTCTCGCAGATTAGACTTAAAACAATTTAATGCTGATAACCTCTCCTGCTCAACACTTTTACCTCCAGTGTAATTCCTTTTTTGGACTCTCTCCAGTAATGCAGGTTTGAAAATGTTCTACAGACGTTCATTTTCATTATAAATTAAAACACCCAAAGCTCTCTGAGACAACATTAAAATAGAAACTAACCACACATTAGGGCACCCATAGCTCATACTGCTGTGATTAGAAAAATAAAAAGGCACAACAGTAAGCAAAAGAGAATATGCCAGCTTTCCATTTTTGTTTTTCTTTTTTTTTTTTTTTTTGGCTTTCCTCCTATTTTATTTCACTAAGTTTATTAACAGTTCAAGCATTCTTATACTCTGCATGACAATAACAGAATATTTTGGCACATCAACATTGTGATACAATATATGGTATGTTTAAAAAATTAATTTAAAAATTTCATCTATTAATGAACATGTTTTTAATGTAGTGCATATATATTTTATAGTTATTTAAGTCAAATACATAAAGGTTTGTAACTGATTTACAGATGAAGCAATCACAGATTGCAGTAATATATGCGTATGTGCATGTATATGCATATGTGCATGTGTGTATGTATGTGTGTGTAAATATATACATATATATGTATATATACACGTATATACTTGTGTATATATACATATATATGTGTATATACATATGCATACACACACACACACACACACACACACACACACACACACACCTATACACCAATCAAGGGGAAAACTGCATCCTAGCAATTTTACAGTCTGACGTTTTGTTGGTATAGCTATCATGCCCTTTTCAGCTTGTTTTTCTGTACAAAAGATATATTTTTGCCTTCTTCATTCCTGATGAGATTTTTCTGCGATAACTTTACATTCATACTGTAAAAATTAAAAGGTTAAAAGGTTAACAGATTAAGGTTTATTTGGGATACCAATTTCCATATAAACTAAAAATTAATACTTTATTAACACATGCCCACTTTATTTGCCAAAGAATCTGAGAGTTATGCGATGATTTGAATTAAATGACAAATGTGATAGGGAAAAAGAAAGTTCACAGTCTAGAAGTGAAAGGAGACATAGAAAATGCAGGCAAAAGACAAGGTTACTGCATTTCAAGCAAATAACAACAGTATGATTCAGATCAATCTTACAACATGAAAGGAAGCAGAATGGGTTTCTTTGAGTGCTCAGTAAGGTGAATCAGCAAAGGAAAGGTCATGAACTTAATGACAGGACTGATACAGTGAATTCAGATAATATTTTCTCAAATAGCTTTACAATTTCAAGGAAAAAATCTGTTACATTAGCAAAATCTTCTGGTCAAAACAGTTATTTTAAAAGTACAGCTATAGATGTACATCCACAATTCAAAATAAAGGAAACTAGGAGGCTTAAGATAACTGGGTGGCTAGATTATTAAAACGACAGTAACATAAGCCACTCAATTCGCCTAGCTGGCTACAACGATAAAAGTGACAGCACTTATTCATGAAACTGCTGTGGCCCTTGAATGCTTCTGTCTGACCCTTGCCATCTATGACTGGGGTTATCGACAGTGTCCTTTTTCTTTTTAACTAAAATGATCAAACACCTTGATTTGCCAGAGATGGTCCTAATTTATAACCACTGAAGCAACACAGTTACTAGTCATGTCTCTTTTCACCTTTAAAATTGTCTCTTTGATGGAGTAGAAACCTATAGATTAGTTTTTTAAAATTAGAGGATAAGTCATAGCACCTTATCCGTAACACATTTTAGTTTTTCTGTCCAGTGGTTCCTCTGACTTCTAGTATGCTTGGTTTGGAGAAGACCTGTCTCCCATCTCAATAACAGATGAAATAAGCATCAGCTTACCATTGCCAGTTGTCGACCAATGTTTCCCATTGTTATGCCTCCAGCAAAAAATATACACGGTAACCAAGAGCGAACATAGAGAAAATCTGGAGATGTATATCTAGAATAATAGAAATGTTTTTAACAACCCACCGAGGAAGTACAATGACACTTATTAATGGAAATAAGCTGTTACTCTGTAAAGTGGCTAACCCATTTTAAAAGCTCAATTCTGAAATCATTTGTCATTTATTTTAGGAAACAAGCACCAAAAAGAATACTTACTGATAAACACCATTATAGACTAGCAGTTGAGTGACCAAGGTTGCCAAGAAAGCAATTCCTACTCCAAGGCCAAAACCACTTCTAGATCTATCAAATGTCCACCACAGTCCAATGGAGAGTGCAGCCAGTGTGAGAGACAACTGTATGTTGTTATCAAAATCCACTTTCTGAGATCTGTGTTAAAGAATCATCTTAAAACTTGTAGCCACATAACACCACCTGTTCGTTTTGCTAAAATAAGAGATGTTCCTGTTGGGACGGGAATTGATTGCTTATTCCAGAGCGTGGTCAGTCTTTTCATACAACATATTGACACTGGGTGATACTAACTCTCTCTGATATTTACTAAAGATACACAGAGCGCATGATAATTTCATTAATAGATCCCACCTACCTGTAATTCCTTAAAAAAAAAAAAAATAGCACTCTATCTAACAGTCACAATTATAAGATCAGACCCATTATTTGAGAAATGCTTTCTTGGCTAAAAATGTAACCAGAAGCCTCAGAACACAAGTATTGTTAAAGGAACATACTTTTGCTAAAAAAGAAACCAATATCACTTCTCAAACAGGTTCAGAATTACTTGAGAATCATACAAGAACTTGAAAATAGAAGAGTTGACAGCTATTTAACAGGGTACCACATTCTCTATATGATTTACTGACAGACACATTTTATAATAATGCAGTTCAGAAACAAGAGTACCAAGGACACAGTATCCCTTTCTATTATGTCAACTGTTCTAGTTTTAATTTGTTGAGGATAAAGCCTTGAAGTGAACATTATCTTGCAACCTGCCAAGCTATTTTGGTGCCTGAGACTTTCTGGTATAGGACAGTTTGCTCAAATGATATTTTATTTCCGTCACCTACTTAAGCATCTATTCACAAATGTACGGCCCTTTTCTACTCCAAAATCTCTGGGCAAAACGAAGCTTTACAAATTCAATTTTCTCATTTCTTTGCTAGAGGATTACACTAAAGGAATTAATTTCAAGTATCATTAAAAGGGCATTATCTATGTCCCAAAGGCCACATCTTGGCACTATATCCAGCTCCCCAGGGGAGACTAGATATTTCGCCAAGCTAACTGGCCATGCTGCAACTAGAGAAGAGAGAAGAAGTTCAAAAAATGCATACAAAACTATTTCTTACTTCCTTTTAACATCCTGTTTACCACCATCCCCCTTCCTCCACCACACCATCTGGTATCTCCAAAACCTGGAATTCAGGTTTGCTTAATGTCTCAGTATCCGAGGGCTATTGTTGGCCACTCCCTCAAGGTCATTTCTTGATTAGGCTTGACTTAACAAAAAACCTATAGTTTATTGTATGCTTTCTGGAAAAGCTTCCTTATTCTTTAGCAGGCATTATACCTAAAACTCCAAAGAAAAGGTTATATGCTCTGATTTTTCTATGCAATAAACATGCATTTAAAGAGCAAAATTTGATATTAACTGAGTGCTACCTATGATAACTAAATTAACTTCATTAAGGGTCAAAGCAAAATAAGGTAAACAGGTAAAACACATTAATCTGAAAAATAGTATCATGTCATTTCTCAAATCTAAGGGACCTAATATCAAGTCTACATTATAAATTTATGCTAAAATTTTGCAAACATTTTGGATTTTACTTAAAGGGCAGGCAGAACAGTTAAAACTTGCTATATTCAAGTGTTTCATTGACAGAGAAAGAAAATGACCAAAGCAAAAAATTTAAATTAGACATATAAAGGTTTTCAAATCCCAGAAAAGGCTATTTAAATGTCTCTATTCAAAAACACCTGAAACATCTACAGTAGAGCCATCTAATCTACCAGCTGGAGAGGAATTTACACGCTTATAGGGCTCTGGAATAGAAGAAGCAGCCCTTCATAGACTCGAGTCAGGATCTCCGGGGTCCGGTCTCAGCTCTGTTCTACCTTGCGGTATGAACGCTTTAGCAAAGTACCCAACCCCTCCAGCTTTCATTTGTCTTACTATCTTTATAAAGAAAATGTAGAACTGGATGATTGCTAGTTGTCCTCTAGATAGAATATTCCAGGAGTCTATCTTTTTAAACCCTTCTAATCACTAGATATGTTTGTTATAAAATCCTAAATCTCAAAGATGTCACCAAGCTAAACATGTTAGGAAATTCTTTCATGTAAAAGGAAATGGGAAACCAAAATAATAACCGCCACTGAGGGCCTTCCAAATTCACAGAGCCCTAAGGGCTAACACAATTGGGAAGAGAAAGGCGATGTGTTTGTGGAATCGAGGACCCTATCGCTTGCCTCCATTCCTCCTCCCAAGCCTTTCCAGAATACCTCAGTATTTTCTGTAAAAGACAAGGAATCTACCTGCCACGTGACCTCGCCTCTCTCCAGCTAACTGCCAGCCCTGAGCCTGGTACAGAGCCACAGGAGGGAACCCTGGGCAGCCTGGCCCGCATTCCACGCTCATCCCAGCACCAGAGCTCCTGCCCCTCCACTCTCTAAGCCACATCTTCTAGAATAAAGGGATGACTGAACTAGCATGTCCCAGACTCTCTTTTACAAAGGAAAGTCAGAGGTGGGGGAGAAGAGAAGCAGGGAAGATGACAGGATAAAAACCTTATGAGGCCAAAACGTTTGTTCTGGGGTTGACATTTTTCTCTGTGCTGTGGGGGAGAAGACAGTGGGGAGAAGGGAAACAGAGGCCACTTCACCCTTCTAGCAAGGACACTATAAAAATACTCATTCAGGGGCGCCTGGGTGGCTCAGTTGGCTAAGCATCCAACTTCGGCTCAGGTCATGATCTCATGGTTCGTGAGTTCAAGCCCTGTGTCAGGCTTTGTGCTGACAGCTCAGAGCCTGGAGACTGCTTCGGATTCTGTGTCTGTCTCTCTCTCTTTGCCCGTCTCTCACTTGAGCTCTGTCTCTCTCTCTCTCTCAAAAATAAACATTAAACAGATTTTTAAATAAGAAAACCCCAAAAAAAATAAAAATACTCATTCATCACAAAATAAATTGTCAGAATCCTTAAATGATCAAATTTTAAAAATATGTACCTTAGGCAAAAAAGTTCTTTTTGGTCAATGTCCAAGCTGAATATTTTCATTATGCCACCTTTAAGAACATTTATGTGGTTTGCTGGCATTGATTAGAACCAATAGATGAGTCTGACTTTTTCCGAAAAAATTACAGGTTCCTTAAGTTAGAAACAAACTAAAAAAAAAAAAAAAAAAAAAAGAAGCCAGCATGAAGCCACCACATGTCCTTTTTGGCAAGTCTTAAATGAAAAAAGAGGAAAGAAATCCTTTGAAAATGTACCTGTTTCAATCTCAGAGTTACCGAAACTATACGGAAGTAATGAAGTAAGCTACTTTAAGAAAAACATGCACAGTTTTTAAACATGAGAAGTTTCTAAGTGATACTGAAGATGTAAATGAAAGGCTCTACCCCTCCCTGTAAGCCCACAGCTGCTCCTGTGATGTTTCAACAACACGGCACACATTCTTTTTCTGGCTAAGGAGACACAGCACAGTTTGACAACAGTGAAGTTGCAAGGGACTGTTTAACCTTTGGTTTGTTGGAGCTGCTTTGTGATTATGCATTTTGTTACAGCGGAAAGGATACAGCGCTGGCATGATTTATACCAACAAAGACGGCTACGCACCGCATCACACTGGACCACTCTCTTTTAAATTTATGTGGTTCTCCTAGATGCCTGTCAATGCAGGGGTATAATAACCCAATCACAGCTGTAGAAAAAAGGAGAAAAAAAAAAAAATTAAGTCATCTCCAATGCTATACCGGCAAAACTTAAGCTAAAAGAGCTACAACCCCCATAACCATTTGAAAGACTGTTTAAAAAGCTCTTCAAGTTATTTAACATCAATCACAGATATTTTTAAACTTATGTTCCAAAAGAAAAAAGATACCACCGCTGAAGAAAGCGCTGTAAATGCTTACCACGGTATCCTCAACTGTAACTGGCAGAGCACCATTTCAGTGCATGATTCACAATTTAGCACTCTGCACTAGATGATTCATGCTACTTTTCTACTACTACTATCCCTGAGATTTGAAAAGCATCAAACCAGTTGGCAGTTAAGCAATGTTCTCTCTAAACTACATAACCATGAAACATGCTATATAATGCCACAAACTATCTAAAGAAAGCTAGAAGCGTAAACGCATATAATAAGCTCATCACACACACCGTGCTCGTTTGGATGGCAATGGCTGTCCTGCTACACAGATTATCTTAGTTCCTCCAGCTTGTCTCCTGCACCCAGTGCTGGGTCCCAACGTTCCCCTGCACCCTGGCCCTCTAATGAGACTCTAGGTCATATTGTCAAAATGGGGAAACTTACAACAGAAATCTACATTTGAGCCTCCTTCTGCACATAGAAAAAACTTAGGAAATATAATCTGTAAGAACTATAAATTTCAGTTAAAATTTAAATTTACTCTTAAAAAGATAAGGAGGCATGATTTTAGTACATTTCTTAGTTTTAGAAAAAACATCTTTAATGTTAAGTGTGTAGTTATGAATAACTGTATGCAAAATGTCTATGATTGAGACTCAGAATACTTGCACCCGATTTTTAATTAAAATACTTGTCAAACTTCAACATTTTATTCATTTAATGGGAGAGGATTTTAAAAGCTAAGTTAGTCATTAAAAAAAGGCCTTAATGAATCAAAACAGTCTTCAGCAAGTTATAAGGAAAATGTACTTTTACAGATTAAATTAAACAGGAAATAGCTAGGCAGCTTTGATTTGCTAAACTTCCTAAAAACAGAATGGATATGTTGCCATTAAGTTAAAGACACAACTGTTACAATAGTTGAAAAGCATGTTTAGAAGGCCCAATGCTACCTATGATGTATCTTGAAATTACTGTACCAAGATCTGAGTGCCTGAGGACCAGGAACCCCTGCCTGGCCCGGGAGTGGCTAGCTATACCTTAACAAATGATGCATCCAATCATTAAGGAAAAATGAAAATCAATTAATATCACAAATCGCAGGCTAGCAGACCAGTGGAGCAGTCTACCATCTGGAGGTGAGCTGCTACAATGATATATCTGTGTCCTAATCTACAAATCTGAAAGCGCTCTCCTGAGTTAGGCTTTTGCTGAGCATAGCGGGTTCGCAGACCATCAAGAGATTAACAACAAATTTCAGCAATGCAGACCTCCAAAATCCGTTAGTAAATTTAAAACTTTCATATCCTATTCCTATTTAAAAGTCTCGGCTCTAAAATCCTGTGAGATTAACTGACAGCACTTCCAAATTTCTACAAAATTAAAATGGCACCAAGCATGCCTAACAGTTGAAATATATCTAAACGAATGCTACCTCTTTTTTTTTTTTTTTTTCCTCAAGGGGTCATGAAACTAACAGCTCATATCATTCCTCACTCTCGCTCTCCCTCTCCTCCCTCTGCCTGTTGCTGAGTGAAATCAACTAAGATCAGGCATTCCAAGTCAATTTTCCTCAGCAGCTGATGCCATAGGTAAAGAATTATCACATAGAGAATACTGACGTGTGTGCAAAGAAATAAGTAAGTAAAATTGACTAGATTTGTATGCATGTGATGTCAGACTCACAAGGGAGAGACAACTGAGGAGAGAAAGCAAAAACACAAAAAGGAATTTAAACTGCCACGCTGCCAACCTTGGGATTTGCCAATAAAAATCAAATCCATTGAGTATGCATGGTTCTCGGATGCTCCCTGAGAAGGAGAATTCGAGGAAGCCTGTCACTTCCCATTAAATGTCTTCTTCCTTCCCTTTAAATAAAGGCATGGCAGAGTCTGATCACAATATCTACAGCTCAGTGAGGCTCCACTGTTTGAGAGCTCAGCAGAAGTATGCCTGGGCCTCTTTTCGTCTTTCTCCACTTTCTTATCCTAACAAGAGAGACCGTTAAAATCGTGCCAGCGTAACATTACATGCAAACATCGTCCTGCTTAATCGCAGGGTTCTCTGATGCAAACTAACACTGCTTGGGATAGATTTAAGCTATTTCCCAGGGACCAGTTACAGCCTACCAAGCCAAAACCAGAATAAGTTTGTAAGACATCAATATTAAGTCATCATGTTTTCTGGATGGAAGTGTGTTTAATTCAGTGATACACTACAAGGGACAGTGAAATCAAATGTTTTGCAAGGAAAGAGGGCTGAAAAAACAAAGCCACTGAACGAGATAGACTTCATGGAAAACAGTTACAGGATAAGCAACGTTCCATTCAATAAATACTTAAGCTCCCATAATGTGTCTCCACGATCCCAGCCCCAAAGTGATCACAGCAACAATTCAATACAGTAATACGTTAGGGGTAGCACTGACAGCGCCTGGTGGGGCCCTGGCCTCTCTTGGCATGTGCTGAGGGAAAGTGGGGTGCTGGCGTTTCAGGAAAGCTTCACAGAAGAGGTGGCCCTGAGGCAGCAGCGCTCAGCAGGTCAGTGTGTGGAAAGGGCTTTCTAATCCAAGGGAAGCATTGAGGAAAAGCACAGAAATTGCCCAATACCCACTATCGCCTGCAAGTTGTAAGCTTCAAGCAAAAAGGGAGCTTCAGAAAGCCTCAGAGGAAGATAAAAGTCGGCAAGGGCCATATCAGAGACTTCACGCTGCAGACACTGGGGAATCAGGAAATAATGCCATCGAGTTTGAACCAGATGGTTCAAACCAGACCTGGTTTGAACCAGATAGAGCATGTAGGAACACGCTCCTACAGTAGCACCAAGTGCACCACACAGGACGGGGTAGCAGGCAGAGTTCAAAATCAGAAGCCAAAAAGGAAAAAATTGCAAATTCCCATCAGACTGGTAGAGGGCCTGCCTGGACCAAGAAAGAGACGGAGGAAACACAGAAGTTGGACGCTTGGAGGTAAGAGCGGGAGAAGTCTTGCGGAGCTCCCCAGGAACTGGGTAAATGACTGCCTGGCCAATCTGGAAAGATTTGTTTTTTCTTTTTACATTAGACATTAGCTTCATAGGTTTGAACATAATTTGGTTACTTAGGATTTTTCGAGTCAGTTTCTCTAGTTAATGTTACTCACACAATGATGGTTATCTTTCTCCTCTATTCATTCTTCAGAAAGATTCCTTTGCAGCCCTCGGTAACATTCAAGAGGTTTCTAACTGATTCTAACGCACTGCACACACAGAGAAGTTAATCAGCTTGAAACACCAGCCGTTATTAAATTCAAAAATAGGGAACCACAAAAAGGAAAATGAGAGCAAAGGCAATTTACCAGACTTCTCTACTGGGTGTCCCTCTAGAAGCATGGCCAGCCAATTTTCCAGCACTGTGTTATAGGGAAAGGCAGCAAATAACCAGGGGCCCTTTGGTTCGCATGTAGAAAGTGGTGATTCCGGAGAACCTCCAGAAGGGAGCTCAGTCTATGAGTATTGTTGGACAGGAAAATGAAAGTACAATTTTCAGTTTTTCTGACTTAAGATGGTTAAGAACCTAGAGTTTTGAAAATGCATTCCAGCACATGTACAGAAAGACATATACATACTTTGAACGCACGTCAACTTGTACGCGCTATGTTTCTTATACCACTGACTTTTTATTTCCTTGATACTTTCCCTAAGATTGGGGGCAGGAGGGGCAGAAATCCATTTTCTACCTTTGGCAACTTTCACAAATCTGGTACTTTGCTCTCATTTACTAAATACCATGACCTATCCAACAAAATCAGTAGCAGGGTTAACTGGAACCTAGATTTCCAAACGCCTCTCTACCTTCGCTTGCCCAGTTACCTCGTGGAATGCACTGCTTTCAGGAGAAACACTTAAGCAAGAAATGTAAGTGTAAATACCCCAAACGGAGAGCTGTGAAGTTTGCAAGTGTGACAAACCTAGCGGCTGGGGAAAGGAAGGAAAGTAGGGACAAAGTGACTGAAATGCAGCATTAACATTTGGAATCTTCCTTCCTAAATATGAGTTTGTGGCAAAAGTGCCCACACCACAGGGGAGGACACAGCCCCTGGTCCTCTCCTTAACGGAGGTACAATGAAACCTCAGTCAAGTTCACTTGCCCCCCCCGGCCCCGGGGGCCGCGGGCCCCCCCCCCCCCCACGAATGTACATCACACAACACGACGTTCCATCCAAGCCCGGCGCTTCATCTGCAAGCTTCAAAAGAGACACCCTGAGGAGAGGGGAGGGTGAGTAGCTTTCTCTTCCCCTTCTCCAGCATGTGACATCTGACCTAGCCGCACTACTCACTGGCCCTCAGACCCCGGGCTCACGGATACCCTCTCTTTATCTCAGGGTCCTCATTCCCCCAAAGGGGGCACAATGCCAAAATATCACTCCCAAAGTTGCCCTACACATCCCTGGGGTTAAGGGATGTGCCTAGCACGTGAGGAGGCATTCAATAAGAATTTCTCTCCCCTGACCTTCCTTTCGTCTATCCTGAAAAGATGTGTTCTTCCAAGTCCCAAAGAGCTTCAATTAGTAGCCAGACAGCAGCTATGCCATAGGAGAAAATAAGCAAACCAGGGGTGCCTGGGTGGCTTGGTCAGTTAAGCGTCTGACTCCTGGTTTTGGCTCAGGTCTTCTCACAGTTCAGGACATGAACAGAGCACGTCAGGCTCAGTGCTGACAATGTAGGGCCTGCTTGGGATTCTCTCCCTCCTTCTCTCTGTCCCTCCCTCCCTCTTTTTCTCTCTCTCAAAATAAATAAATAAACTTAAAAAAAAACTAGAAAAAGATGGTGGGAACACTTAATTTTTCTCTTTTGAGTTTAGATGAAAAAAAAGAAAATATATGAGGGCTAGTAGATATGACAGAGAATGATAAAATATAATTTTGCTTTCTCCTGTATTTGGACTAGTTTGCCTATTCTCTCAGAAAATGTAATGACCTTGGGGCCACTAAGAATCCCTGCCTTTACAAACCTTAATGTGAATATTGTGATAGCGACATCGATTCATAAACCACACTGGAACCTTACGACAAAAATGCCCTTCAATCCATGCCAATTGTCCACTAGATTCCACGAGGTCATTCTAAAACATCTCACACCTAACTCCTCACTCTTCAACCTCCAGCTCTGGGATGGAAGTCAAGAAGGATCTACATTATACTGCAGTGTCGCTGATATTAAATATGAGACACCAAGTGGACATTCCAAAAAGCAATTTCTCTCTCGATCAGAATTTTCTTCTACCACACAATGATGGCTCCCTTCTATCACTTTCTTTTTTATTATTAATCTATTGGTCTCCGTCATTGGAAAAAGCTAAAGAGTATCCATTATGGAAGCTCGGCATTACAAAGGCTTTCTGAAATGCTCCACCTTATTCATTACACATTGTCCACCAAAAAAGATCTACAATAACTCCTGAAATAGGATAACGATTTTTAAGCAAAGAGAATCTACCTTATGTATCTCTTTAAGTATTCTCTATTCTTAAGCTACATCTGAAACCAAGATACCAAGAAGAAAGCATGTCCAAAAATCTAAAAAATAATAACATGAAGCTTTAAATTTTTTTTAAGTTGATTCATTTACTTTGAGAGAGAGCTTGTGCACACACACAGTCAAGCGGGGGAGGGGCAGAGAGAGAGGAGCAGAGAGAAAGAATTCTGAGCAAGCTCCACACTGTCAGGATGCGGGGCTCAAACCGACAAACCATGAGATCATGACCTGAGCTAAAACCGAGAGTCAGACGCTTAACTGACTGAGCCACCTAGCGCTCCGAATTTGGGTGATTTTGAAAGTAAATTATTGCCCACATGAAGCTTTAAACTTGAATAAAACTACTCCATCTTTCAAGTTTTCATCTACTTCAAAAACAAGGCCATAACACACACAGATCCAACCCTTCAAACCAAACAGTGACAATGATCATCAAAATAACTCAGAGTTATCATCAAAATAACTTAATATGAGGTGGGTTGAAGAAAGGATAAAATTAAGAAGTTAAAAGCCTCAACCTGAAGGCAAGCTAGATTTGTTTTAGGATTAAATTTTTTTTTTATTTTTTTTAATGTTAATTTATTTTTGAGAGAAAGAGAGAGACAGAATGCGAGTGGGGGTGGGGGGGCAGAGAGAGAGGAAGACTCAGAATCCAAAGCAGGTTCCAGGCTGCGAGCTGTCAGCACACAGCCCTATGCGGGGCTTGAACCCACGGACCACGAGATCATGACCTGAGCCGAAGTCGGACGCTTAACCGACTGAGCCACCCAGGTACCTCTTAGGATTAAGTTTTTAATGTTCACAGGTCAGACAGAAATCAGACACGCTGGTACCTACCCAGTGATTCCATTTACATTACATTACATTGTCCCTACTAATCTAAGGACAGAAAGATCAGTGGAAGCCTGAGGCTGGGGGTGGGGCATGGACTGCAAGGGGGCACAAGAGAGTCCGTGGGTGACGGAAATGTGCCACAGACGGGCTGTGGTGGTGGGTCACACAACTGCACGCATTTGCCTAAACTCATCAAAGCACTCATTTAAAACGGGTCTGCCGTACTGCATTTAAATTAAAGCCAGGAAAAATAAGTCCTGCTCAGACAACATCAGAACTCATGTGCCCTGCTTGCTTCCTTTCTAAGCATCACAGAAGCAGCCTACACATACCTGAGGCTGTGCCACAGCAGGGCGGCACCCACCACGCTGAAGAAAAGATGCTCGCGATCACGTCGGGCGGAAAGAGCGTCACATTTCTCTGAATCTGAAGTAAATTTAACACTAATGCAAGAAATACTCCAATAAAAAACAGCACCACTCCACGAATCATCAAGTTCACGCTCCTGCTAGTGATAGATGAAATATAGGGGCCACGCTTTTTGGGCCCAGGCGACTCTGTCTTTCCTTCTGCCATGGTTTCATAAGTTCAGTAAACCGGCAAGACAAAAAAAAAAAAAAAAAAAGCCTTCCCAGCAGAAAAACCAAATGTCTGTGAATCGAAGCAGGCCGGTGATCCTACAGTTACAGCATCTTGTCCTAAAAGAGGACCTACCAGAAATCCTGCAAGAGATAAGAAACAAGAAATCAATGGTTGTCTAATAAGTGATCCTGCAATTTTTCTGATTTCAATACTAATTAATTTCAAAGTACTAATAATGAAATGACAAGCTTATATATTTATGTGAATTCGTTACTTACTGAATAAGAAGTGACTTAAAAAGGATTTTTTAGGCATGATGTAATAAAAAAGTGTTTTTTTTATTTACCTGTATTTATATATTTACCAGAACAGAACAAGTGACCTGTGAGGCTCACAGGTTAGATGAATAATAAAAACAACTTGCCCCACCTCGGAGAAGAGCAGAGCAGGTTACCTGAGACAGTATACCAGAGTCTGGAAGATTAAAATCCAGGTTTCTGTTTCTTCTACCTAAATCTCCAACCCTATCAGTTACAACAGATGGGCCTGGAGATTTAGGTAAAAATCTGTATACTTTACAGACGATAAAAGAATTAACATATAAGATCAACATATTCTGACTGAAAATTGTGTAATGCCCACAATAACATGGGACTTGCTCATGAGGAAGACCTCCCGAGGGGAACATGACCTGTTTTACTGTTTAACGCTTATGTATTTGAATTTTCGTGCAAGAGCATCTTACAAAACACAGACCACCACCCAATCACCTACATACACATCAAGCACAGAAACCAGACCTGGCCTGCCCTCGGCAGGCCACAGCTGTGTCCCACCCCTGCCTGGACCCAGTCAGCCCTGATTGCAACCCCAGGAGCTTTTGTGATAAATCTTTAATAGGAAGCAGAAGAAAGGACACGAAGAAAATGAAGGGTAATCCATGGCTGGACTCCAAGGAGTCTGAGCCACACGGCTCTTGACTCCTAAAGCTTAGAACTGTGCCAGTACCATCAGTCTAGGTATCTGTTCCTCTAACCAAAGCGATCTTTCCTTTTTGTGTGGCAAATAACATCTGATGCAAAGTGATCTTTCCTTTGTGCGTGGCAAATAACATTTGATGCGTTCTATGAGCAAACAAAACCCATGTGTAAACTGGGTACTGGGGAGGGGGTGCTGACTTTAGAAATAATCAGTGTAGGGGCACCTGGGCGGCTCAGTTGGTCAAGTGTCTGACTCTTGATTTCATCTCAGGTTGGGATCCCTGGGTTGTGGGATTGAGCTCCACATCAGGCACGGTGCTGAGCGTGGAGCCTGCCTGGGACCCCCTCCCTCTCCCTCTGCCCCTCTCCCGCTCACACGCATGGGCACGCACGCTCTCCCCCTCTTCCTCTTAAAAGAAAAAAAAAATTCAGTATGAAAATGAGAATATCTGTGAGTCCTAGTAACTTTCACAGCCTATCAGTTCCATGTGATTAACACAGACAAAAGACGGTTTTTTTTTTCCTGAACCTCTGCCACATCCAAAGCTCTGTGCCCGACACTCACAGAGGGAGTTCTGTCCTCAAACTAGTCCTCACAAACCTAACTTGGTCTACAGCATAACTGAGCTCTACAGCTTAGAGGACTACAGAGAGCAGTATGTATTATGGCTGATTCACGGGAAAATATACTCCAATACCAACTCAAAAGTCTAGAAAACACTTCCTGATCCGCTTTTGCAGACTCTTCCTTGCTGTCGTATCCTGCATATTAGCATGCCGTATGTTCTCTTTACTTCTGCCAAGGTGTTCGGTAGCCATAGAATTCTTCATCATCATCATGGTCATGACTACTGATATAGCACCCACTGATGGAGGGCCTACTCCATGCCAGACATAGTTAGCTCGAACCTTCAAAATCATCCAAAGGTTAAGTATTACCATCCTCATTTCACAAATGAAATACAAAGTCAAAGAGATTTAGCAAAACTTGCTTATCGTCACATGACATGCAGTATCAGAACTGGAATTTTACCTTAGGTCGAACTCCAAAGCCCATCATCCTCTTCCCTCTAAACCCTGAGTCCCATTCCAGCCCAACTGTTCAGACTTGTTTTTCAGCACATGGATACATGAAAGGGTATTTGGTCAGTGAAAAGATGATAGACATGGAAAAACTAACTCAAGTGTAAGAGATTCTCAACATAAGTGGGCAACTGTATAATAGCACAAAGATCATAAGTGTACCAATGTCTTGAAATGTCCTTTACATCAAGGTGTGAAAAGATGTTTCCAAGAAGAAAAAATCCTATGGCCAGTTTGCATACTGTGTAACACCAACGTTTACTGTGTAAGTTCCTTCACTTCCCAGACTTCCAGCAGACACAGTAACCCACCCCAGCTCCTGCTGTTAAAACAGCCACTCGAGCACAAAGAGTGTATATACATTTTAAGTGGCCCCAATTCCTCTAGCAAATCATTTGTTTATGTCTGTGCTTTTTCCAAAAGCAAGTTAATGGCAAAGCATATGTGGCATTGAATTATGTTTCCAAAAGAGCAAAATAACTTCAGCTTTAAAAAGCGTTGTTCAATTGTGCCAGGCTCAGCTCACAATCACCAGTGTTTGTCAGAGGGCACTGGCATTTTGGGCAGGACAATTCCTTGTTGTGTGGAACTGCCCTAAGCATTGCAAAACACTTAATGTCCCTGGCTCGTCCCCACTAACTGCCAGCGCATGCCCCCTCCCCCACTTGAGACAACCAAAAATGCCCCTACGTAGATTTCCAAATGCCCCCAGAGGGCAGTGCCCTCCCACTAAGAGCCACCATTGCTACAGACTATTTCGTCAAGCTAGAGACTTTCTAAACGATTTACGTGATTCTACCATAGATGTTTATTCAACCTTCCCTGGCAATGCTTGTTTGTAGTCTCCTACTTCACCCCAAAAGCATTCATTCTTTAAAAGTAACACAGTATTTGTTTGGTGTTTGAGTGTTTTTTAAAAGCTAATATTTTGGGGTGCCTGGGTGGCTCAGTCGGTTGGGCGGCCGACTTTGACTCAGGTCATGATCTCGAGGTCCGTGAGTTCGAGCCCCACGTCGGGCTCTGTGCTGAGAGCTCAGAGACTGAAGCCTGCTTCAGATTCTGTGTCTCCCTCTCTCTGACCCTCCCCTGTTCATGCTCTGTCTCTCTCTGTCTCAAAAATAAATAAACATTAAAAAAAATAAATTAATTAAAAGCTAATATTTTAAAAATCCAAGAAGCTGACTTTGATGACTATATAATAATATAATAGTATATAATTACTGGAGACAAAAATAAAAGAATGCTTTAGAATCACAGTATCCTAAAATTTAAGAAACAGAAGGGAACTGAGAGACCATCTCTATTCTAGGGGGTATGTCAGCCTGATGCAAAACAAAACAAAAAAGTTGTGTGTGTGTGTGTGTGCGTTTTTCTGCAGAGTTCCACAATTTATACCAAGTACTCAAAAAGTCGATGATCCAAAAGAAAAGTTAAGAACCAGTGATCTAACAGTTTTCTCATTTTACCAGCATAGCAAATGAGACCCAAAGTGGTCAAATGAGGGGACAAGATCAAGACTGTACTACTGGATCTTGCTACCACGAATGTGTAAAGCGTACTCCTGGAAATGACCACACTCATCACAAGAAATTCCACAAGCTCACTCACTCCCTGCTATCCAACAGCTAAGTTCCTTAAAAAAAAAGCATGCTGTTTATAGTATCAGTCACACAACAGGGAAGTGAGTTTTAAATTATAGCTCTTGGAATTAAGTATCCCCCAATTTGTTTACTTTTACGTAAAGTTCAGTTTTCTGATTACGTATTGGAATTTTTTTCTCAAAACAAAATGTACCTATAACTTTAAATATTACCGTTACATCAACGATAAATTTGATTCTTCACCATTTTTTTTTAAGTCTATATTTGAAAACTTTAGATTACTCAACAAATAATTTGCTGATCAGGGAAGAAGTCTTTGGTATAAAGATTTAAAGAACAGTCCCTCAACAGATCCTCAACAATAATCCTGGTAAGTAGGCAAGCGTATTTAATCCCCATTTTACAAAACAAAAAATGTTAAGTAACTTTCTGAGATGATAATACTGTATCCTAGGTAGTATCAGGACTAGTGCTCTCCCCCACCTCCCCAACACTCTGGCTTCATGTACAGTTCTTTCTCATTTCACCACATTGCCCCACCTACGAACACCATACAAAAACAATCCGTGTGCCACACAAGTGGCAGCTTTTAAAGTCACACTGATAAATACTGTTAATACCAAAATAATGTGTGGGTTTTTTTCAAAAATTAACAAAGAAAAATCTCCCACGGTACATAAAAAGCTTTTAATCTTCCTTGAGTCCTGACCTACAGTTTCTATAAAGTACATTACTGAACAAAAAGAAAAATAATTCAGATAGTTTAGATACATCAATAACAAATCATCAAAGCTGGAAAAACATTAGTTCAGGTATATGACTGCCTGTCATATAATAAAATTAAATCACTACTGCACATCTTTTGCATCATGTGCTCTCTTAATTATAATGGCATTCTCAACATAGAATAAGCATAAACATCAAGAAAAACACAGTTACATCAATGCAAAAGTTTAACTCTCCTTAAATAAAAGCACACGAATGTGAATCATAGTCTAGGGACACTAAAACTTCTAGAAAGACAGACATGTGTGCCTTGAAGACACTGCGATTCATCTTTCCTTTCTACGTCAACATCCAAACACAGAAACCATTAATCAGGCAGCACTCACATCCCATTACTACTTTTAAATGTCAAATCTCAGTCATTAAAAAGGTTACACTATCATTTGGGAATAATTTTCTGATAACGATGAAAACAACTGGTCTCCAAATTTCTGAACTACATTTTATCCTCTCCTTTACTGCCCGATCCACACATAAAAGCAACAGTAGTCAGTTTAAAAAGAATCAACCCTTTCCCAAATGTACACGATTCACTGCTTGGTCACTTTATGTCAGATGTGTACTGAGAAGTACAACAAATCACACTCGTCAACGTAATGTCCAGAGAAAGAATCAAAGGGGGAAAACAGGAAGAGTACGTGACTAATATTTTCTTTGGAGATCCTATAATTCAGGGAGCCTATAATCCCTTCACTCATTTTCACTCACTGGATGGCAATCAGAGCCAAGCGCCAAAGTTGGAAAACAATCTAGCCACTGCCTGCTTGGCTGCCTTCATTTTTCCTGTACTTAGGACTGGAGCACGCCTTCCCCTGCAATCTTCAGCTCCATCGCAATACTGATCTGGGCCAGTTTCCGTGGCGCAGCTGTCCAGTCTACCCATTCCTTCTTAAAGCATCTCCTCATCAATCCTACAAAATAGTAAGCTCTCCATGGTATATTTTCCTGGTCTAGGGAGCTACACCATACTTTCATAACTTTTTCCCGACACTAACAGGGCATGGGGTCACGATCACTTGTTTTATTAGCACACTTCTCCCCCACCCCCCCCTCCTCTCCTATCATCCACACCGCTTTCCTTTTCCAGATTGCCAATCCCCACTGAGCAACCCTAAAATCCCAGTAACTATCACCAACCGACTTCTACGTCCTGACAAGAGTTCTCTCTGCATTTACCCACACACCTACTCCAAAGGTGTCCAATTCCAATCCAAAATGCCAAAGTCCCACTCCTCAACCCAATATCAACACATCTTTCTGCGGATTCTAAACTTACTACAAAACCTACCTTTTGGATCCATCCCCTTCCCAAACCTGAGTCTCTCTGGCTACAAGCTTCCCAAGTCCTGACAGCTCTATGCTTGACAGCTCGCCGACCTCCACCCTCATCAGATCTCCAGGGTCGCCCTTCGCGGCGTCCTCCAACCTTCTTTCCTCTCCGACACTCTTCCACTGTCCGGAGAGCTTGGGCCTCTCCTATGACCTCCGCCCGACCCCGCTTGTCCCCTTCCGCCCCTCCCCGACCCTTCTCCAGGTAAGCGGAGCCCCTTGCCCTTCAGGCCCCATCTGTGGTCCTGGCTACCCGCATCTGCCAGCAAGGTTCCCAGGATGCAAAACCACAAGCAGTTCCTCTCCCCGAAGGCCATCCCCCTCCCCAGGCCGCTTCCCTCAGCACCAAGTCCCCCGCGCTTCGAAAGGGTACCCCAACTCACCCCCGCCTCCGCCATCTTCTGGGACCGGCTCCCGCCCCCCTCCCGCTCTTCCTCCTCCCCTCCCACAACTCCGCCCGACCTCCACTGCGCCTGTGCCGTCGACGAGGAGGCGCTCCGACGATCGGGGCAGAAGAACTTCCGGTTCCTACCGGCACCAGTCGGTGGGCCCGCGAGACGGGGCAAAAAGGCTTCCGGTCTTCGCGCAATCCGAGGCCGCTGGTAGGCGTGGACTGTTTAGAAGGTGGGAGGTGGCTGGGTCAGCTGTTGTTTGCTGCTCAGGCCGCCGTGAGTTGTGACGAGTCTCCAGACCCTGGGGGCGGTGTGAGAGAATCGCGCGCTGACACACGCACACTCTCTGGGAGGCGTGACCCTCAGCATGTCTCTTTGCTCCAAGGGGAATTGAGGGCTCTGGAGCGTAGGCCGCCGGGTTCTCCCGCCGAGGACGGTGACTCTCAGTATCTTTGTGCTTTTGCTTTTCCTTTCCCCACTAACTCATAAAAACATAATGGATATTTGACTCATCTCCATGCCACAGCACTTTATAAGGTTTTTATTGATAATCGTTCCCCAGGTTCGATCAGGTAACACCGTTTGGGGACAGTTGTTTTCGTAGAAAGAGCTTTAGAGGTTTATAGCAAAGTAGAGAAAATACAGAATCTTGTAACCCCCACTCTTTCTCAGAAGTTGTGCTATAATGTGGATGTGATGAGGTTACAATGGCCTTGAGGAAAGTTTTAGGTGAAATTTGGGCCTAGCACAATTGCTTAAGAGCTTTGCATAAAAGTGTCAGTGAAATTCCTTTTTTCCTTCCTTTGAGCTGGTGAAAAATAAGATGGATTTTTATGTTTCTAAACTTGATAGCAGTACATTTATTTCCGAAAATTAAAGTAGAAATTAAATCTGCAACAAAATGCATCTAGGCAATATGATCTGTCTTGTTTTCTCTAATGTTTCCTCTAGCTCTTAAATTTCTCTCCTATAGGTTTTTACACTCCCAGGAAAATAAGATCTGGGCAGATTATATGAATGGATGAAGAATTTTAAAAGGAAAAGAGAAGGGCACCTAGAAACAACCTGAGGATGTCCTGATAGGAAGGCTGTCTGCAAAGCAATATAAGTTCTATTCATCTAGCTCTGCCTCCCCTAACTCATCTTTTTCAAACACTTAGAAATTGCCTTCAAGAAAAGCCTTATGGAAAATTTTAGCCTACAGAGCATTTATTTTAGTTTATTTAAAGCTGGAAAACCTTGGTACATTCAAGGAATTCAAAAGAAGGCAGAACCCCAGAGGGCAGTGGGGGGTGGGATAAAAACTGAGATTGAGGTTGTGTATTAATATCATGATTGAGCACATATTGTGTGTCCGATACCATGACAAATTTCATTTCATTTCACCTGCTCAAAAACCTCTTTAAAATAAATACTATAGGGGCGCCTGGGTGGCGCAGTCGGTTAAGCGTCCGACTTCAGCCAGGTCACGATCTCGCGGTCCGGGAGTTCGAGCCCCGCGTCGGGCTCTGGGCTGATGGCTCAGAGCCTGGAGCCTGTTTCCGATTCTGTGTCTTCCTCTCTCTCTGCCCCTCCCCCGTTCATGCTCTGTCTCTCTCTGTCCCAGAAATAAATAAACGGTGAAAAAAAAATTTTTTTTAAATAAATAAATAAATAAATAAATAAATAAATAAATACTATATAGTAGATGAGAGATTAAGGCCAAGAGCTGTGATATTCAATACTGGCTGCATATTAGGATCACCCGTGGATCTATTAAAGTTTCTTGTGTCTGAGCCTCGTCCTCCATATCTTCTGACTTAATTGGGCTGAAGAGGGGACCTCAGCCACTTTAATAAATTCCCTGTGTAATCCTAATATGCAACAAGAGCTGAGAATCCCTGTCATAGAGTCAATTTGCCCAGGGGCACTTAGCAACTAAGTAAGCAGCAGAGGAGGCAAAAATTCAACCTAGATCTATCTGATTCCAAAACCTGTGCCCTTAGCCAACATTCAACAGCATGTGGCACACGCCACTTGCATGCTAGGAGCTTTGTTAAACCCTGGGACACAGAGATGAATGAGACACAGCCTTTGCCTTCAATAAATTCACAGCCTTGAGAGACAGAAGTCCCAGTAAATGAAGCTAGGCCAGCTCACACAAGGTAGAAGCAGTCAACCGACAGTCAACTGAAAACTCTCTGATATGTCCTTCCTATTTTAAGCTAGATTGGCACAGCAGGTGCCTGGTGGCGGGGAATCTAGGTAGGCGTTATTGCAGCTGTCAGCTGGTTGCAACATCTGGTTGCAAGCCTAAACGAAGACAACGGCAGGGGTACAAAGAGAATTGGCAAGACTTGCTAACCGCTGGTGAGAGGCTCAAGGAAAGGAAGTGGAAGATGACGTCAGAGTTTGGAATTTGAGTGGAAGTAACACCATTGATCTAGAACAAGAACACAAGACTTGAATGTAGGGTTGACTGAGTTTGAAATACTTGTGGAACAGTCAGGTAGAAATATCTAGTAGAGCACCAGAAGTGTGCATCTGGAATTCAAATAGTCTGAAAATAAAGATCTGGAGTCACTGACTTATAAATGGTACTTGAAACCATGCTTTGTATAATGTGTATGCTATGTGTGGAATTTTTTTTAAGACAATAGAGATCAGGAGGAAAAAAAAAAACACCAATTTTGACATTGCCATATTTGAATAGTTCAATAAAGCTATTTTTATCTGCAGTGATATTAAATACAGTCATCTCATGATCATCCGTGATGAGTTTTTAATACTTTCCAGACTTTCCCTGGCCTCACAGCAAATTCAACAGATGATGCATAGCCCTGGAATGCAAACCAATTTTAAATATTGGCTAAATATTTAAGAACACAATACGATGCATTCAGAAATGTAATAGAAATATCCTAGGGCAGTGTTTCCACACATAAATAATTTTTATGTATCCCTAGTTTTGACTTCAATTATTTTGTCCTAATATTACTTAAATCTATAAAAATTACACTGTTCTAAAACATAAATCTGGACCAAAAAATTCTTAGGCTTAAGCTCATATGCCTCTATAAACCAAAACACTTGTAAAATAAATATGAACAAAAGCATAAAATAATAAGCTTCAAGTTATAGTGACATGAAAGGTGTTTTCTTGAAATTGAAGATTTTCGGTAAATATCTAAATCATCGCTCTAGAGTGGATTATTTTTAGATAAAACATGCTTTTAATACTGTATGTCACGTGATGGCTCAAGCCTCTCACTACTTCTTTTTATTAAACCTGTATTTTTACAATGAACCCCACCATTACTTGGTCTTTATTTGGAGCAAATGGTCATTTATATACATCCCTCTTTTTTTTTTTTTTTTAAATCAATGTAAAACAGTTACAAGCCAATCTGAAGAGAAATCATGTAGCAATACTCTGTTATAATGTGTTTATCAACATAATCCAGAACATGCCGATATTAATATTTTGAAGGTTGTCATATAATTAAAATCACATCATTTCAAAATTCTTCAGAGAAGTTATGGAAAACTGAGAATATATTCATGCCCCCTAAAGATCTGCAAACACCACTTTGGAGAAAGAAAAAAAAAACTATCCTAGATTATCCAGCATTTTTTATTATTTATGCCTTATAAAATTCCTTAGCATACATCTCCAATTCTCAAAATACATTTTGTACTCCACACAATCAGTATTAACAGGTAGTTTGTGGGGGAGAATGGGGTTCTACGTTTGTATTTGGCAAGCATTGGATTAGAAAAAGAAATTAAACATATTTTGAGAGCCTTTAATATGCCAGGACACAGTTTGTCCCATGGAACACGTGGTTCTTTCCCTCCTTCAGGGCATCTAACAGGGCTAGTATTTGACTATGTTTATATATTGTCAAACATTTCTATCTAGTATGCTTAGGGAAAGTTGAAAAAATGATGTCGTATTTTACAGTGAAGGCTGTTTATAAAATCCTCTGTCATCTCTATCAATGACATCTACCTAGAAAACAGAGGCATTGGGGCACCTGGGTGGCTCAGTCGGTTAAGCATCAGACTTTGGCTCATGATCCTGTGGTTTGTGAGTTCAAGCCCCTGCATCGGTCTCTCTGAGCAGAGCTGGATTTGGATCCTCTGCCCCTCCTTCTCTCTTTGCCCCTCCTTCTCTCTCTGCCCCTCCCTCACTTGTACTCTTTCTCAAACATTAACGTTTGCAGAATTTTTTTTTTTTTTAAAACAGAAAGCAATACTTCGAATTCTGTGGTCTCCCTCTCTCTCTGCCCCTCCCCCATTCATGTTCTGTCTCTCTCTCTCTCTCTCAAAAATAAAAATTAAAATTAAAATTAAAAAAGGATGCAAAAGCATCATTAGGCATATGGCACACTTTTCAGTGCCTAGCATGGTGCCTGTTTCATAAAATGAGCTCAATAAATATCTGGGGGTTAATCAGCACTTTGTTGTATTTGTTATTTGTTTTATGTCAATAGCAGTTGCTGCCATTTTCATTTATGAACTGCATATCTTCTGAAGAGAAAACCATGATCACAAAAGCATTTTTATGAAGCCTCTCATATAACCAATATTTATCTTGAAGTATCATAAAGAAATTGGTCATAGAATCTACACCGTCCAATATGGCAGACACTAGCCATGTGTGCAGCTATCTAAATAAAAATAAAAATGAAAAAAATTTAATAAATTAAAATTTGAGTTCTGCAGTCACGTGTATCAAGTATGCAATAGCTCCATGTAAACAGTGCAAATTATAGAACATTTCTATCATCACATGAAATTTTTACCGGAAAGCCCTGTATTAGATGATTTATATAAATTTAGCTTCCTCAAAATACAAGGTGGGGGGGGGAAATCAAGACATAGAGGTGAAATTAAATTATTACTACAAGCAATTTGTCCACCTGAAGTTTATGACATCTTTTGGCATGTTGGAGACAGAATTGTATAATGCAAAGGTACCCAGCTGGTCTAGTTTTACTTTAGGAAAAAAGTTTGAGCCTTCTCAGCTTTCAGACCTGGCATCAACCTCTTCTGGAGAGATGCACCAATTTCAAGACAGTTTGGTTTCTCAACAACAGTCATGAATAGGTGACCAGCAGAAAGTCTGTACCATGCCATGTAGACCAGGTTGTAAAGAAAAAACCTCCCACTGAAAACAACAGCGTTTTGGGGGGTGGGGGGTGGGGAGTGGAATATATATATATATATATCACACTTAAATAATACATATATAAATATATAATATATTATATATAATATATAATATATACATATCTAAATATATAAATATACAAATATATATTTATATATTTGTAAATATATAAATATTTATATATATTTTATATATATAATTAATATACTTATAATATATATTATAATACATATTAATTAATTATAATATAATATATTAATATATATTAATTAAATAATTATATTTATTATATATATTATATAATATATAATATATAATATATTTTATATTTATATTAATTAAATAATTATATATTATAATATATTAATTAAATATATATTAATTAATATAATATATATTAATACACTTATAGTATATATATTATAATATATAAATATATATTTAAGTGTATTTATTTTGAGAGAAAGAGAGAGAGGGGGAGAGAGATTCTCAAGCAGGCTCCACATTGTCAGCGCAGAGCCTGACATGGGGCTCCACCCCATTAACTGTGAGATCAAGAATCTGATGCTTAACCAACCTAGTCATCCAGGCGCCCCTGGAATATGTCTTAAGTATCACCAAAGAGCCAAGAAGATAAAGAGGGATTACCGGGCCAAAATCTAAGGGAAAGTAGACCCTGGAGAAGTAAGCAAAGCAAGAAAGCAGCTTGTCCTGAAATGTTTTCCTGGTTGGAAAAAAAGTGAAATTCTGTTTTGACAGACTTTTCATACAAGATGACAAATGTAAAATCTTGGGGCCTGCTAATACGGGGACTCAGAGACCTCAAGTTTAAATGGTGGGACAGCTGGGGCACCTGTGTGGCTCAGTCGGTTAGGTGTCCCACTCTTTATTTCAGCTCAGGTCATGATCTCACAGTGAGACTGAGCCTCGTCAGACTGTTCTGACAGCGTGGAGCTTACTTAGAATCCTCTGTCTCCACTCTCTCTGTCCCTCCCCTGCTTGCACATGCGCGCACACACTCTCTCTCTTTCTCTCTCTCAAAATAAATAAAAAATCAATAAACATTAAAAAAAAAAACCCATATAGATAAAAGGTGGGACAGCCAAAGGATAGCACCTTGGGCATAAAGGTGATCTGAAGTAACACCCCTCCCACCCACACTGGGAAAGGAGCAGAGCAGAATGAAATAAAAACATAGTAAGTAAGGACCTGTGGAAATGTAGTCACAAGCTGACCCTCAGGCAAATTTGCCTTCCAAATTTCTTCCACCTTAGTAAATCCAAAAGCTTCACGTCTTTAATTTTGTTTAAAGTGTTCTTAGACTATGGGGTCCAAAACAGCTATGAATTGAACCCTTCTACTAAATGTCTTTCCAGCCTTTTTTACAAATATCTAGACCACACCTAATACCTCTGCAAGTTTCTGTAATAGCACCCACCTTAACAAAGTACCCATAGCTTTTAACTTATTTGTCATAGAAACAAAATCTGCCCTTTTTACATTTCCATTTCAGCAAGTTACAAATTTTTTGTACTACATTATGCAGTCACAACGACACAACTGGGCAATGATCTCAGTGGACTCTTGATGGACACACAACCTAATTGCTGGAGCTGGAAGCGCAGGAGGCAGCCAGCCCCAGGAATGGAACATTCTTTACCAGGGAAAGGAGGCCTGCCTTTTACTTCAGGTGTGGGATCTTCTTATATCCTTTCTCAGTGCTGTGAGGTAGACAGGGGAGGCTCACAGAGAGGAAGGTCTTATCCCAAGGCTTACTAGCAGTGGGGGCAGAATAGAAATTAGATCAGCTGATTCTTAATTTAGTGCTTTAAAAAAAAAAAAAATAGAGTTCACCTTGATCTAAGAACCGTGCTTGAAATCTTTTAGATCGTGTAAAAAAATTTTTTTCTCCTGTATTAGCTTAACAAACCCTGAGATGATAGTTGATAATTCTTGGTATATTTGTAGATAAAGCTCTTCTGTGTTGCCTTGATAATATGCCCATAATATTCAATTTAAGTCATTTATCCTTTCATAACTTTACACTTTATTATTTCAGAAACTTAATGTTTTAGAAAATACACAGAAGTTACTGACCGTTCAGTAGTAGTTACAAATGTGAGGTGATGTTAGGGCACCTGGCTGGCTCAGTCAGTAGAGCATGCAACTCTTGATCTTAGGGTTGTGAGTTCAAGCTCCATATTGGGCATGGAGCCTACTTAAAAACAAACAAAAATGTGAGGTGATATTATAATAAGGATGTTTATCTTCTTGAGTATAAACTCATTAGCCTGATTTTATAATTTTTTTGTTTGGTGGAAATACTCTACAGAACATTCAAACAAACTGGGGAGGAAGAAGGAAGTGACAGAGGTGCTTATAAATCAATCTAATCACAGCAGGCAAATTAACCTGAATTCTCATGGTTGCACGCTTCAGCCTGTGATTATTAATAAGATTGGTGCTGGCTATAAAGGAAAAACAACGATCACATGTGAGCAAAGAGGGGAGAAGGACAGGGAACAGAAGCAGAGTGAACCCCCAAAACTCTGAAAGAAGAGGTCAGTAAGAAGGGCAATCATCTTTTAGTAGTGGCCTTGGTGTAACCCTTTTGGGGTGCTTTTGGGTCTTTTAGGAAGTAGTGGTGACTAAAGTCAATAAATTGAATGTATATTAAGTCAAATGGTCCCTGTAAGGCTTGGTATGTATCATCAGGCAACAAAAAAACTAAACAAAGCCCAAACAAGGTCACCATGGATGAGCAAGCAAATGCAGAACACAGCTCTAAGACAAAATCACTGAGGTATGAAACATCAGAGTGAGAAGACAACCGGAAAGACTATAGACTATAAACTATTTGTCAGAGAGGCAATGATAGAGACCAAGAACAGAGAGGCGACACTAGCTATTAATTATTACAAGGGGCCATGCAATTTGAGGTAAAAAACATAACAAGGTGTTCTCTAAGAGAGTTCTCTCTTGCTAATTCACCACACTGTTGTTTCAGCTCTGTGACACTCTTGCATTCAAACTGAATTCACACAGGAGGGGCTCATATGGTACTCAGTATCTCCCAAATGCAAAATGCGTATTCTAATCTCTAACTGAACTTAAGCTAGACTTGTAGTTGTCTAAGAGCATATATTGTTTTTATATCAGAGACTGAAAAAAGTAACAGACTTGCCAATTATTCATGTATATGCATACATGCTGATTCACAAAAGCAGAGGATTTCATCTGATAACAGATGAAAGACATAAATGATCAAATCGTCGAAAATTTCCCAAAATATGTATAAGGCTAGGTGATGTAACAGACATAAAGCACACTTACGGAAACTCAGTGGCTTGAATTTAGGTTTCTTCTGGGACTGAGCTTTGCCCAAAACAGAAACTACCGAAAGAAATCATTCATAAAAATAAAGACGTTGCTTGAAATGATTTTAAATTTAATTCCTTTGGAATTTGAGAAGCATTGCTTTAAAAAAAAAAAAAAAGACTAGGAGTTAATACTTTAATAGTGATTAGAGAGAATTAAAAAGACTTAAACTTTTCAGAAGCAGATTTTAGATTCATAAAATTAATGTTAGTATTGACATATGATAAAACCATCAGCAGAAAAGACATTCCAAACTGGGAAATAATATGTGTAGCTCAATGAAGGCCTGGAGAGTCATGGTGATGTTCCCCATTTTCAGAAGTTTTATTAGACACCTTAGCTCCCGTAAGGTCCCATTGCTCCTCTGCTATTTTAAAAACTGATATTGTAGTTTATATACACAATAGAATACTACGTGGCAATGAGAAAGAATGAAATATGGCCTTTTGTAGCAACGTGGATGGAACTGGAGAGTGTTATGCTCAGTGAAGTAAGTCATAGAGAAAAAGAGAGATACTGTATGTTTTCACTCTTATGTGGATCCTGAGAAACTTAACAGAAGACCATGGGGGAGGGGAAGGAAAAAAAAAA